>NC_135829.1:21340663-21640663 GCF_964213995.1 Mustelus asterias | reverse complement strand
ATAATCAGGAGTTGAAAAATCCGACCTTGTTCGCGGAAGCAGGGAGATACAAGAGGACTATTCACAATTGAGCAGGGGATGGATAGATAGAATCAGATTGGTGGGGAAGGCAGGGGGGAAAGGTGTCAGCAATGGAGGCCATTATTACAAGATTAGATGGATAAGATTTTCAAGAGAGAGTGCCTGAGCAACCTCTTCACCCAGACATTTGAGATGATCTGGGGTCAGAGGTGGTGTGTTTTGTTTTTATTCATTCCTGGGATGTGGGCATCGCTGATTGGACCTGCATTTGTTGCCCATTCCTAACTCTCCTGGAACGGAGTGGTTTGCAAGGCCACTTCAGAGGACAGTCAAGAGTTAACTACATTGCTGTGGATCTGGCATCATGTAGGCCAGACCAGGTAAGGACGGCAGATTTCTTGCCCTAAAGGAGCATTACAATCATAGAATCCGTTAAATTGTAAAGCTTATTTGTTAGCGTCACAAGATGGCTTACATTCACACTGCAATGAAATTACTGTGAAACCCCCTAGTCGCCACACTCCGGCGCCTGTTCGGGTACACTGAGGGAGAATTTAGCACGGCCAATGCACCCTAACCAGTACGTCTTTCGGACTGTGGGAGGAAACCCACGCAGACATGGGGAGGACGTGCAGACTTCGCACAGACAGTGACCCAAGCTGGGAATCGAACCCGTGTTCCTGGCACTGAGAGGCAGGAGTGTTAACCACTGCGCCACTATGCCGCCCTACAGTGCAGGAGGCGGCCATTCGGCCCATCAAGCCTTCACCAACAACAATCCCACCCAGGCCCTATCCACGTAGCCCCATGTATTTATCCTTCTCGTTCCCTGACACTAAGGGGCAATTTAGCATGGCCAATCCACCTAACCCGCACATCTTTGGACCAAATATGAACTGGTGAACCAGATGGGTTTTTACGACAATTGACAATGGTTTCATGATCATCACTGGACTTTTAATTCCAGATTTTCAGTGAATTTAAATTTCATCATCTGCCATGGCGGGATTTGAACCCGGGTCCCCAGAGTATTACCCTGGATCACTGCAGCACCACCTACCTAGCCTGAACACGGGATATGGGAAAGGGGAAGCAGAAAATTTGAGCAGAATTATTTGCTCATTGGAACACCATGGGTCCCAGTTTCAGTGATAAAATTCAAGATATGAATCCAAGACCCAATCAGAATACTCCACACACTCACAAAAGCCCTTCTTAAAAGCCCTCTCTTTAATGGTACCTTGTGCATGCTGTAACCAGTCATCAAGAACATGTGAGAACATAAGAACTAGGAGCAGGAGTAGGCCATCTGGCCCCTCGAGCCTGCTCCGCCATTCAATAAGATCATGGCTGATCTTTTCAGGGACTCAGCTCCACTTACCCACCCGCTCACCATAACCCCTAATTCCTTTACTGTTCAAAAATGTATCTATCCTTGTCTTAAAAACATTCAACGAGGTAGCCTCAACTGCTTCACTGGGCAGGGAATTCCACAGATTCACAACCCTTTGGGTGAAGAAGTTCCTCCTCAATATACAGTTTAAAATCAGGAAGAAAAAAAACTGGACATTCCACATACAGCCAAGAATAAGTTTTAAGTTTATTTATTAGTGTCACAAGTCGGCTTACATTAACACTGCAATGAAGTTACTGTGAAAATCCCCTCGTCGCCACACTGCGGCGCCTGTTCAGATATACTAAGGGAGAATTTAGCAGGGCCAATGCATGTAACCAGCACATCTTTCGGACTGTGGAAGGAAACCGGAGCACCCGGAGGAAACCCACGCAGACACGAGGAGAACGTGCAGACTCCACACGGACTGTGACCCAAGCCGGGAATCGAACCCGGGTCCCTGGCGCTGTGAGGCAGCAGTGCCACCCAAATGAGAGGTTCTCAATGGAACTCCAGCCACAGCTTTTTTTTAAAAAAATAAAAGTGCATTCGATTTACACACATTGCAACTCACTTTTGCCGTCACACGCCACAATCTTCACTTTGTCCACTTTCACGAGCTCGGTGACCTCTCGGAATTCCACATCGTTCAGGACAAATGTCCAAACGTTGTCACAGAATCTGTACGTGTTCAAAGAGCCCTTTACCAAAACAAAAACACACAAAACAACTCACTAACAACCACAAGAGTGCGCCACCACTGGCCCAATGGGTGATGCACAAGGACTGAAACCCAGAAATAATTTAAAGAAAGTTTCAAACAGGCTGTAAAAGGATTTACACATTGCACCTCAGCATCCTCCAGCCTTTTCAGGACACCACCCCCAGATCTCACTCTGAGAAATACTGAGCCTTAACCAACGCAGTGGATGTGATTACAGAATTGAATTCAAACAATATATTTCCCACATTAATGTGACACAGACACAGCAGGTTTATAGCATGGAACAATTTATGGAATATTAACCGAAATCAGTATGTGTTACAATGCTGATCAGAATCTTTTTTATTGGTTTATGGGATGTGAGTGTCAGTTGAATGGTACTGAACAATGTGCAATCACCAAACATCCCCACTTCTAATCTGATGATAGTTTTTTATTCGTTCTTGGGATGTTAGTGTCAGCGGCAGGGCCAGTATTTATTGCCCATCTCTAATTGCTCTCGACACAGTGCTGGTGAACCGCTGCAGTCCGTGCAATGCAGGTACATCCATGGTGCTATTAGTGACAGGACTCTGCGCAGTCATCAGCGAACATCCCCACTTCCGACCTTATGATGGAAGGAAGGTCATAAGAACATAAGAACTAGGAGCAGGAGTAGGCCATCTGGCCCCCTCCACCATTCAATAAGATCACGGCTGATCTTTTCGTGGACTCAGCTCCACTTACCCGCCCGCTCACCATAACCCTTAAATCCTTTACTGTTCAAAAATCTATCTATCCTTGCCTGAAATACATTCAACGAGGTAGCCTCAACTGCTTCACTGGGCAGGGAATTCCACACATTCACAACCCTTTGTGTGAAGAAGTTCCTCCTCAACTCAGTCCAAAATCTGCTTCCCCTTATTTTGAGGCCATGCCCCCTTGTCCTAGTTTCACCTGCCATGGAAACAACTTCCCTGCTTCTATCTTATCTTTTCCCTTCATAATCTTATATGTTTCCATAAGATCTCCCCTCATTCTTCTAAATTCCAATGAGTATAGCCCCAGTCTACTCAGTCTCTCCTCAACTCCGGAATCAACCTAGTGAATCTCATTGGTGAAGCATCTGAAGATGGTTGGACCTACCCCAAGGGACTCCTGTAATAGAACATAGAACATAGAAAACTACAGCACAAAACAGGCCTTTCGGCCCCACAAGTTTTGCCGAACATATCCCTACCTTTTAGGCCTACCTATAACCCTCCATCCTACTAAGTCCCATGTACTCATCCAGGAGTCTCTTAAAAGACCCTATTGAATTTGCCTCCACCACCACTGACGGCAGCCGATTCCACTCACCCACCACCCTCTGTGTGAAAAACTTACCCCTGACATTTCCCCTGTACCTACACCCCAGCACCTTAAACCTGTGTCCTCTCGTAGCAGCCATTTCCACCCCAGGAAAAAACCTCTGAGAGTCCACCCGATCTATGCCTCTCAACATCTTATATCCCTCTATTAGGTCTCCTCTCATCCTACGTCTCTCCAAGGAGAAAAGACTGAGCTCCCTCAGCCTACCCTCATAAGGCATGCCACTCAATCCAGGCAACTTCCTTGTAAATCGCCTCTGCACCCTTTCAATCTTTTCCACATCCTTCCTGTAATGAGGCGACCAGAACTGAGCACAGTACTCCAAGTGGGGTCTGATGAGGGTCTTATATAGCTGCATCATTATCCCCGGACTCCTAAACTCAATCCCTCGATTGATAAAGGCCAGCACACCATACGCCTTCTTAACCACCTCCTCCACCTGCGGGGCCGATTTTAGAGTCCTATGGACCCGGACCCCAAGGTCTTTCTGATCCTCCACAGTACTAAGAGTCTTTCCCTGTATATTGTACTCCTTCATCCCATTTGACCTGCCAAAATGGACCACTACGCATTTATCTGGGTTGAAGTCCATCTGCCACTTCTCCGCCCAGTCTTGCATCCTATCTATGTCCCTCTGTAACTTCTGACATCCCTCCAGACTATCCACAACCCCACCAACCTTTGTGTCGTCGGCAAACTTACCAACCCATCCCTCCACTTCCTCATCCAGGTCATTTATGAAAATGACAAACAGCAAGGGTCCCAGAACAGATCCCTGGGGCACACCACTGGTGACCGACCTCCAATTAGAAAAAGACACATCTATACCCACTCTCTGCCTCCTTTGGGCAAGCCAGTTCTGGATCCACAGGGCAGCAGCCCCTTGGATCCCATGTCCTCTCACTTTTTCTAGAAGCCTTGCATGGGGGACCTTATCGAACACCTTGCTAAAATCCATATAAACCACATAATAATGTCCTGGGACTGAGATGATTGACCTCCAACCACCACAACCATTTACCTTGGTGCTAGAAACATAGGAAAGAGGAGAAGGCCATTTGGCCCTTCGAGCCTGCTCTACCATTCGTTATCATGGCTGACATCCAACTCAATAGCCTGATCCCCCCTTCCCCCATTTCCTTTGATCCCCAAGTGCTATATCTAACAACTTCTTGACAACATTCAATGTATTGGTCTCAGCTGCTTTCTGTTGTAGCGAATTCCACAGACTGACCACTCTCTGCGTGAAGAAATTTCTCATCTCAGTCCTAAATGATCTACCTCATACCCTCGGACTGTGACCCCTGGTTCTGGACTCCCCCCACAGTCAGGAACATCCTTCTTGCATCTACCCTGTCTCGTCCTGTTAGAATTTTATAGGTTTCTACGAGATCCATCCTCATTCTTCTGAACTCCAGCGAACACAATCCTAACCGACTCAGTCTCTCCTCATAAGTCAGTCCTGCCAGGAATCAGTCTGGTAAACCTTTGCTGCACTTTCTCCAATAGCATGAATATCCTTCCTCAGATAAGACGACCAAAACTGCCCGCAATATTCCAGCTGTGATCTCACTAAGGCCCTGTATAATTGCATCAAGACATCCCTGCTCCTCTATTCGAATCCTCTCACTATGAAGGCCAACATAGCATTTGCCTTCTTTATTGCCTGCTTGCTTACCTTTAGCGACTAGTGTTCGAGGACTTCTAGGTGTCTTTGCACATTCTCCTCTCTCAATCTATAACCGTTCAGATAATAATCTGCCTTCCTGTTTTTGCTACTAAAGGGGATAACCTCACATTTATCCACATTATACTGCAACTGCCATTCATTTGCCGACTCACTCAGCCTGTCCAAATCACACTGAAGCATCTCTGCATCCTCCTCACAGCTCACCCTCCCACCCAGCTTTGTGACATCTACAAATTTGGAGATATTACATTTAGTTCCCTCATCTAAATCATGAATATATATCGTGAATAGCTGGGTCCGAGCACTGATCCCTGCAGTGCCCGAGTATTCACTGCCTCCCAATCAGAAAGTGACCCGTTTATTCCTACTCTGTTTCCTGCCTGCCAACCAATTTTCTAGCCATCTCAATACACTCCCCCCTCCAATCCCATGTGCTTTAATTTTACACACTAATCTCTTTCCAGTTTGTCGAAAGCCTGTCCTCGAAGAATTCCAGTAGATTTGTCAAACATGATTTCCCTTTCATAAATCCATGCTGACTCTGTCTGATCCTGCCATGCAAAGAACAGTACAGCACAGGAAACAGGCCCTTCGGCCCACTTGCTTTCCAAGTGTTTCTCTATAAAATCTTTGATAATGGATTCGAGAATTCTAGAATGACCAACGTTAAGCTAACCGGTCTATAATTCCGTTTTCTCTCTACCTCCCTTTTTAAATAGTGGGGTTACATTAGCTACCCTCCAATCTGTAGGAACTGCTCCAGAGTCTATGGAATCCTGGAAGATGACCACCAATGCATCCACTAGTTTTAGGGCCACTTCCTTAAGTATTCTGGGATGAAGATTATCATGCCATGGGGATTTATCCGCCTTCAATCCCATCAATTTCCTCAACACCATTTCTCTATTAATACTGATTCCTTTCAGTTCCTCCCTGTCACTAAACCCTGTCCCCCCCCCCCCCCCCGTCCCGTCCCCCCCATTTCTGGTATGTTATTTATGTCCCCCTTTGTGAAGACAGAACATAGAACATAGAACATAGAAAGTCACAGCACAAACAGGCCCTTCGGCCCACAAGTTGCGCCGATCACATCCCCACCTCTAGGCCTATCTATAGCCCTCAATCCCATTAAATCCCATGTACTCATCCAGAAGTCTCTTAAAAGACCCCAACGAGTTTGCCTCCACCACCACCGACGTCAGCCGATTCCACTCACCCACCACCCTCTGAGTGAAAAACTTACCCCTGACATCCCCCCTGTACCTACCCCCCAGCACCTTAAACCTGTGTCCTCTCGTAGCAACCATTTCAGCCCTTGGAAATAGCCTCTGAGAGTCCACCCTATCCAGACCCCTCAACATCTTGTAAACCTCTATCAGGTCACCTCTCATCCTTCGTCTCTCCAGGGAGAAGAGACCAAGCTCCCTCAACCTATCCTCATAAGGCATGCCCCCCAATCCAGGCAACATCCTTGTAAATCTCCTCTGCACCCTTTCAATGGCTTCAACATCTTTCCTGTAATGAGGTGACCAGAACTGCGCGCAGTACTCCAAGTGGGGTCTAACCAGGGTCCTATAAAGCTGCAGCATTATCTCCCGACTCCTAAACTCAATCCCTCGATTAATGAAGGCTAGTACGCCATACGCCTTCTTGACCGCATCCTCCACCTGCGAGGCCGATTTAAGAGTCCTATGGACCCGGACCCCAAGGTCCTTCTGATCCTCTACACTGCTAAGAATGGTACCCTTCATTTTATACTGCTGCTCCATCCCATTGGATCTGCCAAAATGGATCACTACACACTTATCCGGGTTGAAGTCCATCTGCCACTTCTCCGCCCAGTCTTGCATTCTATCTATGTCTCGCTGCAACTTCTGACATCCCTCCAAACTATCCACAACACCACCTACCTTGGTGTCGTCAGCAAACTTACCAACCCATCCCTCCACTTCCTCATCCAGGTCATTTATGAAAATGACAAACAGCAAGGGTCCCAGAACAGATCCCTGGGGCACTCCACTGGTCACTGACCTCCATGCAGAGAAAGACCCCTCCACAGCCACTCTCTGCCTTCTGCAGGCAAGCCAGTTCTGGATCCACAAGGCAACAGCCCCTTGGATCCCATGCCCTCTCACTTTCTCAAGAAGTCTTGCATGGGGGACCTTATCGAACGCTTTGCTGAAGTCCATATAGACCACATCCACCGCTCTTCCTTCGTCAATGTGCTTGGTCACATTTTCAAAGAACTCAACCAGGCTCGTAAGGCACGACCTGCCCCTGACAAAGCCGTGCTGACTACTTTTGATCATACTAAACTTCTCTAGATGATCATAAATCCTGTCTCTCAGGATCCTCTCCATCAACTTACCAACCACTGAGGTTAGACTCACCGGTCGGTAATTTCCCGGGCTGTCCCTGTTCCCTTTCTTGAATATAGGGACCACATCCGCAATCCTCCAATCCTCCGGAACCTCTCCCGTCTCCATCGACGATGCAAAGATCATCGCCAAAGGCTCCGCAATCTCCTCCCTCGCCTCCCACAGTAACCTGGGGTACATCCCATCCGGTCCCGGCGACTTACCAACCTTGATGCCATTCAATAGTTCCAACACATCCTCTTTCTTTATGTCCACATGCTCGATCCTTTCTGTCCTCCGCAATCCAGCAGTACAACCACCCAGATCCCTTTCCACCGTGAATACCGAGGTAAAGTATTCATTAAGCACCTCCGCCATTTCTAACGGTTCCGCACAAACTTTTCCCCCTTCACCTTTTAAGGGTCCTATGCCTTCACATCTCATCCTTTTACTCTTGACCTAAGCATGTATTCAGTTGGTCAGCCAATTCTTCGTTCCCCATTGTAAATTCCCTTGTTTCTGACTATAAGGGACCTATGTTTGTCTTCACCAATCCTTTTTCTCTTCACATAGCTATAGACACTTTGACAGTCAGTTTTGATGTTCCCTGCAAGCTTACTCTCGCACTTTATTTTCCCCGCTTTAATCAATATCTTGGTCCTCTGTTGAATTCTAAACTGCTCCCAATCCTCAGGTCTGTTTTTTTCTGGTCAACTTGTATGCCTCTTCCTTGGATCTAATATTATCTGTAATTTCCCTTGTAGGCCATGGTTTGGACACCTTCCCTCTATAGCTTTGTGCCAGACAAGAATAAACATAGAATCCTATAGTGCAGGAGGCCATTCGGCCCATCGAGTCTGCACTGACCACAATCCCACCCAGGCCCTATCCCCCATAACCTTATGCATTTACCCTCGCTAGTCCCTCTGACACCAAGGTGCAATTTAGCATGGCCAATTCACCTAACCCGTACATATCTTTGGACTGTGGGAGGAAACTGGAGCACTCGAAGGAAACCCACGCAGACACGGGAAGAATGGGTGACCCGAGGCCGGAATCGAACCTGGGTCCCTGGCGCTATGAGGCAGCAGTGCTAACCACTGTGCCACCCCAAAACAATGATTGCAGTTCACCCATGCGCTCTTTGAATGTTTGCCATTGCCACTGTCATCCCTTTCAAGTTTCCCAATCTATCATATCCAACTCGTGCCTCATATCACCGTAGTTTCCTTTACTAAGATTCGGGATCCTAGTCTCAGAATCAACCACGTCACTGCCCATCTTAATGAAAAATTCTATCACAAAATCTATTCTATCTTGTCGCTCATTCCCCTGGGTCTCACACAACTCCAGCCAATGGGGGGTTTCCCCGATTCCCATCGACTCCTGTTTTGCTGGGGCTCCTTGCTGCCAGACTGCTTTGATGTAAAGGGCAGTCACTCTCGCCTCTGGAATTCAGCCCTTCTGTCCATGCTTGGAGCTGGGTGACTGTGGTGGAACTCAAACTGAGCATTAGTGAGCAGGTTGTTGCTGAATAAGTGCTGCTTGATAGCGCTATCCACAACATCCGTCATTACTTTGCGAATGACTAACTAATGGAGCAATAATTGGCCAGATTGGATTTATCCTGCGCTTCATGGACAAGACATAACTGGGCAATTTTTCACATTGTTGGGTAGATGCCAGTGTTATAGCTGTGCTGGAGCAGCTTGGCTAGGGGTGCAGAAAGTTCTGGAGCACAAGTCTTCAGGGCTATTGCTGGAATATGGTCAGGGCCCATTACTTTTGCAGCATCCAGTGCCTCCAACCGTGTCTTGACATTACGGGGAGTGAATCGAATTGGCTGGAGACTGGCATCTGAGATGCTGGGGACCACTGGAGGAGGCCAAGATGGATCATCCACTTGGCACTTCTGGCCGGACATTGCTGCAAATGCTTCAGTCTCATCTTTTGCACTGATGTGCTGGGCTCCTCCATCATTGAGGATGGGGATATTTGTGGCGCCTCTCCCTCCTGTGAGTTGTTTAATTATTCATCATTATTCTCGACTGGATGTGGCAAGACTGCAGAGCTTAGATCTGATCAGTTGGTTGTGGAATCGCTTAAGCTCTATCACTTGCTGTTTATGCCATTTAGAATCATATCTATAATCCTACAATGCAGAAGGAGGCCATTCGGCCCATCGAGTCTGCACCAACCACAGTCCCACCCAGGCCCTAACCTCATAACACTTACCCTAGCTAGTCCCCCTGACGCTAAGGGGCAATTTAGCACGGCCAATCCACCTAACCCGCAGATATTTGGACTGTGGGAGGAAACCGGATCACCCAGAGGAAACCCACGGGGAGAACGTGCAGACTCCACACAGACAGTGACCCAAGCCAGGAATCGAACCCGGGTCCCTGATGCTGTGAGGTCGCAGTGCTAACCACTCTTTGGCATGCAAGTAGTCCTGTATCGTAGCTTCACCAGGTTGACACCACATTTTTAGGTATGCCTGGTGCTGCTCCCCATGCCCTCCTGTACTCTCCATTGAAGCAAGGTAGATCTGGTAGCTTGATGGTACAATGAGGGACCCATTCTGGGCCACGAGGTTACAGACTGCATTTGTATATAATTCTGTTGCCGATGGCCCACGGCACCTCATGGCTTGAGCTGATAGGTATGTTCTCAATCTATTCCATTTAGCACAGTATCATAAGACCATAAGAAATGAGGGGAGTAGGCCATTCAGCCTGTTCTGCCATTCAATAGGATCGTGGCTCAGCCAACATTCCTCACGTCCACTTTCCTGCCCTTTCCCTGGAACCCATATTCCGTTACTGATGCCACCCAACAAGGTGGAGAGGGTCTTTAGAATGAAGGTGGGACTTTTATAAAGTTTATTTATTAGTCACAAGTAACGCTTACATTAAATGAAGTCACTGCGAAATTCCCCTAGTCGTCACACTCCGGTGCCTGTTCGGGTCAATGCACCTAACCGGCATGTCTTTCGGACTGTGGGAGGAAACCGGAGCACCCCGGAGGAAACCCACGCAGACACGGGGAGAACATGCAGACTCCACACAGACAGTGACCCAAGCTGGGAATCGAACCCAGGTCCCTGGCGCTATGACGCAGCAGTGCTAACCACTGTGCCGCCCCACTTTGGAGATATTGTCGCGACAAGGATTTTGCAGTGGTTACTCTCTACAAATACTGCCACCTGCAACAGGGGTTTGGTGAAGCCAATGTTTTTCCCTCCTCCCTTCCCCAGCCAGTCTCCCCGCCATCTACTCTACCAGATTACCTCCATATCCTGAAAACCTCAATCAAATCACCTTCTAAACGTGGGCACATTGCTCAAATCCTGAGCAGTCACTGGCTTACAGGTGTTGTCCACTCCCCTTACAGTCACCCACATCCACAATCCTCTGGGATAGAAAATTCCAAACATTCACTGGAAAATCTCAGCAGGTCTGGCAAGCATCTGTGAGGAGAGAAAAGAGCTGATGTTTCGAGTCCAGATGGCCCTTTCTTTTGAGTCATCTGGACTCGAAATGTCAGCTCTTTTCTCTCCTTACAGATGCTGCCAGACCTGCTGAGATTTTCCAGCATTTTCTCTTTTGGTTTCAGATTCCAGCATCTGCAGTCATTTGCTTTTTTCCCCCTCAGGAAATAAATATGTCTCATCATAGAATCGGTAGAGTGCGGAAGGAGGCCATTTGGCCCATCAGGTTTGCACCAACTCTCTGACAGGATCTTAAACCAGATCCAATCCCCGTAACCCCATGTTTTTTCCCCAACAATTCCCCCTAACCTATACACTAAGGGGCAATTTACCATGGCCAATCAACCTAACCCGCACATCTTTGGACTGTGTGAGGAAAGCGGAGCACCCGGAGGAAACCCATGCAGACACAGGGAGAATGTGCAAGCTCCACACAGACAGTGACCCAAGCCGGGAATCGAACCCGGGTCCCTGGTGCTGAGAGGCAGCAGTGCTAACCACTGTGCCACCGTGCTGCCCCCGTCTAATGAACCTTGGACCAGCACCTCCAATGCAAGCTTATCCTTTCTTACGGAGACCAAAACAGTGCAGTGAGATGAGGAGCGGTGTGTTAGGCAGCCCACATGCAGTATGGGCTGATTGGTGTAACCAAGTGAAACACAGTCCAATCCTGAAATGCAAGGACATGCTAGGATAGAGAGAGAGAGAGAAAGGGAGGGAGCTCACCCTGAAATTGACTCGGTTCCGAACCCTCTGCGCTAAGGCGTTGTTGATTGCTTTGTCAAACTGCAGCAAGACCTGGAGAGCCAGCTGAGGGGTGATCTGCTGTGACTGAGAGAAACAGCACAGTCACCACGATACAACATAATACACAGCACATCAAAAACCTTCCCCAAACACCCCCATTCTTCACCCCTCTCCCCCAATCTCGGTGGGGAAAGGAAGAGAGTTTTGGGGGGGGGGGGGGTTGAGGGGAGGGGGATATTGGTGGGGGGGGGGGTTGAGGGGAGGGGGATATTGGTGGGGGGGGGGGTTGAGGGGAGGGGGAGATTGGTGGGGGGGGTGTGAGGGGAGGGGGAGATTGGGGGGGTGAGGGGAGGGGGAGATTGGGGGGGTGAGGGGAGGGGGAGATTGGGGGGGTGAGGGGAGGGGGAGATTGGGGGGGGTGAGGGGAGGGGGAGATTGGGGGGGTGAGGGGAGGGGGAGATTGGGGGGGTGAGGGGAGGGGGAGATTGGGGGGGGGTGAGGGGAGGGGGAGATTGGGGGGGTGAGGGGAGGGGGAGATTGGGGGGGTGAGGGGAGGGGGAGATTGGGGGGGTGAGGGGAGGGGGAGATTGGGGGGGTGAGGGGAGGGGGAGATTGGGGGAGGGGTGAGGGGAGGGGGAGATTGGGGGGGGTGAGGGGAGGGGGAGATTGGGGGGGTGAGGGGAGGGGGAGATTGGGGGGGGTGAGGGGAGGAGGAGATTGGGGGGGGGTGAGGGGGGGGGGTGAGGGTGGGGGGTGAGGGGGGGGGTGAGGGGAGGGGGAGATTGGGGGGGGTGAGGGGAGGGGGAGATTGGGGGGGGTGAGGGGAGGGGGAGATTGGGGGGGGTGAGGGGAGGGGGAGATTGGGGGGGGTGAGGGGAGGGGGAGATTGGGGGGGGTGAGGGGAGGGGGAGATTGGGGGGGGTGAGGGGAGGGGGAGATTGGGGGGGGTGAGGGGAGGGGGAGATTGGGGGGGGTGAGGGGAGGGGGAGATTGGGGGAGGGGAGGGGGAGATTGGGGGGGGTGAGGGGAGGGGGAGATTGGGGGGGGTGAGGGGAGGGGGAGATTGGGGGGGGTGAGGGGAGGGGGAGATTGGGGGGGGGTGAGGGGAGGGGGAGATTGGGGGGGGGTGAGGGGAGGGGGAGATTGGGGGGGAGGGGGAGATGGGGGGGTGAGATGGGGGGGAAATTGGGGGGGTGAGGGGAGGGGGAGATTGGGGGGGGGTGAGGGGGAGATTGGGGGGGTGAGGGGGAGATTGGGGGGGTGAGGGGGAGATTGGGGGGGTGAGGGGGAGATTGGGGGGGTGAGGGGGAGATTGGGGGGGTGAGGGGGAGATTGGGGGGGTGAGGGGGAGATTGGGGGGGTGAGGGGGAGATTGGGGGGGTGAGGGGGAGATTGGGGGGGTGAGGGGGAGATTGGGGGGGTGAGGGGGAGATTGGGGGGGTGAGGGGGAGATTGGGGGGGGTGGAGGGGGAGATTGGGGGGGGTGGAGGGGGAGATTGGGGGGGGTGGAGGGGGAGATTGGGGGGGGTGGAGGGGGAGATTGGGGGGGGGTGAGGGGGAGATTGGGGGGGTGAGGGGGAGATTGGGGGGGGTGGAGGGGGAGATTGGGGGGGGGTGAGGGGGAGATTGGGGGGGGTGAGGGGGAGATTGGGGGGGGTGAGGGGGAGATTGGGGGGGGTGAGGGGGAGATTGGGGGGGGTGAGGGGGAGATTGGGGGGGGTGAGGGGGAGATTGGGGGGGGTGAGGGGGAGATTGGGGGGGAGATTGGGGGGGTGAGGGGGGGGGAGATTGGGGGGGGGGTGGGGGGATAGTTGTTCCCTCGGGTTTCCCCGCTCCCCCGGTACCTGGATCAGTTCATCCAGGCTCTCCTGCAGGCTGTTGCCCAGAGTTGTGTTCCGGTACAGCTGGTACGCCATGGCCAGGGCCCAGCAACACCACTCACACTGCGCAACCGCGGTTTCAGAAAGTCGCACTGCGCAGGCGCACCTCAGTCCCCCATGAACTGCGCAGGCGCACCTGCAGACCCACACACTGCGCAGGCGTACCTCCGGCCTCAAGCACGGCTCAGGTGCTGCTTCAGCCAGTCACACTGCGCAGGCGCACCTCCGGTTCTAAGTACTGCGCAGGCGCTGCTTCAGCCAGTCCACTGCGCAGGAGCTTCCAAGGCCTCACACAGTCCCGACAGCCACACTGCGCATGCTCTTTGTAACCCCGCCCCCTCAGTCTGAAGTTGACCAAAATGGTCATTGAGCTGGTGTCAGTGTGTAGATCCAGGGTGAGGCTGGGCTGTGCTTCTGCCTCATGGGGTCGGATGCCGAATCATAGAATCCCTACAGTGCAGAAAGAGGCCATTCAGCCCATCGAGCCCACACCGACAACAATCCCACCCTATCCCTCGAGCCCCACCCCACAAGCTCATGGTCAGGGTTCATAACGCGGTCAAGCTGCCAAATCCAGCCAACACGCCATGGCCGGCGGTGAGTGTGGCAGAGATTCCTAGTCAGCTATATGATGGAAACAATGTTAGAGCCTCAACCGTCACTGCTCCAAACCCCAACATGTAGAAACACAGAAAGTTGGAGCTGGAGGAGGCCCTTTGGCCCATCGAGCCTGCTCCCTCACATTCATTATGAACATCCAATACCTAATCCCATAGAATCATTCTATGATTCCCCCATATCCTTTGATCACTTTAGCCCCAAGAGCCATATCTAACTCTTTAGAATTATAGCATCCCGACAGTGCAGAAGGAGGCCATTCAGCCAACGAGGTTGCACCGACTCCAAAAGAGCATCTTCTCCAGGCTCACCCCACTGTCCTATTCCCGCAACTCAATGCATTTAGCATGGTCAATCCACCTTATCTGCACATCTTTGGAGTGTGCGAGGAAACCAGAGCACCCAGAGGAAACCCATGGTGACACGGAGAGGACATGCAAATCACCCAAGGCCGGAATTGAACCCAGGTCCCTGGCGTTGTGAGGCAACAGTGCTAATCACTGTGCCACCGTGCCACCCTTAATGAAAACATACAATGTTTTGGCCTCAACTGCTTTGTGTGGTTGTGAATTCCACAGGCCGACCACCCTCTGGGTGTAGATCTTTATCTCCATCTCTGTCGTGAATGGTTTACCATTATTCTTAGACTGTGACCCCCTGGTTCTGGACACACCTACGATCAGGAACATCCTTCCTGTATCTGCCCTGTCTAGTCCTGTTAGAATTTCATCGGTTTCTATGAGATCCCCCTCATTCTTCTGAACTCCACTGAATTCAATCCTAACCAATCTCACCTGATACATCACTCCCGTCATCCTAGGATGGCACGGTGGTTTAAGGGGAGGGAATAGCCTAATGGTATTATTGCTAAACTTTTAATCCAGAAACTCAGCTAATGTTCTGGGGACCCGGGTTCGAATCCTGCCGGTGAGATTTGAATTCAATAAAAAATACCTGGAATTAAGAATCTATTGATGACCATGAAACCATTATCGATTGTCAGAAAAACTCATCTGGTTCACTAATGTCCTTTAGGGAAGGAAATCTGCCGTCCTTACCCGGTCTGGCCTACATGTGACTCCAGAGCCACAGCAATGTGGTTGACTACCCTCTGAAATGGCCGAGCAAGCCACTCAGTTTCAAGGGCAACTATGGATGGGTGATAAATGCTGGCCCAGCCAGTGATGTCCAAGTCCCACGAACGAATAAGAAAAAAATCTGCCTTCCCACTTTTGCCACCAAAGTGGATAACCTCACATTTATCCACATTATACTTCCTCTGCCATGCATTTGCCCACTCACTCAGCTTGTCCAAAACACACTGAAGCATCTCTGTGTCCTTCTCACAGCTCACCCTCCCACCCAGCTTTGTGCCATTGTTGTGCCTGTTGCCATCACAGCCCGGATTGCAGCAGTGATCTGTGAAGCACCAGGGCCATGAGGTGGGAACAGGAGAGTGAAGCTCGTTTGGCACTGACACCCAGACACGTATCGAATGAAACGCAAGAAGCTTAGGGCCAAAGGATGAGCGTAGCAGCTGGACACGGCTGTGGGTAAGTGGCAGTGCATCTGAGATTGAGAATTTGTTGTTGCTGATGTCTTCAGTGTCTCTCCCCCTTCTCCCTCCAACTATTACACATCAACAGCAGTGAGAGATGGTGGGACAGGATGGTATTTATCTTTCTCTGCTCCTACAGCCAATTCAGAAACCTAGAGCCCGCTTACGCCACACCACTAGCTTTCCATGACATCTTCCCGAATATGTCCAACCAGAACAGGCAACACTCAGTTCAGCTCAGTTGACCAGAGGCCAAGGATACCAGGCATCAGATACCTCAGCAGCAGGCGTGGTGAGGGACAGCATCACGCTCAGAGATTCAGCACCATTTCATTCAATCCCTACACAATGCAGAAGGAGGCCATTTGGCAGTGACAATTCCACCCACGCCCTACCCCGGTAACCCCACATATCTATTCTGCTAATCTCCCTGACATGAAGGGATAATTTAGCATGGCCAATCCACCTAATCTTTGGAGTGTGGGAGGAAACCGGAGCACCCGGAGGAAACCCACGCAAATATGGGGAGAATGTGCAAACTCCACACAGATAGTGACCCAAGGCTGGAATCCTTGGTGCTGTGAGGCAGCAGTGCCAACCACTGTGCCACCGTGCTACCTAGACAGTTGGATTGGGTTGGGAACAACGGGGAAAAATTATTTAAACAGACCTGTATTCAGATCCCCATCCTATCGCGGCTGCTATAGACAGTGAAAGGAATGAGGATAGGCTTGATGAGATATCAGATATTGAACCATGCGGCATCGGGTCATTCCGAGACCTGCTTCAAAATTGGGCTACTAGTACTAAGCTAGCAGCACGGTGGCACAGTGGTTAGCACTGCTGCCTCACAGCGCCAGGGACCCGGGTTCAATTCTGGCCTTGGGTCACTGTCTGTGCGGAGTCTGCACGTTCTCCCCGTGTCTGCGTGGGTTTCCTCCGGGTGCTCCGATTTCCTCCCACAGTCCGAAAGACGTGCTGGTTAGGGTGCACTGGCCATGCTAAAGTCTCCCTCAGTGTACCCGAACAGGCGCCAGAGTGTGGCGACTAGGGGATTTTCACAGTAACTTCATTGCAGTGTTAATGTAAGCCTACCTGTGACGAATAAATAAACTTTAACTTTAGATGTCCAACCAGCATCATGGCAGCTCTATTAATTACCACGCGATTGGAGGAGGCCTTTCAGCCCATCAAAACTATGCCAGCTCTCTGAGGGAAATCCAGTCAGTCCCATTCCTCTGACTTTTCCCCGTAACCCTGAGAGTTTATATCCCTCAACTGCCCATCCAATTTTCCTTTAACGTCATTGGTCGTCACGGCACCCTTACCGGCAGAGAATTCCAGGATGTTACTGTACACTGCACAAACAAAAATCTTTCCTCGCATCTCCCCCGGATCTCTCGCTCGTAAGGGAAGTTTGTATCCCCAGAACTTCGGTTTAGGTCAGTTAGCTCTGCAGCTGGTTAGTGATGCAGAGCAATGCCAACAGCGTGGGTTCAATTCCCATATCGGCTGAGGTTATCCACAAAGGCCCTGCCTTTTCAGCCTCAGGTTAAATCACCATCAATCGTAGTCTACAGTCATAGAGGTTTACAGCATGGAAACAGGCCCTTCGGCCCAACTTGTCCATGCTGCCCTTTTTTCTAAAAACCCCTAAGCCAGTCCCAATTGCCCGCATTTGGCCCATATCCCTCTATACCCATCATATCCATGTAACTATCTAAATGCTTTTTAAAAGACAAAATTGTACCCGCCTCTACTACTACCTCTGGCAGCTTGTTCCCGACACTCACCACCCTCTGTGTGAAAAAATTGGCCTTCTGGACACTTTTGTATCTCTCCCCTCTCACCTTAAACCTATGCCCTCTAGTTTTAGACTCCCCTACCTTTAGGAAAAGATATTGACTATCTAGCTGATCTGTGCCCCTCATTATTTTATAGACCTCTATAAGATCACTCCTCAGCATCCTACGCTCCAGAGAAAAAAGTCCCAGTCTATTCAGCCTCTCCTTATAACTCAATCCATCAAGTCCCGGTGGTATCCCAGTAAATCTTTTCTGCACTATTTCTAGTTTGATAATATCCTTTCTATAATAGGGTGACCAAAATTGCACACAGTATTCCAAGTGTGGCCTTACCAATGTCTTGTACAACTTCAACAAGACGCTCCAACTCCTGTATTCAATGTTCTGACCGATGAAACCAAGCATGCCGAATGCCTCCTTCACCACTCTATCCACTTGTGACTCCACTTTCAAGGAGCTATGAACATGTACTCCTAGATCTCTTTGTTCTGTAACACTCCCCAACGCCCTACCATTAACTGAGTAAGTCCTGCCCTGGTTCAATCTACCAAAATGCATCACCTCGCATTTGTCTAAATTAAACTCCATCTGCCATTCGTCAGCCCACTGGCCCAATTGATCAAGATCCCGTTGCAATTGGAGATAACTTTCTTCACTGTCCACTATGCCACCAATCTTAGTGTCATCTGCAAACTTACTAACCATGCGTCCTATATTCGCATCCAAATCATTAATCGTCAGCTCTTTTCTCTCCTTACAGATGCTGCCAGACCTGCTGAGATTTTCCAGCATTTTCTCTTTTGGTTTCAGATTCCAGCATCCTCAGTGATTTGCTTTTATCCTGGGTGGGATTGTTGTCAGTGCTGGCTCAATGGGCCAAATGGCCTCCTTTTGCACTGTAGGATTTCTATGAACTATTTTTAGGACTTAAGCTAATTATTTTATCCAAACTGACACTAACCCTCCCATTTCACGAGTGTCAATTTTGTTCACCAGCCTTTTATGAGGTACTTTATCAAGCATTTTCTTCAAACCCACATAGACAACATCCACTGCAATCCCTCCATCAGCTTTCTCTGATACTTCATCAAGACGTTCGATCAGATTAGTCAAATGCCTTTTAAAAATCTGTGCTGGCTGTCCTGAATCTCAAACCTCTCCAGGTTACTATTGATCCCTCCACCCCACCGCCCCCTCCCCCCCGATTATTATTTCTAAAACCCTCACCCACCAATGATGTTAAACTAACTATGATGTAGAGATGCTGGCATTGGACTGGGGTGGACACAGTAAGAAGTCTCACAACACCAGGTTAAAGTCCGACAGATTTATTTGGAATCACGAGCTTTCGGAGCACTGCTCCTTCATCAGGAGCCACTCCACTCACCTGATGAAGGAGCAGCACTCTGAAGGCTCGCGATTCCAAATAAACCTGTTGAACTTTAACCTGGCGTTGTTGAACTAACTGGCCTGTACTTACAAGGAAGATTCTTACACACTTGCTTGAATATTTTCCACTCTCTCATCCGCTGGTACCTCCTTTGTTTCTGGGGAAGGTTATATGACAAACCTTTCCACTATCTCCACCCATATTCCCTTTAGCAACCTGGGCCGCAGACCATCTTGGCCAACTAACCAATCCTCTCTGTACATCACCTGCCTTTCCAGTCTATCATGTGTCTCAATTTTCACCCCCATCCATTGCCTCCACCGTCTCCACTTCTGCCAATACTTCCTCTTCAGTAAACACCGATACTAAGGACTCTGAGTATTCCAGCCTTGTCCTGCATTTTGAAGCACATCACCGATTAGTGGACTAGAAACTTCCAACTAAAAATGGGAAGATCAAAGCTTTTGCTGTTGGTCCCTGCCACCCTCCAGCGCCTTGTCATCAACTCCCTCCCTCTCGTCGGCAACTACCTGAGGCCCCAGCCAGAGTGTTTGCGACCCTTGGGTGACACGTTTGACCCCGAGGTGGGCTTTCCATCACTCACAACTCAGACCAACTATTCCTCCTCTGTTACAACACAATTCCAGCCCCACCTCAGCACTGCTGCCTCACGGCGCTAAGGACCCGGTCAATTCCGGCCTCGGGTGACTGTCCGTGCAGGGTCTGCACGTTCTCCCCGTGTCTGCGTGGGTTTCCTCCGGCTGCTCCGGTTTCCTCCCACAGTCCGAAAGATGTGCAGGTTAGGTGGATTGGCCATGCTAAATTGCCCCTTAGTGTCCAAAGATGTGTGAGCTGGGTGGATTCGCCATGGTAGATTGCAGGGTTATGGGGATAGGGTGGAGGGAAGGGTCTGGGTGGGATGTTCTTTCAGTTCGTTGATGGGCCAAATGGCCTCCTTCTGCACTGTAGAGATTCTGTGGTTCTCTGCAGCTGAAATCCTCAGAATAGAACTGAAACATAGAATTCCGACAATGCAGGAGGCCATTTGGCCCATCAGGTCTGTACCAACTCTCCAACAGAGCATCCTACCCTGGTCCTTTTCTTTCTGGGAGTGTGCGTGTGTTTGTGAGAATGTGGAAAGCTTCTTAACCCAGGAAGGAAAGACTGACTTCTGTGTTATCTTAGCACCATCTAGTGTTCCTTTCAGAGAATAAAAAGCCCTTTAGTCTCAGCCGAAGCATGTTATATTAAACATCAATGCCTTTTCTTCAAGTGTATCCTGTTTTAAGTTTTCCCTGTGCAGATATTATACTCGTGTATTCTTTTTGCGAAACTTTAGTCACATTGTTGGTTTTGAGACCAATTTAAATCATTGGAATATTCCTTGGGCTTGTGACTGGGCAACATAGCTATTCCTCACTTAACACCCTCAAATGTGTTCCTAAAAATAAATAGCTAAACAAAAATCACTTTCCTACCATAGGGGAGGCGATGGCCTCGTGGTATTATCGCTAGACTATTAATCCAGAAACTCAGCTAATGTTCTGGGGACCTGGGTTCGAATCCCGCCACGGCAGCTGGTGGAATTTGAATTCAATAAAAAAAAATCTGGAATTAAGAACCTACTGATGACCATGAAACCACTGTCGATTTTCGGAAAAACCCATCTGGTTCAGTAATGTTTTTTAGGGAAGGAAATCTCCCGGTCTGACCTACGTGTGACTCCAGAGCCACAGCAATGTGGTTGACTTTCAACTGCCCTCAGGCAATTACGGATGGGCAATAAATGCTATGATGTGGAGATGCCGGCGTTGGACTGGGGTAAACACAGTAAGAGTTTTAACAACACCAGGTTAAAGTCCAACAGGTTTATTTGGTAGCAAATGCCATTAGCTTTCGGAGCGCTGCTCCTTCATCAGATGGAGTGGATATCTGCTCTCAAACAGGGCGTGTTGTGGAAATGCTGGAGTTGGACTGGGGTAAACACAGTAAGGAGTCCAACAACACCAGGTTAAAGTCCAACAGGTTTATTTGGTAGCAAACACCACTAGCTTTCGGAGCGCTGCTCCTTCGTCAGAAAACATGGCATACAGAGACACAAAATCAAGTTACAGAATACTGATTAGAATGCGAATCTCTACAGCCAACTAGGTCTTAAAGATACAGACAATGTGAGTGGAGGGAGCATTAAGCACAGGTTAAGCACAGCACCTGGTTGGCTATAGAGATTCGCATTCTAATCAGTATTCTGTAACTTGATTTTGTGTCTCCGTATGCCATGTTTGAGAGCAGATATCCACTCCATCTGACGAAGGAGCAGCGCTTTGAAAGCTAATGGCATTTGCTACCAAATAAACCTGTTGGACTTTAACCTGGTGTTGTTAAAACTCTTACAATAAATGCTAGCCAGCCAGTGATGCCCATGTCCCATAAATTAATAAAACATCAAAAACCACGCAATAATGGTGGGGTACTTTCCCTGCCCTGTAAAAACCGAGGGCAGGATTTTCCAGCCGCACTGGCCCCGAAAATCCCACCCAAGATCAATGGAGCTTTCCATGGTCCGCCCCTCACCCGCTCCGATTCCTGTGGCGGGCGGGATGCGAAAATTCTCCCCCTATTGTCTGGCTTCATTTTCCTTCCCTGTTTCTTTCAGGATGTTAAAATTCTCACATTGAAGTCATTGATGTGAAACGTAGGAGTGGACGAAGACTGATGTCAGGGAAAGACGTCTGCGTGGGAGGACAACAGACAAGGTCAGTTTGGGAGAAGATGTTTTGGAAAATTCCTCCTTGACCTCCTGAGGTGATTAAGGATGAGTCCAGGAAGTCATTCTGGACCCAATTAGACCATGTGTCCAGAGGGGATTGCTGTTCCTGCAGACACCATCTCAAAAGGCCCTCAGTTTTTGGCTTCCAACTATCTCCAGTCGAGCTCAGTAGCAGCAGGCACTTCCCGAATATTTGTCAAGGATTCAAACGCTGTTGCTGGGCTGTCTATTATTGAGTTACCGCCTCAGTGTCACTCTAACTTGAACAAGGAATGTTCAAATGTTTTTGTCAAAGTGCCAACTTTAACATCCTATCAATTTAACTGGGATCTGCTTCAATTCCATTAACCTTGGCTTTGGTTCAATTTGTGGATTTATTATCTACAAGCCTGGGCTAATAATGGGAGGCAGGAGTTTAAATCCCATCATGGCATTTAAGTGGATATGAATGGGGGGGCTGGTAGCATCATGGTATTGTCACTGGACTAGCAATCCAGAAACCCAGGGTAATGTTTGGGGACCCAGGTTCGAATCCCACCCCGGCAGATGGTGGTAGTTGAATTCAAAAAAAAGATCTGGAATTAAGAATCTACTGATGGCCATGAAACCATTGTCGGTTGTCATAAAAGCCCATCTGATTCACTAATAACCTTGAGGGAAGGATATCTACCCGGTCTGGCCTACATGTGACTCCAGAGCCACAGCAACGTGGTTGACTCTCGAATGCCCATGGAACTGGAGGGCAGTTAGAAATGGGCAATAAATGCTGGCCCAGCCAGCAACATTCACATCCCATCAATCAGTTTTTAAAAAATTAGTTCATGGAGTAAAACCTCAGTAATGCAGAACAGGAGGCGATCAGATTTATCTGAAAACTCAGCCAAATGGTCACCTTCTGCACTGTAGGGTTTCTATGGTTTGATGAAATCTGGCATCATTTCCCAATCTGATCTGTGTGCGATTCCCAATCCACTCTCAAAGGATGTGTGACGTCAGATCCCAGCCAACAACACACAGTTGTATCAAAATTGTTTGATAAAAGGCAAAAGAGGAATAATAACGGCAAGATAACTCAACATTTACCATGGATTGGATTTGGACACAGTCCAGCCTCAGTTGTCCTCCTCAACCATCCAGGAGCCATGACCTAAGAAACAGAGTCACCCAGAGCAAGGAGATATCTGAGTCAGCAAGCCTGTCTCCAGTGCAGCTCCAAGCAAACCTCACGTTGGCGGATGAGTGGCAGCTCTCTTATCTCCCAGCATGCTCCCTGAGGGTGATGTCACTTCCTCTACTCCTCTGCCAGTGAATCTAACATCTCAGAATGGCATGCCCACTGAGGAGATTGCTGCCACTGCACCACCAAAGCCCCCGGCAACCAGAGGACAACCACCAAGGTCACCCAGAGCAAGGGGATATCTGAATCAACAAGCTCCCTCCAATACAGCTGCCAGTGACGGGGGAATAACACTCTTAAACCTTTCCAGAAGTCACACTAAACACAGAAGGGGAAACACAGTGATATATATAGTTGTGTAACTTGAGTGTTCTGATGTCCTTCTGCACTTTATTAAACTGATCTTTCATGTTGTTCCTGAGTGGTGTGAAGCTGGGAGGCCTGTGACTCAATCTCACAGAGTCATTGAGCATTAACATTGTGATTTATCGGAGGAGGGGCAGACCCAAGAGGGTAACAGAAGGGGTTGTTGCTCTCTGAGCAATGATGGAACTGAGTGCTTTCCTGCTCTGTCTGCCTCCCAAAAGCTGCAGTCTTGATGGCTCCTCAACATGGCCCTGTGTCTGGACAGGCTCATCCTCACAGTCTAGTGTCTGAATCGTCATCACACAATGTGTGGATGTCCGTCCCAGTCTACCTCCTCCATCTGATGTCCCCAGAAAGAGGCAGATTGTGCAGAGCACAGCACACGGCAACAATGAGGGACACCCAATCTGGTGGATCTTGAAGCGAGGCCGCAGACTGGTCCAGGCAACGGAACCTCATCTTCAGAAGCCAGATCATCCTTTCACTTATCGTCATGGCGACATGACTTTGGACTCCTTTCTACCTAAATGGCTGTAAATTGGGAGAGGGGAGTGTGCAGCGGGACCTGGGTGTCCTTATGCACCAGTCACTGAAGGTAAGCATGCAGGGGCAACAGGTGGTAAAGAAGGCAAATGTCATGTTGGCCTTCATTGCGAGAGGTTTCGAGTACAGGAACAATTATACAGGGCCTTGGTGAGGCCACACCTAGAGTATTGTGTGCAGTTTTGGTCTCCTTTCCTGAGGAAGGATGTTCTCGCTGTCGAGGGAGTGCAGCGAAGGTTTACCAGGCTGATTCCGGGGATGGCGGGACTGATGTATGAGGAGAGATTGACTCGGTTAGGACTGTTTTTGCTGGAGTTCAGATGAATGAGGGGGGATCCCATAGAGACTTATATAATTCTAACAGGACTGGACAGGGTAGATGCAGGGAGGATGTTCCCGATGGTGGGGGAGTCCAGAACTAAGGGTCACAGTCTGAGGATTTGGGGTAGACCATTTAGGACAGAGATGAGGAGACATTTCTTCACCCAAAGAGTGGTGAGCCTGTGGAATTCATTACCACAGGAAGTAGTTGATGCCAAAACATTGAATGTATTCAATAGGCGGCTGGATATAGCACTTGGGGTGAATGGGATCTAAGGTTATGGGGAGAAAGCAGGATTAGGCTATTGAGTTGGATGATCAGCCATGATCGTGATGAATGGTGGAGCAGGCTCGAAGGGCCAAATGGCCTCCTCCTGCTCCTATCTTCTATGTTTCTATGTTTCAACGGGAGGTCAAGGATGTCTGGCAGGGAGGGTCATGAACCATCTCTTCAGAGAAATTATCCCTCACAGCCATCCAATTGAGAAGCGGGGCTGAAAACCCACAGGGAGTGTCCAGAGAATGTAAGAGTCGCGGCAAGTCCCAGTATACGTTGCACAAACCTGGAGGATCAGCGTTCGATGTTTGTGCATGAGCTGCTTTCAGAGCGAGTGGAATTATCTCTGATTCACCAGGGCCACTGGCTCTGCCCCATACACCATTGACCTTGGAGAGGAGCAGAGGCCCTCAGTGCTGGACCATCATCACACCTTCGCCCCGCATCTCGAGCCACCTCACATACTGGCAACCTCAGTCATGTTACATAAATCCGTCCAGATGGTAACAAAGTCTGGATGAATTTCACCATAATCTCAGAAGCTGCGATTTGCCGTCATTCTGACAGGCAGAGCATTGTGGGAGACCAGGAAGATACTGAGCGCCCACAGGGCAGATGGGGAGCTTCTGGAATCATCCATCAGGCAGCAACTACTAGACGTCCAGTGAGAGACACAAGGAGTTCCAGAGGGTATGCACACCCTGGTAAAGAACTTGGAGGCGCCTTTCTGACCATGAGCGCCGCGGTCATTCTCTCCTCTGAACGCACGGCTCCCTCCATCGAGAGATCGGTCACTCTCCTGGAGAGACAACTCCAAAAGCTCAGTCAAGAGTTTCTGGGATTGTGTTCAGAGCTAAAAGCACAATGAGCTCAGCAAAGCAATGATAATGCGAGAGATGGACGTGGCACCTGCCGTTTCTGTTAGCTTCCTGTCCAGCTATAGTGAGCAGAGAGCCCCAAGCAAACCTCTCATTGGCCGATGAATGGCAGATCTTTGTATCTCCCAGCATGTTCCTGAGGGTGATGTCACTTCCTCCACTCCTCTGCCAATCAAACTAGTGTCTCAGAATGGCATGCCAACTGAGATTGTTGTCACGGCGCCACCAAAGCCCCCGGCAACCAGAGGACAACCACCAAGGTCACCCAGAGCAAGGGGATATCTGAGTCAGCAAGTTGCCTCCAATACAGCTGCCAGTGACGGGGGAATAACACTCTTAAACCCTTTCAGAAATCACACTAAACACAGAAGGGGAAACACAGTGATATATATAGTTGTGTAACTTGAGTGTTCTGATGTCCTTCTGCACTTTATTAAACCGATCTTTCATGTTGTTCTTGGGTGGTCTGAAGATGGGAGGCCTGTGACTCAATCTCACAGAGTCATTGAGCATTAACATTGTGATTTATCAGAGGAGGGGCAGACCCAAGAGGGTAACAGAAGGGGTTGCTGCTCGCTGAGCAATGATGGGACTGTGAGTGATTTCCTGCTCTGCCTGCCTCCCAAGAGCTGAAGTCCCGATGGCTCCTCAACATGGCCCTGTGTCTGGACAGGTTCATCCTCACAGTCTAGTGTCTGAATTATCATCACACATGATGACAATGTGTTGACAATTCAGATGTCAACAATGAGGGACACCCAATCTGGTGGATCTTGAAGCGAGCCCTCAGACTGGTCCAGGCAACGGAACCTCATCTTCAGAAGCCAGATCATCCTTTCAATTATCGTCATGACAACATGGCTTTGTACTTCTTTTCAGCGGGAGGTCAAGGATGTCTGCTGGCGGGGGGGCGGTGGGAGGGGAATCATGAACCATCTCTTCAGAGGATTTATCCCTTACCAGCCATCCAATCAAGAAGTGGGGCTGTAAACCCTTTGGATCCGTGAGTGTCCAGAGAATGTAAGAGTCGCGGCAACTCCCCGGATACCTTGCACAAACCTGGAGGATCAGCATTCAATGATCGTACATTAGGGCAGCACGGTGGCACAGTGGTTAGCACTGCTGCCTCACAGCGCCAGGGACCCGGCTTTGATTCCGGCCTCGGGTCACTGTCTGTGTGGAGTCTGCACATTCTCCCCGTGTCTGCCTGGGTTTCCTCCGAGTGCTCCGGTTTCCTCCCACAGTCAAAAGATGTGCGGTTTCAGTGGATTGGCATGAGTACATGTGTTGATGTTTGAGTGAGTGAAACTGGTTATGTTTCATCAAGGCCACTGGCTCTGCTGCAGATGTTATGACGGCCACACGGGCGCAATGAATGCTACCCAGAATCTTTGGAATCCAGGAAGATTCCTGAATCCCCTCACACTTTGTACCTTGTCTGTGCTGAACATTAGCATCATGCAGTGACGCCCACAGGGTGACACAATGCTGGAATCTCCACTGGGTCTCCTGGAATGAACTCAGGTGTGAAGGCTTTGTGCATCAGTCACTTTCAGCACAGTGAGAATGCTGTGGCCCCCAACACAACTCAATGTCTTCTCACCAACAAACTGAATTGACCATCAAGCTCATAGATTTAAGAATAAATCAAGTGAAACGCAAGGTAGGATCCCCTGTTACTTCAAAAAGATGGCACTGAGGCATACATAACCGTCTCTGCATGGGTTTCCTCCAGGTGCTCTGGTTTCCTCCCACAGTCCAGACAGTATTAGGGCGGCATGGTGGCACAGTGGTTAGCACTCTGCCTCACAGCGCCAGTGTTCAAATCCGGCCTCGAGTCACTGTCTGTGTGGAGTTTGCACATTCTCCCCGTGTCTGCGTGGGTTTCCTCTGGGTGATCCAGTTTCCTCCCACAGTCCAAAGATTTGCGGGTTAGGTTGGTTGGCTATTCTAAATTGCCCCTTAGTGTCAGGGGGTTAGCAGGGTAAATATGTGGGGTTCCAAGGATAGCACCTGGGTGGGATTGTTGTCGGTGCAGGATCAAAGGGCCAAATGGCCTCCTTCTGTACTGTAGGTTCTATGATTCCTGGGAGTGAGAGCCTTGGGAATCTCAATGATTGGACAAAGGGAGCTGCTGAATATGGCTCGAAAGTGGTGACTCAATGTTGGGTGACACCGATCGTAAAGAGTGAGGAAAGACCTTGGATCGCCCTCACCAAAGTGGAGTTAACCGACCTCGAGCAGGGTCGATACCTCTGAGAGACAGTGGGTGCCTCGGGTGGAGGACTCACTGACAGCATTTGGTGGTGTTTGTGAGAACACATTCAAGCACCAGTGTGCACGGTCCACCTCAGAGCTAGCTGGTGCTCAGAGGGGTTTCTTTATTCTGGGAGGCCTCGCGACATTTTGGTACCAGCACTATACCCGATGGTGCACTGCAATGCCAGGAATTAGTTACTGAAGAGCCTTAACCAGCGCATCTCACTCAACAGCATTGAGACAATAACTGGTAGTTGCCCTTTCTCTCTGAGGTTTTGATATTCAGTGTTGACATTGGTCAGAGATGTCTGAGATGGGCCCTAACCTAAAAACAGTGGCAAACCAGCCTGGAGTGGGAGCTGGATTGGGTTTGGATGCCGTGTGAGGACGTGAGCACTGGGCATGTAGCTTTCAGCTGGTCACGGGTTGGGGAAGCTTTACAATGGACAGTGAAGGTGAATATCTCAGTAAATCAGAACACAGCCCGCAGACGATAGGAATTCTGTCCAATACTTCAGTGAGTTATCCAACTTTCCCTTAAAAGATGCAGTGGTGTTTGCCTCAACCATTCCCTGAAACAAAATATTTGGATTGGTAATAGGGAAGGTAGTTGTTGACTGTCAATTAAAAACCAATTGAAAGGATGTTGAATGGGCACTGAGAAATGGATAGGACACAGCGAGATGACATGAGAAGAAGTTCAGCTGCATTGCTCCCTCCTTTGTAGTATCTCTATCGACGCTAATGGGTTTTTATGATCAGGATTTGCTCCCTCTTGTATTAAACTCACTTCCCTTTGTTATTTTGCTTCTCGTGACTTGAATCTGTCGGTAGTTTGATATAAATCCCATTTCCTCTCACTCATCCAAACGTGTACCTGGCGCAGAAACAGAACTTGGACACAATGGGCCCGATTCTCCCAAACAAATTCTAAGTCCTGAATTGGCGGGAAAACTGGTGTAAATCACGATTGTTTTTTCAGTGGGAGTTCAGACTTGAATCTCCCACTCTGTGCATTGCAGAGGTCACAATCGTGAATATCATTAAAAGCTCGGGGGGGGGGGGGGGGCCTATCCACACCGGAGTCTGACAGCTCCGGAACTCTGCGCATGCGCAGTGGCCCTGAACTGTCAGACTGCAGTTTCCTGGCCAGCTCGATCGCTGGCCGACCAGAGACCCTCACACTGCTGCCCTTACACCCCCACCTCCACGAGCTGATCACGCCCCCCCTCCACGACCATTCCCGGGCCAGTCCCGACCCCTCACCCGTCCCGGAGCACTGCAATCTCCATCTCCCCCGCCCCCGAGCAGTGATGCTTCCCCCGCCCCACCCACTCCCTGCTGAACCCCCCCCCACCCCCACCCTGGAGGCAGACTCACCCCCCCCCCCCCCCCAAACTGGCAGACCACCACCCCTCCCCCCTCAGCCTGCACTGATCGCTGGCCTCCCTCCAGCCTCAACCAATCCTATCTGCAGAGTGGCAGCGGGACCCCCCCACCCCTACCGATCAGGTCCCGCCTTTTGGCACTGCCCATCGGGCAGTGCAAAGGTGCCCCCTGGGCATTGGCACTTTGCCCCTTGGGGCAGTGCCGGGGGCACAGGCTGGCATTGACAGGGTGCCCATGCCCAGGGGGCACCACCACCCACTGCCTAGCCCCTGGGAGGGCCCTGCTTGCCCCTCCTTTACTCCAGCGGGGTCTCCCATTAGATCCCCGAATATGGGGAGCTACCATAAACCCCGCCGGAGTGGAATACTCCTGGCAGTGTTGGGGGGTGCTATCGGACTTGGAGAATTCAATCCCAGGCCCGATAATCACATTTTAAATAGATTCAAAATAGATTTTAATCACTTACCTTGTCTTCCCGCCGGTTTCCAGTGCGGTCTCGACTGTGCCTGCTCTCCGATTGTGGCAGACGCGAATGCACAGGAACGCATGCGCGAATCCCGTGAAATTGTCGACACGCTCATCTCCCAACACGACGTGATGGGAGAATCGGGCCCAATAAGATTGCAACAAGTACCACAACAACTATTTTATATTTCCATCACGTTCTGCCCCTGTCTGCGTGGGTTTCCTCCGGGTGCTCCGGTTTCCTCCCACAGTCTGAAAGACGTGCTGGTTAGGTGCATTGACCGTGCTAAATTATCCCTCAGCGTACCCGAACAGGCGCCGGAGTGTGGCGACTAGAGGGGTTTCACAGTAACTTCATTGCAGTGTTAATGTAAGCCTACTTATGCCACTAATAAATAAACTTTAAACTACACTCAACACCACTCAATGTCTCAACGGGGAGGCTCTCACCTACATGTATAAACAAACGCTTTACAGCAGCAACCTTTCCAATATCAGCTGATCGTTTCGTGGACTCAGATCCACTTACCCACCCGCTCACCATAACCCTTAATTCCTTTACTGTTCAAAAATCTATCTATCCTTGCCTTAAAAACATTCAATGAGGTAGCCTCAACTGCTTCACTGGGCAGAGAATTCCATACATTCACAACCCTTTGTGTGAAGAAGTTTCTCCTCAACTCAGTGCTAAATCTGCTCCCCCTGTTTTGAAGCCTCCCACACTCCAAAGATGTGCGGGTGAGGTGGATTGGACATAATTGGCCACTGGATTGGTGTGTTTTCATCTCCCTCCCACGACCTCTGTAACCTCCTCTGACCCCACATCTGTCCGAGCTATCCGTGCTCCACATCTGGCCCCATGTGCATCCTGAATTTAACTGCTTCACCATTGGAGGTCATGCCCTCAGTTGCCTAGATACAAGTTTGGAATAGCCCCCCCTTCACCTCTCTGCCTCTCCATCTCACTTTCCTCCTTCAAACGGCCCCTTAAGATCTCCATCTTTCACCAAGCTCTCGCTCGCCCCAAGGCTGGAAAACCCTGCCCGAGGTCAACGGGCCTCTGCAAGGTCCGTGTCCCGCTTACGACGAATCCCGTGGTGGGCGCGACGGGAAAATTCCACCCGGCAGGTGGGATTTTACAGCCTCACTCATCCCGCTACCATCAAATCCCGTCCGAGTTCAATGGACCTTCCCATGCAACCCCACCCTCCACTCCCCCCCCCACCCCCAAAGCTCCAATTCCCGTGGCGAGGGGGTGGGGGGGGGGGGTGGGGTGGGCAGTAAAATTCCAGCCAATGTGTCCAATGCTTTGTTTGATTCTTTTCCTGTGAAGCACCTTGGGGTGTCTCATTCTGTTCAAGGTGCTATATAAATGTAAGTTATTGTTGCTGGTTAATCTTTGAAATCATAGAATCATAGAAACCCTACAGTACAGAAAGAGGCCATTCGGCCCATCAAGTCTGCACCGACCACAATCCCACCCAGGCCCTACCCCCATATCCCTACATATTTACCCACTAATCCCTCTAACCTACACATCCCAGGACACTAAGGGCAATTTTTAGCATGGCCAATCAACCTAACCGGCACATCTTTGGACTGTGGGAGGAAACCGGAGCACCCGGAGGAAACCCACGCAGACACGGGGAGAATGTGTAAACTCCACACAGACAGTGGCCCAAGCCGGGAATCGAACCCAAGTCCCTGGAGCTGTGAAGCAGCAGTGCTAACCACTGTGCTACCGTGCCGCCCCAAATGATGTTTGATTCCGGACAATCCAAGATGGTCGATGTTTTTCTCTCTTTCTGAGCTGCGCTGTTACCAATGATGTCAGAATGCCGGCAGTACCGCCGAGGCAGAAGGTAATGGCTAGAATGTAACCCAAGCACACATCTCAGGGAGGGAGCACGGCACTGTCAGAGGTGCTGTACACCAGTTGAGATGTCAGAGCAGAGCCTGGCTGCCCTCTCGAGTGGATGTAAAAGAGTCCATGGCACTATTGTGAGGAAGAGAAAAGAAGTTCCCCCCAGCGTCCCGACCAACATTATTCCTGCCTCCAGTGCAGTGAAACAGTCATTATCGCACTGGCGTTTTTCATAGAATCCTTACAGTGCAGAAGGAGGCCATTCGGCCCATCGAGTCTGCACTGAATCTTAAGCAAAAACAGAAAATGCTGGAAAATCTCAACAAGTCTGACAGCATCTGTGGAGAGAGAATAGAGCCAACGTTTCGAGTCTCAATGACCCTTCATCAAAGCAGATTCCAGCATCCACAGTTTTGCCTTATCTAAGTACAGACAGTGTTGTGCACTGTAGGCCAGCTGAATAACAAGTCTTTACAGGTAATCATGAGTGCTAATAGTTAAGTACAATCAGTACGTGTGAAGTGTTGACAGGCTGTGTAACAAGTGAAGGGATGGTCTAAGAACCGATAATTACAAATAAAGAGTAAAATGGTGCTAAACATGATGCAAACTAATTCAGGCAGAGAGATCATCACAGGTAATCAATGTGTGCATGGTGTCAAAACCACGCACTTCCTTGGATGATTACAACACCAATGTCCTTGGGGAACAATTGTTTATGTTTCTAAGGTTTGAGGCGTTGTAGAGTGAAACTCTTCAATCATTGATGGTGCCGGAAAGCACTCGGGTGTATTAATAAGTTGGGAATTGGTGCAGTATTACACGGTTGTGAATCCAATTCCCACTGCACCAGATCTCTTGTTTAGGTCAAGACCTTTCAACAAGTTATTGCCCTGAGAGGCAGCCATGGTTGATGAAGCAGTTCTTTTACATTCTATCATATACATGCCCATACCTTCATGGCACATTAACACTGGGCCCCAGTAAAAACTGGTAACTCCTGTCCACTCTTCAGTCTGATCACCAACACCATGGGAGATCCACCAACGATAGATGTTAAGGAGTTGGAATATATTGACAGAACACGGAGTGAAGCACCACGTTCAAGGAGAGGGGACGGCCAGTCGATGAGGGTCAACAGGGCACAGTGGCTAGCACTGCTGCCTCACAGCGCCAGGGTCCTGGGTTCGATTCCCGGCTTCAGGTGACTGTCTGTGTGGAGTTTGCACATTCTCCCCGTGTCTGCGTGGGTTTCCTCTGGGTGCTCCGGTTTCCTCCCACAGTCCAAAGATGTGCGGGTTAGGTTGATTGGCCATGCTAAATTGCCCCTTAGTGTCAGGGGGATTAGCAGGATAAATGCATGGGGTTATGGGGTTAGGGGCTGGGTGGGATTGTGGTCGGTGCAGACTCGATGGGCTGAATGGCCTCCTTCTGCACTGTAGGGATTCTATAACATAACACCTTGAGAGTGGAGCTTTCAGAGCCAGTTTACCAATTAGCAACACTATTTAACCATTACTAGCAACTTTCAACTAATCCACCTCACTCAGCATCAATATTACTCAGTTTGTTCCACTGATTTTATTGCTCACTGGAACATTCACAAATCCCGGTGCAAGGTGACGATATTGAGACAAATCTTTCAATGTCTGCAGAACTCTGTCCAATCTTCTGGATGATAACGACGCGTTTGATCAATCTCCCTTCACAAAGTACACCTGTTCAGTTCTTCAAGCCCAAAGGGGATCTATCAATAGACAGGACTGCACGGTGGCACAGTGGTTAGCACTGCTGCCTCACAGCGCCAGGGTTCTGGGTTCGATTCCCGGCTTGTGTCACTCTGTGTGGAGTCTGCACGTTCTCCCCATTTCTGCGTGGGTTTCCTCCAGGTGCTCCGGTTTCCTCCCACAGTCCGAAAAACGTGCTGGTTAGATGCATTGGCCAGCACTCGGGTGTATTAATAAGTTGGAAATTGGTGCAGTATTACACGGCTGTGAATCCAATTCCCACTGCACCAGATGTCTTGTTTAGGTCAAGACCTTTCAACAAGTTATTGCCCTGAGAGGCAGCCATGGTTGATGAAGCAGTTCTTTTCCAATCTATCATATACATGCCCATACCTTCATGGCACATTAACACTGGGCCCCAGTAAAAACTAGTAACTCCTGTCCACTCTTCAGTCTGATCACCAACACCTTGGGAGATCCACCAATGATAGATGTTAAGGAGTTGAATGTATTGATAGAACATGGAGTGAAGCACCAAGTTCAAGGAGCGGGGGCAGCCAGAGGGCTAAATTCTCCCTCAGTGTACCCGAACAGGTGCCAGAGTGTGGCGACTAGGCAATTTTCACAGTAACTTCATTGCAGTGTTAATGTAAGCCGATTTGTGACACTAATAAATAAACTTTACTTCACAATATTGTTCAGTAGCTGAAAACGGGCGTGAGCAGCAAATTGTTACAACAGCGAGATGGTCAGTCAGGAACTCCAATGAGGGAGCTGAGAATGGGGTAGATTAGCCATCAAAAATCAAGCTCGAGGCCCTCAAGTATTTCCCAATCACACGGAAGATTTACTCGTGAAAATATTTGATCCCAGATGACACAGCAGAATGAATTAATTTCTAATGTCCTTCACTAAACACAAAATAACATAGCCACATTAAGATGTAGTTTAACCGGAACATTGTGCATCTGGTGAACTGGTGCGATGACAATATTCTCTCCCTCAATGTCAACAAAACGAAGGAAATTGTCATCGACTTCAGGAAGTATAAAAGAGAACATGCCCCTGTCTACATCAATAAGGATAAAGTAGAAATGGTCGAGAGATTCTAGGTGTCCAGATCACTAACAATCTGTCCTGGTCCCCCCCCTTGCCGACACTAAATTAAGAAAGCCCACCAACGCCTCTACTTTCTCAGAAGACTAAGGAAATCTGGCATGCCCGCTACGGCTCTCACCAACCTTTACAGATACAACATAGAAAGCATTCTTTCTGGATGTATCACAGCTCGGTATGGTTCCAGTTCTGTTCAAGACCGCAAGAAACTACGAAGGGTCATGAACGAAACCCAGTCCATCACGCAAACCAACCTCCCATCCATTGACTCTGTCTACACTTCCCTCTGCTGGGAAAGGCAGCCAGCATAATCACCCGGGACATACTCTCTTCCACCATCTTCCGTCGGGAAAAAGATACAAAAGTCTGAGGACACATACCAACCAACTCAAGAACAGCTTCTTCCCTGCTGCCATCGGACTTTTGAACGGACCTACCTCGCATTAAGTTGATCTTTCTCTGCACCCTAGCTATGACTGTTAACACTACATTCTGCACCCTCTCCTTTCCTTCTCTATGAACGGTATACTTTGACTGCATAGCACACAAGAAACAATACTTTTCACTATATACTAATACATGTGACAATAATAAATCAAATCAAATGTAGGAGAGCTTCCAACCATTTGTATTTCAGCTCCATTGCATTCTCTTTAAAATAATTTTTGTCTCATTTATCTCTTCCTACCTTCTCGCCATTAGGAAAATATTCTGATCAATGTTTCTCTGTATTCCCAAGTGGATGAATTTTCACTTACCCACATGATATTTTTTTTGCTGTTTTGCCCACACAAATTTCCTTTGTAACTTTCTGCTATCACCTACACAACCTACCGTGCCATCTCTCTTAATACCAGCTCCAAACGAGGATATACCCTCTCTCCTCCTTGATCTGTCATTCCAAAATAATCGGGAAAAGATGAACACCAAACTCACAGACTGGCAGCGAGACCTCAGGGGCTTTTTCCCAGGGTGGAAGTGTCAATTACAAGGGGGTACAGGTTCAAGGTGAGAGGGGGAAAGGTTAAGGGAGATGTGTGGAGGAAGTTTTTCACACTGTGAGTGGTGGGTGCCTGGAACGTGCTGCCAGAGGAGGTGGTGGAAGCAGGCACATTAGTAATGTTTAAGAGGCATCTGGATGGGTCCATGAATAGGGAGGGAATCGAGGGATACGCACCGAGTAAGGGCAGAAGGTTTGTTTTCAGTTTAGTTGGGGCATCATGATTGGCACAGGCTTGAAGCGCTGAAGGGCCTGTTCCTGTGCTGTACTGCTCTTTGTTCTTCGATCTTTGTTCTATCCAATATTCTAACAGTTTAATATGCCCACGTTTCTGGACTCCCTCACCAGAGGAAATAATTTCTCTCTAATCTATCACACTATCCCCATCATGATACATTCTTCAACACCTCAACAAGATCAACACTTAAGCTTCTAAACTCGAGGGTGTACAATCCCAATCTTACTCTTCACAAAGGGAACTTATTCAGATGATGTGTCTGACCACATTCTCTAATCGCTAGACCAATAGCAATCAGTGCAGCTTCAACTCCTTCACTTCAACTGACTGCGCAGCCCCCTGCCCCCAATGTACCCGCTTTACAAACAGATTGTGGTGTCTGATCTCACCGTGATGCACATTGTGAGGTCACGGTACCCCCCCCTCCCCCCCCCCACCCCCACCCCCCTCCCCCTCAGTTAAAGGGGCCACACTTTGATGAGATTGTGTTGGGCAAACCTTTGGGTTTCATTGAGGATCTCATCACACTTGCTGCACTAGAATGCAGTGAGGTTTCTATGTGACCATGTGTCAGAGAGCAGTGAATGCAGCTGGTGGGAGCGATGGGATTCTTTGCCTCCTGCCATTGATGTGAAGTTGTTGTTTACAGCACCGGGAATTGGCCATTCAGCTCCTCAAACACATTCCACCATCCATTTGGATCATGGCTGATCTGAACCTCAGACACAGTATCGCTTCTTTGATTCAGATCCCTTGATAAACCTAGGAACAGGAGCAGTCCGTTCAGTGCCTTGAGCTGGTTTCTCTGTGCAGTTAGATAATGTCTGATCTGTCTCTTTAACTCAATCTATCTGCCTTGCTTTCATATCCCATAATAACCTAATGAGAATATATCACTCTAATTTCTAAAGTTTTGATTAACCTTGTCAAAGAGACATCTCCTTGTTGGACAAGGGACCTGAATTGCTGTCTGATATCAACCCTGAACAGACTATCAGTATTCACCAAGGAGAAGGACATGTCAGATGTTGAGGTCAGGGATAGGTGTGTGAACGCTCTAGAGAATGTCAATATATTGAAGGAGGAAGTGTTGGGAATCCTATATTGCATTAAGGTAGACAAGTCCCCAGGTTCCGAAGGGGTCTATCCCAGGTTACCTCGGGAGTAAAGGGGAGAAATAGCTGTGGCCTTACCAGATATCTTCACATCCTCTTTGACCACAGGCAAGGTTCCAGAGAGCTGGAGAATAGCCAATATTTTCCCCTTGTTTTAAAAGGTTAGCAGGGATAACCGAGGAGGCAATAGGCCGGTGAGGCTGACGTTAGTGGTGGGGAAGCTTTTGGGGAAGATATTGAGGAACAGGATATCTGCACATTTGGAGGAAATGGTCTAGTTAGTGACAGGCAGCATGGTTTTGTACGGGGAGGGTCATGTCTCACCAACTTGATTGAGTTTTTTGAAGAGGTGACAAAGACAATTGATGAAGGACGGGTCATGGATGTAGTTTATGTGGACTTTAGTAAGGCGTTTGACAAGGTCCCACATGGCAAACTGATACAAAAACTAAAATTACACAGGATTCGGGATGCGTTGTCTGGATGGACACAGAACTGACTTGGTCATAGAAGAGAGAGAGTATGTTGTGGAAGGGTGTTTTTCAGAGTGGAGATCCGTACCTAGTGGTGTTCCACAGGGATCAGTGCTGCGACCTCTGTTGTTTGTAGTATATGTGAATGATCTGGAGGATAATGTGGGGGGTCTGATTAGTAAGTTTGCGGATGGCACGAAGATTGGTGGAGCTGCTGATAGTGCCGGGGATTGTCAGAGGATACAACAGGATATAGATAGATTGGAGACTTGGGCACAGAAATGGCAGATGGAGTTTAATCTGGACAAATGAGAGGCGATGCATTTGGAGGCTCACATTTAGGTGTGAATTACACTGTAAATGGCAGAACTCTTGAGAACATTAACATACAGAGGGATCTGGGTGCGCATGTCCACGATTCCCTATAAGTTGCAGCAAAGGTAGCCAAAGTGATTAAGGAGGCACATGGCATGCTTGCCTTCATCCGCCGGGGCATTGAGTTCAAGAGTTGACAAATCATGTTGAAGTGCTATAAAACTTGGGATAGGTTGCACTTGGAATATTGCAAGTATCTCTGGTCACCATACTTGCAGAAGGATGTGGGAGCTTTGGAGAGAGTGCAAAGAAGGTTCACCAGGATGCTGCCTGGTCTCGAGGGTGTCGGCTATGAGGAGAGGTTGAATAAACTGGGATTGTTTTCACTGTAAAGACGGAGGCTGAGGGGAGACCTGATAGAGGTCTATGAAATTATGAGAGGCACAGACAGAGTGGATAGACAAATGCTTTTTCCAAGTCATTTACAAGGGGGCACAGGTTCAAGATGAGAGGGGGAAAGTTTAAGGGAGATGTGCAGGGAAGTTTTTAATGCAGAGAGTGGTGGGTGCCTGGAACACGCTGCCAGAGGTGGTGGTGGAAGCAGGCACATGAGCAACATTTAAGAGGCACCTGGATGGATTCATGAATAGGGAGGGAATAGAGGGATATGATTCGAGTAAGGGCAGAAGCTTTGATTTTAGTTTGGTTCGGGCATCATGATCAGCACTGGCTTGGAGGGCCGAAGGGCCTGTTCCTGTGCTGTACTTTTCTTTGTTCTCTGTTCTATCCAATATTCTAACAGTTTAATATGCCCATGTTTCTGGATTCCCTCATCAGAGGAAATAATTTCTCTCTAATCTATCACACTATCCCCATCATGATACATTCGTTAACACCTCAACTAGATCAACACTTAAGCTTCTAAACTTGAGGGATTACAATCTGAATCTCACAAGTGTCCCCCTGATTTAACCCTCTAATCCCCGGTATCATTCTGATTAATCCACACCGCACCCACTCCGAGACCTCAGTCAGAGACTCCAATGAGAAACTTGAAAGTGGGGCTGATGAACCATCAGGAATCAGACTCCAGGCACCCGACTGCCTATCGGCAATGACGGGAAAGATTGACTGACATTCCACCCCACCGTGCAGCCGTGTTGCTGAATGTGTTACATCCTTCACAAATTACAACACAGGCTCATCGTGTTGAGACAAACCTTTCAATGTCTGTAAACTCCCATTGAATCTCCCGGTTGGTGATGTTATAATTGTTCACACTCTCTTCACAAAGGGAACTTATTCAGATGATGTGTCTGACCACATTCTCTAATCGCTAGACCAATAGCAATCAGTGCAGCTTCAACTCCTTCACTTCAACTGACTGCGCAGCCCCCTGCCCCCAATGTACCCGCTTTACAAACAGGTTGTGGTGTCTGATCTCACCGTGATGCGCATTGTGAGGGAGGGGGGGGGGAGGCTTGCACTGTGAGGTCACGGTTTCAACCTCCCTCCTCCCCTCAGTTAAAGGGGCCACACTTTGATGAGATTGTGTTGGGCAAACCTTTGGGTTTCATTGAGGATCTCATCACACTTGCTGCACTAGAATGCAGTGAGGTTTCTATGTGACCACGTGTCAGAGAGCAGTGAATGCAGCTGATGGGAGCGATGGGATTCTTTGCCTCCTGCATTGATGTGAAGTTGTTGTTTATACTTACAGCACCGGGAATTGGCCATTCAGCTCCTCAAACACATTCCACCATCCATTTGGATCATGGCTGATCTGAACCTCAGACACATTATCGCTTCTTTGATCCACATCCCTTGATAAACCTAGGAACAGGAGCAGTCCTTTCAGTGCCTTGAGCTGGTTTCTCTGTGCAGTTAGATAATGTCTGATCTGTCTCTTTAAACTCAATCTATCTGCCTTGCTTTCATATCCCATAATAACCTAATGAGAATATATCACTCTCATTTCTAAAGTTTTGATTAACCTTGTCAAAGAGACATCTCCTTGTTGGACAGGGGACCTGAATTGCTGTCTGATAACAATCTGTCAGTATTCACCAAGGAGAAGGACATGACAGATGTTGAGGTCAGGGATAGGTGTGTGAACGCTCAAGAGAATGTCAATATATCGAAGGAGGAAGTGTTGGGAATCTTATATTGCATTAAGGTAGACAAGTCCCCAGGTTCCGATGGGATCTATCCCAGGTTACCTCGGGAGTAAAGGGGAGAAATTGCTGGGCCTTACCAGATATCTTCACATCCTCTTTGACCACAGGCGAGGTTCCAGAGAGCTGGAGAATAGCCAGTATTTTTCCCTTGTTTTAAAAAGTCAGCAGGGATAATCTAGGAGGCAATAGGCCGGTGAGGCTGACGTTAGTGGTGGGGAAGCTTTTGGGGAAGATATTGAGGAACAGGATATCTGCACATTTGGAGGAAATGGTCTAGTTAGTGACAGGCAGCATGGTTTTGTACGGGGAGGGTCATGTCTCACCAATTTGATTGAGTTTTTTGAAGAGGTGACAAAGACAATTGATGAAGGACGGGTCATGGATGTAGTTTATGTGGACTTTAGTAAGGCGTTTGACAAGGTCCCACATGGCAGACTGGTACAAAAACTAAAATTACACAGGATTCGGGGTGCGTTGGCTGGATGGACACAGAACTGACTTGGTCATAGAAGAGAGAGAGTATGTGGTGGAAGGGTGTTTTTCAGAGTGGAGATCCGTACCTAGTGGTGTTCCACAGGGATCAGTGCTGCGACCTCTGTTGTTTGTAGTATATGTGAATGATCTGGAGGATAATGTGGGGGGTCTGATTAGTAAGTTTGCGGATGGCACGTAAATTGGTGGAGCTGTTGATAGTGCCAGGGATTGTCAGAGGATACAACAGGATATAGATAGATTGGAGACTTGGGCACAGAAATGGCAGATGGAGTTTAATCTGGACAAATGAAACGTGATGCAATTTGAATGATCAAATTTAGTTGTGAATTACACTGTAAATGGCAGAACCCTTGAGAACATTAACATACAGAGGGATCTGGGTGTGCATGTCCACGGTTCCCTATAAGTTGCAGCAAAGGTAGCCAAAGTGATTAAGGAGGCATATGGCATGCTTGCCTTCATCGGCCGGGACATTGAGTACAAGAGTTGGCAAATCATGTTGCAGTGCGATAAAACTTTGGATAGGCTGCACTTGGAATATTGCATGTAGCTCTGGTCACCATACTTGCAGAAGAACGTGGAAGCTTTGGAGAGAGTGCAAAGAAGGATCGCCAGGATGCTGCCTGGTCTCGAGGGTGTCGGCTATGAGGAGAGATTGAATAAACTAGGATTGTTTTGACTCTAAAGATGGAGGCTCAGGGAAAACTTGATAGAGGTCTATGAAATTATGAGAGACATAGACAGGGTGGATAGTCAGAGGCTCTTTCCCAGGGTGGAACTGTCAATTACAAGGGGGCACAGGTTCAAGATGAGAGGGGGAAAGTTTAAGGGAGATGTGCAGGGGATGTTTTTCATGCAGAGTGTGGTGGGTGCCTGGAACACGCTGCCAGAGGAGGTGGTGGAAGCAGGCACATTAGCAACATTTAAGAGGCATCTGGATGGATTCATGAATAGGGAGGGAATAGAGGGATATGATTCAAGTAAGAGCAGAAGATTTGTTTTTAGTTTGGTTCGGGCATCATGATCAGCACCGGCTTGGAGGGCCGAAGGGCCTGTTCCTGTGCTGTACTTTTCTTTGTTCTCTGTTCTATCCAATATTCTAACAGTTTAATATGTCCATGTTTCTGGATTCCCTCACCAGAGGAAATAATTTCTCTCTAATCTATCACACTATCCCCATCATGATACATTCTTCAACACCTCAACAAGATCAACACTTAAACTTCTAAACTTGAGAGATTACAATCTGAATCTTACACGTGTCCCCCTGATTTAACCCTCTAATCCCCGGTATCATTCTGATTAATCCACACCGCACCCACTCCGAGACCTCAGTCAGAGACTCCAATGAGGAACTTGAAAGTGGGGCTGATGAACCATCAGGAATCAGACTCCAGGCACCCGACTACCTATCGGCAATGACGGGAAAGATTGACTGACATTCCACCCCACCGTGCAGCCGTGTTGCTGAATGTGTTACTGATGCGCTATTCAGACACGAGGCTTGAAGCTCAGTAAATGAAAGGCTTTTATTTACTGTAATGAAGCTGCCAGAACTTATATACACTATCCCAGACTGAAGGGGTCCCGGCCAGAGCAGGGACTCTTATACCTCTCCCAGGAGGCGGAGCCCGACTGGGATGTGCCACAACACTACAGTACAAAGGTGTAACAACCCCACCCTAACCCCAACAGCAACAATAGCACAATCCAACAGTAACATATGTACATCCTTGTAGTCCTGGCCAGCCCCTGGCTCAGCACTATCCAGTGGGAACCAACGATAGTTCACCACATTCACCCCTCCTTTGAGAACAAAGGCCGGCGGGGTACAAAAAAACAGAATGAAGTGTCAGCAGTCTATAAGTTCAGACGGTCAGGGGGACCGCACCGTCGTTGTGACCTCCTCAATACCGGCGGTGACACCGGAGTAGGCACTTGCCTTGGCGTTCTCCCCAAAGCGGCGTCCAGCTGTTGTTCCACGGACTCACAGGCCGGTTGACCCTGAGGTGACGGTAGTCCAGGGGATCCTGACATGCCCTGCGGTGGCGACCATCTTCTGGGCTCAGGCAAGCTGTACATGGGAGTAAAATGGTTAAGTAATGGTCCCGATGCTGCCTGCGCCGTGTCCGGGGAAGAAACAAGAGATAAAGGGTTTGTTACAGGGGGTATGGGAGCGACAGGGGTTGCTACGTCCCCTGCTGGCGCCAGGTCTCGCATCGAGACCGTGTCCTCTCGCCTGTCAGGGTATGCCACGTAGGCATACTGAGGGTTGGCGTGGAGGAGATGGACCTGTTCGACCAACGGGTTGGACTTGCGGGCCCTAACATGTCGCCGCAGGAGGACGGGTCCTGAGTACGTCAACCAAGACGGTAATGAGGTCCCCGAGGAAGACTTCCGAGGGAATGAGAACATCCTCTCGTGGGGAGTAGCATTGGTTGCCGTACACAGGAGGGAGCGAATAGAATGGAGCGCATCAGGGAGCACCTCTTGCCAACGGGAGACTGGAAGACCTTTTGACTTCAACGCCAGTAAGACAGCCTTCCAGACTGTAGCATTCTCGCGTTCCACCTGTTCATTACCCCTAGGGTTGTAGCTCGTGGTCCTACGAGAGGCAATCCCGTATGACAGCAGGAATTGCCTCAAGTCATCGCTCATGAACGACGAGCCCCTGTCGCTATGGATGTAGCTGGGGTACCCGAACAGGGTAAAGAGATCACGGAATGCCTTGATAACCGTGGCAGCGGATGTATCAGAGCAGGGAACAACAAAAGGGAACCGAGAGTACTCGTCAATGATATTGAGGAAGTACACATTCCGATCTGTTGAGGGAAGGGGGCCCTTAAAATCGACACTCAGTCTCTCGAAGGGACGAGTGGCCTTGACTAAATGTGCCCGGTCAGGTCGGTAAAAGTGCGGTTTGCATTCTGCGCAAATCCGACAGCTCCTTGTTACTGACCTGACGTCCTCCACCGAGTAAGGCAGGTTGCGGGCTTTTATAAAGTGGTGGAGCCGAGTGACCCCAGGATGGCACAGCTCATTATGGAGGGCGTGCAAACGGTCCTCCTGTATGCTAGCGTATGTTCCACGCGAGAGGGCATCCGAGGGCTCATTGAGTTTCCCTGGACGATACATGATGTCGTAGTTATAGGTGGAGAGTTCAATTCTCCACCACAAGATCTTGTCATTCTTGATCTTGCCCCTCTGCGTGTTGTTAAACATGAACGCCACGGACCACTGGTCCGTGATCAGGGTGAACTGTTTTCCCGCCAAGTAATGGCGCCAGTGCCTGACGGCCTCCACAATGGCCTGGGCCTCCTTTTCCACCGCTGAATGCCGAATTTCGGGGCCTTGGAGGGTGCGGGGAAAAAAGGCGACGGGCCTGCCCGCCTGGTTAAGTGTGGCGGCCAGGGCGAAATCAGATGCATCGCTCTCCACCTGAAAGGGGATGGACTCGTCTACAGCGTGCATCGTAGCTTTCGCGATGTCGGCTTTCAATTTATCGAAGGCCAATCTGGCCTCTGGCATTAGGGGAAAAGTCGTGGACTTAATGAGCGGACGGGCTTTATCCGCGTAGTTGGGAACCCACTGCGCATAATAAGAGAAGAAGCCTAAGCATCTTCTCAGTGCTTTTGCACTAGCAGGCAAGGGAAGTTCAGAAAGGGGGCGCATACGGTCTGGATCAGGGCCAATGACCCCGTTTTCCACCACGTATCCTAGGATGGCTAAACGGCGCGTACGAAACACACACTTCTCCCTGTTGTAGGTCAAGTTCAGGTGAGATGCAGTGCGTAAGAAGTTCAGGAGGTTTGTGTCATGGTCCTGCTGGTCATGGCCGCAGATGGTGACATTATCCAGGTACGGGAAGGTAGCCTGCAGCCCGTTCTGGTCCACCATTCGGTCCATAGCACGCTGGAAGACCGAGACCCCATTGGTGACACCAAAGGGAACCCTGAGAAAGTGATACAAGTGACCATCTGCCTCAAAAGCCGTGTATTGTCGGTCCTCTGGGCGAATGGGGAGTTGGTGGTAGGCAGACTTGAGGTCTATGGTGGAGAACACCCGGTACTGCGCAATCTGATTGACCATATCAGATATGCGCGGGAGGGGATACGCATCCAGCTGCGTATATCAGTTAATGGTCTGACTGTAGTCAATGACAATCCGGGGTTTGTTCCCGCTCTTGACCACCACGACCTGTGCCCTCCACGGACTAGCACTGGGTTGTATGATCCTTTCTTTGAGGAGCCGCTGAACCTCAGATCTAATGAAGATCCGATCCTCAGTGCTGTAACGCCTACTTTTAGTCGCGATGGGCTTGCAGCCTGGCACAATATTCTGGAACAAGGAGGGTGTGGTGATCTTCAGCGTCGAGAGGCTGCAGGCGGGGCACGTTGGGCAATTTGCAGGCTGCTACTGTTTTCCCACTGCCAGTGAAGGGAGTGGCCCACCGTACTGTAGGATTACACTCCTCAAGTGGACCATGAAGTTTAGTCCGAGAGGTATTGGCGAGCAAAGATACGGCAACACAAGGAGCTTGAAACGCTCGTAAACTGTGCCTTGCACCTTCAAGGTTACCACGCAACTCCCTAGCACGGCAACAGACCGGGACCTTGATGCCATAGAGATTGTCTGTTTGGCAGGTTGAATCTGGAGTCCACACCGCTTCACAGTGTCTGGGTGGATAAAGCTCTCAGTGCTTCCGCTGTCAAACAGACAATAAATCACGTGGTCATTTACCTGGATATTCATCATAGATTTGTCAAGTCTATGAGGCTTGGCCTGGTCCAGGATGATCGACGCCACCGTTGGTTCATGAGCGCCACTGCAGGCAGCTGAAGTCGATGAGGAGGACCCCTGCTGGTCGTTCGTGATCAGTGTCGACCAACATGGCTGCCCCCATGAATCGCACGTGGGTGAGGGTGCCAAACTCAGCGACCCCTGGTGGTCACACACCTCCGACTCCGTCGACCGTAATGGCGTCATCCTGGTCTCGCACGTGGACGAACCCCGCGACGACTTCGACGATGAAGACCCGAGCTCTGAAGAATCGCAGGCCGCACTGCCATTCCTGGGTTTAGATCGGCACACTTTTGAATAATGCCCTTTTTTTACCGCATGCGGTGCACAACACAGCTTTAGCGGGACACTGTTGCCGGGTATGCTTCGCTCCTCCACAGAAATAGCACCGCGGGCCGCCCGGGGCTGCGGCCGTCGTCTGGCCCGAATGGGAGCACGCCATTACACAGCATTTCGAACCCGAGGGGCGAGGAGGGATTTGCGATTGCTCCTGCCACGTTGTCTCCACATGGTCCTCCGGATATAAAACTAAGCTTTTGGAGGCCGACTCGAGCATCTCTGCTAACTCGATGGCCTGGGTAAGATTAAGGTTACCCTTCTCCAACAGTTTAAGTCGAATGTACGACGATCCGACCCCGGCCACAAACGCATCTTGGGCGAGATCGTACATGCTCTGCTCAGCCGACACAGCTTTGCAGTCACAGCCCCTGGCTAGCTGTAGGAGCTCGTTCGCATATTCCTCCATCGTTTCGCCAGACTGCCGTCGTCGAGTGGCTAAGAGGTAACGAGCATGTATCTCATTAGGTGGTTTGGTATAGCGCTTCTTTAGAAGCTTGAGGGCCTTAGTATAATCGGTGGCCGCACGGATCGCGAGGTAGACAGTGTCGCTTACCCTCCCATGGAGGACCCGGAGTCTGTCATCATCTGTGGTGACCGCTGCGGAGGCTGCCAGGTAGTCTTCGAAACACTTCAGCCAGTGGTCGAAGGTGTTAGAAGCGCCCACCGCACGTGGATCTAGCGTAAGGCGTTCCGGCTTCAGAATTTGCTCCATACTCTCTCTCTTTTTTTTTTCGACGAGAGTTTAACGACAGTAAATAAAATTGATGCGCTATTCAGACACGAGGCTCGAAGCTCAGTAAATGAAAGGCTTTTATTTACTGTTAACGAAGCTACCAGAACTTATATACACTATCCCAGACTGAAGGGGTCCCGGCCAGAGCAGGGACTCTTATACCTCTCCCAGGAGGCGGAGCCCGACTGGGATGTGCCACAACACTACAGTACAAAGGTGTAACAACCCCACCCTAACCCCAACAGCAACAATAGCACAACCCAACAGTAACATATGTACATCCTTGTAGTACTGGCCAGCCACTGGCTCAGCACTATCCAGTGGGAACCAACGATGGTTCACCACAGTTACATCCTTCACAAATTACAACACAGGCTCATCGTGTTGAGACAAACCTTTCAATGTCTGTAAACTCCCATTGAATCTCCCGGTTGGTGATGTTATAATTGTTCACACTCTCTTCACAAAGGGAACTTATTCAGATGATGTGTCTGACCACATTCTCTAATCGCTAGACCAATAGCAATCAGTGCAGCTTCAACTCCTTCACTTCAACTGACTGCGCAGCCCCCTGCCCCCAATGTACCCGCTTTACAAACAGGTTGTGGTGTCTGATCTCACCGTGATACACATTGTGAGGTCACGGTACCACCCTCCCCCCCCCCACCCCCACCCCCCCTCCCCCTCAGTTAAAGGGGACCACACTTTGATGAGATTGTGGTGTCAAACCTTTGGGTTTCATTGAGGATCTCATCACACTTGCTGCCCTAGAATGCAGTGAGGTTTCTATGTGACCACGTGTCAGAGAGCAGTGAATGCAGCTGATGGGAGCGATGGGATTCTTTGCCTCCTGCCATTGATGTGAAGTTGTTGTTTACAGCACCGGGAATTGGCCATTCAGCTCCTCAAACACATTCCACCATCCATTTGGATCATGGCTGATCTGTACCTCAGACACATTATCGCTTCTTTGATTCAGATCCCTTTATAAACTTAGGAACGGGAATCGTCCTTTCAGTGCCTTGAGCTGGTTTCTCTGCACAGTTGAATAATGTCAGATCTGTATCTTTAATGTGGAGGTGCCGGCGTTGGACTGGGGTGGGCACAATAAGAAGTCTCACAACATCAGGTTAAAGTCCAACAGGTTTATTTGGTAGCACAAGCTTTCAGAGCGCTGTTCCTTCATCAGTTGAGTGGGAGTTCTGTTCACAAACAGGGGCATATAAAGACACAAACTCAATTTACAAAATAAAGGTTTGGAATGCGAGTCTTTGCAGGTAATCAAGTCTTAAAGGTACAGACAATGTGAGTGGAGAGAGGGTGAAGCACAGGTTAAAGAGATGTGTATTGTCTCCAGCCAGGACAGTTAGTGAGATTTTGCAAGCCCAGGCAAGTCGTGGGGGTTACAGATAGTGTGACATGAACTCAAGATCCCGGTTGAGGCCGTCCTCATGTGTGCGGAACTTGGCTATCAGTTTCTGCTCAGTGATTCTGCATTGTCGTGTGTCGTGAAGGCCGCCTTGGAGAACGCTTACCCGAAGATCAGTGGCTGAATGCCCGTGACCGCTGAAGTGTTCCCCAACAGGAAGAGAATACTCGTGCCTGGTGATTGTCGAGCGGTGTTCATTCATCCGTTGTCGTAGCGTCTGCATGGTCTCCCCAATGTACCATGCCTCGGGACATCCTTTCCTGCAGCGTATCAGGTAGACGTTGGCCGAGTTGCAAGAGTATGTACCGTGTACCTGGTGGATGGTGTTCTCACGTGAGATGATGGCATCCGTGTTGATGATCCAGCACATCTTGCAGAGGTTGCTGTGGCACGGTTGTGTGGTGTCATGGTCACTGTTCTCCTGAAGGCTGGGTAGTTTGCTGCAGACAATGGTCAGTTTGAGGTTGTGCAGTTGTTTGAAGGCAAGAAGTGGGGGTGTGGGGATGGCCTTGGCGAGATGTTCGTCTTCATCGATGACATGTTGAAGGCTCCGGAGGAGATGTCGTAGCTTCTCCGCTCCGGGGAATTACTGGACAACAAAGGGTACTCTGTCCACCGTGTCCCGTGTTTGTCTTCTGAGGAGGTCACTGAGGAGTATACACAGGATCTGAGGAGTATACACTGGATCTGCTCAGATGAGGAAGATCGCAACACACACCTCCAGACGCTGAAAGATGCCCTCATAAGAACAGGATATGGCACTCGACTCATCGATCGACAGTTCTGATGCATCACAGCGAAAAACCGCTCTGGCCTCCTCAGAAGACAAACACGGGACACGGCGGACAGAGTGCCCTTCGTCATCCAGTACTTCCCCGGAGCGGAGAAGCTACGACATCTTCTCCGGTGCCTTCAACATGTCATCGATGAGGCCGAACATTTTGCCAAGGCCATCCCCACACCCCCACTTCTTGCCTTCAAACAACTGCACAACCTCAACCAGACCATTGTCCGCAGCAAACTACCCAGCCTTCAGGGGAACAGTGACCACGACATCACACAACCCTGCCACAGCAACCTCTGCAAGACGTGCCGGATCATCGACATGGATGCCATCATCTCACATGAGAACACCATCCATCAGGTACACGGTTCATACTCTTGCAACTCGGCCAACGCTGTCTACCTGATACGCATGATGTGGAGATGCCGGCGTTGGACTGGGGTAAGCACAGTAAGAAGTCTCACAACACCAGGTTAAAGTCCAACAGGTTTATTTGGTAGCAAATACCATAAGCTTTCGGAGCTTGCTGCTCCTTCGTCAGATGGAGTGGTCTCTGTTCTCCAACAGTGCACAGACACAGAAATCAAGTTACAGAATACTAATTAGAATGCAAATCTCTACAGCCAGCCAGGTCTTAAAAGGTACAGATAATGTGGTTGGAGGAAACATTAAACACAGGTTAAAGAGATGTGTATTGTCTCCAGACAGAACAGCTGGTGAGATTATGCAAGACCAGGGGCGAGCTGTGGGGGTTCTCTTCCTGTGGGGGAGCACTTCAGCAGTGACGGGCATTCAGCCTTGGATCTTCAGGTAAGCGTTCTCCAAGGCGGCCTTCACGACACACGACAGCGCAGAGTCGCTGAGCAGAAACTGATAGCCAAGTTCCGCACACATGAGGATGGCCTAAACCGGGATGTTGGATTTATGTCACATTATCAGTAACCCCCACAGCTTGCCCCTGGTCTTGCATAATCTCACCAGCTGTTCTGTCTGGAGACAATACACATCTCTTTAACCTGTGTTTAATGTTTCCTCCACCCACATTATCTGTACCTTTTAAGACCTGGCTGGCTGTAGAGATTTGCATTCTAATTAGTATTCTGTAACTTGATTTCTGTGTCTGTGCACTGTTGGAGAACAGAGATCACTCCATCTGACAAAGGAGCAGCAAGCTCCGAAAGCTTATGGTATTTGCTACCAAATAAACCTGTTGGACTTTAACCTGGTGTTGTGAGACTTCTTACTGTACCTGATACGCTGCAGGAAAGGATGTCCCGAGGCATGGTACATGGGGGAGACCATGCAGACACTACAACAACGGATGAATGAACACCGCTCGACAATCACCAGGCAAGAATGTTCTCTTCCTGTTGGGGAGCACTTCAGCAGTCACAGGCATTCAGCCACTGATCTTCGGGTAAGCGTTCTCCAAAGCGGCCTTCATGACACACAACAGCGCAGAGTCGCTGAGCAGAAACTGATAGCCAAGTTCCGCACACATGAGGACAGCCTCAACCGTTATCTTGGGTTCATGTCACACTATCTGTAACCCCCACGACTTGCCTGGGCTTGCAAAATCTCACTAACTGTCCTGGCTGGAGACAATACGCATCTCTTTAACCTGTGCTTAACCCTCTCTCCACTCACATTGTCTGTACCTTTAAGACTTGATTACCTGTAAAGACTCGCATTCCAACCATTATTTTGTAAATTGAGTTTGTGTCTTTATATGCCCCTGTTTGTGAACAGAACTCCCACTCACCTGATGAAGGAGCAGCGCTCTGAAAGCTTGTGCTACCAAATAAACCTGTTGGACTTTAACCTGATGTTGTGAGACTTCTTACTGTATCTTTAACTCAATCTGTCTGCCTTGCTTTCATATCCCATAATAACCTAATGAGAATATATCACTCTCATTTCTAAAATTTTCATTGACCTTGTCAAAGAGACATCTCCTCGTTGGACAGGGTACCTGAAGTGTGGTTTGATGTCAACCTTGAACAGTCTATCAGTATTCACCAAGGAGAAGGACATGACAGATGTTGAGGTCAGGGATAGGTGTGTGAATGTTCTAGAGAATGTCAATATATCGAAGGAGGAAGTGTTGGGAATCCTAAATTGCATTACGGTAGACAAGTCCCCGGGCTGGATGGGTCTCTCCCAGGTTACCTCGGGAGTCAAAGGGAGAAATAGCTGGGGCCTTTCCAGATATCTTCACATCCTCTTTGACCACAGGCAAGGTTCCAGAGGACTGGAGAATAGCTGATATTGTTCCCTTGTTTAAGAAAGGAAGCAGGGATAATCCAGGGAGTAATAGTCTGGTGATCCTGATGTCATTGATGGAGAAGCTTTTGGAGAAGATACTGAGGGACGGGATATCTGCACATTTGGAGGAAGTGGACTAGTTAGTGACTGGCAGCGTGGTTTTGTACGGGGAAGGTCATTTCTCACCAACTTGACTGAGATTTTTGAAGAGGTGACAAAGACAATTGATGAGGGAAGGGCTTAGTAAGATGTTTGACAAGATCACACATGGCAGACTGGTGCAAAACTAAAGTCACACAAGTTCAGGGTAGGCTGTTTTGATGGATAAAGAACTAACTTGATCATAGAAGACAGAGAGTAGCGGTGGAAGGGTGTTTTTCAGAGTGGAGATCTGTAACTAGTGGTGTTCCACAGCGATCAGTGCTGGGACCTCTGTTGTTTGTCGTACATCATAGAAATCATAGAAACCCTACAGAGCAGAAGGAGGCCATTCGGCCCATCGAGTCTGCACCGACCACAATCCCACCCAGGCCCTACCCCCACATATTTACCCGCTACACATCTCAGGATTCTAAGGGGCAATTTTTAACCTGGCCAATCAACCTAACCCGCACATCTTTGGACTGTGGGAGGAAACCGGAGCACCCGGAGGAAACCCACGCAGACACGAGGAGAATGTGCAAACTCCACACAGACAGTGACCCGAGCCGGGAATCGAACCCGGGACCCTGGAGCTGTGAAGCAGCAGTGCTAACCACTGTGCTACCGTGCTTACATATAAATGATCTGGAGGAAGATGTGGCTGGTCTGATTAGTAAGTTGTGGATGACATGAAAATTGGTGGAGTTGCTGATGTTGCCGGTGATTGTCAGAGAATGCAACAGGATAGTGACAGATTGGTAACTTGGCCACAGAAATGGCATATGGAGTTTAATCCGGACAAATGTGTGGTGATGCATTTTGGAGGATCATATTTAGGTGTGAATTATGCTGCAAATGGCAGAACCCATAAGTAAGAAGTTTAACAACACCAGGTTAAAGTCCAACAGGTTTATTTGGGAGCAAAAGCCACACAAGCTTTCGAGGCTCTGAGCCCCTTCTTCAGGTGAGTGGGAATTCTGTTCACAAACAGAACTTATAAGACACAGACTCAATTTACATGAATAATGGTTGGAATGCGAATACTTACAACTAATCCAGTCTTTAAGAAACAAAACAATGGGAGTGGAGAGAGCATCAAGACAGGCTAAAAAGATGTGTATTGTCTCCAGACAAGACAGCCAGTGAAACTCTGCAGGTCCACGCAACTGTGGGAGTTACAAATAGTGTGACATAAATTCTGATTCTAGGATCGCATGATAAAGACTCAGGAGGAAAAAAGCAGAAATATTTATGTGAAATAGTGTGACATAAACCCAATATCCCGGTTGAGGCCGTCCTTGTGTGTGCGGAACCTGGCTATCAGTTTCTGCTCCGCGACTCTGCGCTGTCGTGTGTCGCGAAGGCCGCCTTGGAGAACGCTTACCCGAATATCAGAGGCCGAATGCCCGTGACCGCTGAAGTGCTCCCCAACAGGAAGAGAACAGTCTTGCCTGGTGATTGTCGAGCGGTGTTCATTCATCCGTTGTCGCAGCGTCTGCATAGTTTCCCCAATGTACCATGCCTCGGGACATCCTTTCCTGCAGCGTATCAGGTAGACAACGTTGGCCGAGTTGCAAGAGTATGTACCGTGTACCTGGTGGATGGTGTTCTCACGTGAGATGATGGCATCTGTGTCGATGATCCGGCACGTCTTGCAGAGGTTGCTGTGGCAGGGTTGTGTGGTGTCTTGGTCACTGTTCTCCTGAAGGCTGGGTAGTTTGCTGCGGACAATGGTCTGTTTGAGGTTGTGCGGTTGTTTGAAGGCAAGAAGTGGGGGTGTGGGGATGGCCACATAAGAACATTGACGTACAGAGGGATCTGGGTGGGCAGGTCCACAGTTCCCTATAAGTTGCAGCAGAGGTGGACAAGGTGATTAAGAAGGGATATGGCATGCTTGCCTTCATCAGCCAGGACATTGGGTACAAGACTTGGCAAATCATGTTGCTGCTATATAAAAGTTTGGATCGGCTGCACTTGGAATATTGCGTGCAGTTCTGGTCACCACATTACCAGAAGCACGTGGAAGCTTTGGAGAGAGTGTAAAGAAGGTTGACCAGGATTTTGCCTGGTCTCGAGGGTGTTGACTACGAGGGGAGGTTGAATAAACTAGGATTGATTTCAGTTGAAAGTCGGAGGCTGAGGGGAGACCTGATAGAGGTCTACAAAATTATGCGAGGCACAGACAGGGTGGATAGTCAGAGGCTTTTTCCCAGGGTGGAAGTGTTAATTACAAGGGGGCACAGGTTCAAGGTGAGAGGGGGAAAGTTTAAGGGAGATGTGCGGGGATGTTTTTCACGTAGGTAGTGTTGGGTGCCTGGAACGCGCTGCCAGAGGTGATGATGGAAGCAGGCAGATTAGCAACATTTAAGAGGCACCTGGATGGGTACATGAATAGGGAGGGAATAGAGGGATACATAGAAACATAGAAACATAGAAAACTACAGCACAAAAACAGGCCCTTCGGCCCCACAAGTTGTGCCGAACATATCCCTACCTTTTAGGCCTACCTATAACCCTCCATCCTATTAAGTCCCATGTACTCATCCAGGAGTCTCTTAAAAGACCCTATTGAGTTTGCCTCCACCACCACTGACGGCAGCCGATTCCACTCGCCCACCACCCTCTGTGTGAAAAACTTCCCCCTAACATTTCCCCTGTACCTACCCCCCAGCACCTTAAACCTGTGTCCTCTCGTAGCAGACATTTCCACCCTGGGAAAAAGCCTCTGAGAGTCCACCCGATCTATGCCTCTCAACATCTTATACACCTCTATTAGATCTCCTCTCATCCTACGTCTCTCCAAGGAGAAAAGACCGAGCTCCCTCAGCCTATCTTCATAAGGCATGCGACTCAATCCAGGCAACATCCTTGTAAATCTCCTCTGCACCCTTTCAATCTTTTCCACATCCTTCCTGTAATGAGGCGACCAGAACTGAGCACAGTACTCCAAGTGGGGTCTGACGAGGGTCTTATATAGCTGCATCGTTATCCCCGGACTCCTAAACTCAATCCCTCGATTGATAAAGGCCAGCACACCATATGCCTTCTTAACCACCTCCTCCACCTGCGGGGCCGATTTTAGAGTCCTATGGACCCGGACCCCAAGGTCCTTCTGATCCTCTACAGTACTAAGAGTCTTTTCCTTTATATTGTATGGGCCAAGTAAGGACAGAAGGTTTGTTTTTAATTGGGATATCATGAATGGCACGGGCTTGGAGGGCCGAAGGGCCTGTTCCTGTGCTGTACTTTTCTTTCTTCTTTGTTCTTCATTCTATCCAATATTCTAACAGTTTAATATGTCCATGTTTCTGGGCTCCGTCACCAGAGGAAATAATTTCTCTTTAATCTATCACACTATCTCTGTCATGATACATTTTTTAACACCACAACTAGATCAAGGCTGAAGCTTCTAAACTTGAGGGATTACAATCTGAATCTCACAAGTGTCCCCCTGATTTAACCCTCTAATCCCCGGTATCATTCTGATTAATCCACACCCACTCCGAGACCTCAGTCAGAGGAGACTCCAATGAGGAACTTGAAAGTGGGGCTGATGAACCATCAGGAATCAGACTCCAGTCACCCGACTACCTATTGATCATTGAAGACAGAGTTTAGCAGTGGGAGGCTGTTTCTCAGAGCGGAGATCCGTACCTAGTGGTGTTCCACAGGGATCAGTGCTGGGACCTCTGTTGTTTGTTGTATATATAAATGATCTGGAGGATAATGTGGGGGGTCTGATTAGTAAGTTTGTGGATGACACAAAGATTGGCGGAGTTGCTGATCGTCAGAGGATTGTCAGAGGACACAACAGGATATAGATAGACTGGAGACTTGGGCAGAGAAATGGCAGATGGAGTTTAATCCGGCCAAATGTGAGGTGATGCATTTTGGAGGATCAAATTTAGGTGTGAATTATACTGTAAATGACAGAACTCTTAGGAACATTAACAGACAGAGGGATCTGGCCGTGCAGGTCTACAGTTGCCTAAAACTGGCAACACAGGGGGCCATAGTGATTAAGAAAGCATATGGCATGCTTGCCTTCATCGGCCGGGGCATTGAGTACAAGAGTTGGAGAATCATGTTGCAGCTATATAAAACCTTGGTTAGGCCACATTTGGAGTATTGCGTGTAGTTCTGGTCACCACACTACCAGAAGGACATGGAAGCTTTGGAGAGAGTGCTAAGAAGGTTAACCAGGATGTTGCCTGGTCTCGAGGGCATTGACTCAAGGTCCTCATTGGTGTCTCTGATTGAGGTCTCGGAGTGGGTGTGGATTAATCAGAATGATACCGGGGATTAGAGGGTTAAATCAGGAAGACAAACTCTATTCCCTCCCTATTCTTGTACCCATCCAGATGCCCCTTAAATGTTGCTAATGTACCTGCTTCCATCACTTCCTCTGGCAGTACGTTCCAGGCACCCACCACACTCTGCGTGAAAAACTTCCCCCTCTCACCTTGAACCAGTGCCCCCTTGTAATTGCCACTTCCACCTTGGGAAAGAGCCTCTGACTATCCACCCTGTCTGTGCCTCTCTTCATTTTGCAGACCTCTATCAGGCCTCCCCTCAGCCTCTGTCTTTCCAGTGAAAACAACCCTAGTTTATTCAACCTCTCCTCATAGTCAACACCCTCGAGACCAGGCAACATCCTGGTGAACCTTCTTAGCACTCTCTCTAAAGCTTCCACATCCTTCTGGTAGTGTGCTGACCAGAACTGCACGCATTAATCCAAATGCAGCCTAATAAGGTTTTATATAGCTGCAATATGATGTCCCAACCTTAGTACTCAATGCTCCGGCTGATGAAGGCAAGCGTGCCATATACCTTCTTAATCACCTTGGCCACCTGTGTTGCCACTTTCAGGGAACTGTGGACCTACACGCCCAGATCCCTCTGTATGTTAATGTTTAATGAAAGCAAGTCAATAACTCATTTCAACTGGAAATCTGTTTCTTAGATAGAGCTAGTGGACTTCTGTTTGGACAGGACGTTCCCCTGGGATTTTTGACTGGGGTGATTGACAGAGTCATGTGGTAAACTGGGTCTGTAACAGAGAGAAAGGACCTTTCACAGTTCCAGCTGGGAGTCTGCCGAAGACAGGTCTGCAAGCTGGTCTAAAACTTATTTTCTCTGTGAAAGCTTGATTGAACACAACTTGTAGCAAGTATATTTAGGGTTGCTAACTGCATTTAAAGGGGCATTTGAGAGGAATGTTGCTTATTTGGAACTGAAACAGCGATAAGCTAGAACGTAAAGTTGCTTCCTTTCATTGCTAAATATTGTTCAACTGTTAATGGTTAAGCTGCTTCATTTGTTAGAGCTATATTTAAACTGTGTTATTAAATGGAGCTTGTTTTGATAAAAGATTCATAATTTGTCAGTGGAATTAATGCTGGAGTGAACCACCCTATTCTCACATTTATGCCAAAACAGAAAAATTGTTAGGGTCTAGAATGGCTTCCTCGTGTGACTGTGGTCCAGGACCCTAACTTACCCCGGCTGAGTGAAGAAGATCATTCATCTTCTTCCAATACTGCTGCCCCTTCATCTTCAGCAGTGCGCTTGCACTGAGCAGAGCTGCCACTGTATCCCCAGCGGGGGTGGTCACCTTGCTGGAAAACCAACTCCTGGAGTGGGGGTAGACTGTGTCCCGCTTCTGCTCCACTCCATCCAGCCTCCCTCCGAAAAGCATGATGTTGCCTTCTCACCTGCCCCCCCCCGCCCCCCCCGCCCTGCCACCCCCCCCCCCCCCCCCCCCGCCCCCCCCGCCCCCCTGCAGTCCTAGTGGAACATATGGTGGGGAACCGTTTACATGGCGCTTCCCAGTGTGTGCAGTGTGTGCCATTTAGCCCATCGAGTCTGCACCAACCACAATCCCACCCAGGCCCTATTCCTGTAACCCCACGTAATTACCTTGCTCATCCGGTGGTACTAAGGGGCAATGTGGCACGGCCAATGCACCTAACCTGCACATCCAAAGGTGTATGGGTTAAGTGCATTGGCCATGCTAACTTGACCCCTGGTTTCCCAGGATGCATAGGTTAGAGGGATTAGCGGGGTGAATATGTGGGGTTACAGGGATAAGGCCTGGATGGGATTGTGGTCGGTACAGACCCGATGGGCCAAATGGCCTCCTTCTGCACTGTAGGGATTCTATATCTTTGGACAGTGGGAGAAAACCAGAGCATCCGGCGGAAACCCGCACAGAGACGGGGAGAACGTGCAGACTGTACAGATAGTGACCCAAGTCAGGAATTGAACCCGGGTCCATGGCACTGTGAGGCAACAGTGCGAACCACTGTGCTGCGCATGACCATAACTTCATTGCAGTGTTAATATAAGTGTACTTGTGACACTAATAAACAAACTTTAAACTTTAAGATGCAGCGTGAAACTCATGGGCATAACAATTATCACGAATGAGACGTAAGATTCGAGCTGGAAACACGCTGGCCGTGTCGACGGGAACACCCCGTTTTTCACATCGGAACTGAACTGTCAAATTCTCATAAGATTTCCCCCACGGTGTCCGGGCAAAGCTAAAATAGAGCCGCAGTCTCTCTGTTCACCAACAGAGGCCAGCGTCGATCTGTCTCCAATTCTCCACCCAACTGACTAATCCACAGAGGTTCCAGTTGATGGGATCGGTTCCGAGAGAGCAGCCGTCTCAGAGAGATCGTGGATCATCCCGAGCTGACCTGATCCCCAGACAGAGAAGATCACCCATTGGGAAGCGTCAAATAAAAAGAATTTGAGAACACTTTTTAAGTTTAAGTTTAGTTATTAGTGTCGCAAATAGGCTGTGAAGTTACTGTGAAAATCCCTAGTCGCCTTGCATTCCCGACTAGCTCTGTCGGAACAGCGTGAGACTCTTAATCTCAGGGTCATGCGTTCGAGCCCCATCATTTCTAAACTTTATTTCTTGGTGGAACGGTGGTACAGTGGTTAGCGCTGCTGCCTCACAGCGTCAGGGACCCGGGTTCGATTCCCAACTTGGGTCAATGTCTGCACATTCTCCCCGTGTCTGCGTGGGTTTCCTCCGGGTGCTCCGGTTTCCTCCCACAGCCTGAAAGACGTGCTGGTTAGGGTGCATTGGCCGTGCTAAATTCTCCCTCAGTGTAACCGGAACAGGCGCCGGAGTGTGACGACCCGGGGATTTTCACGGTAACTTCATCGCAGTGTTAATGTAAGCCTACTTGTGACACTAATAAATAAACTTTAAAAAGCCACCGTGCCCCCCATGCTTGTTGCCCTACTTCCAGGTCAAAGGTCGTCACACCTTTCACAACCTCAGAAGGACCCATAGAGTTTTTGCAGCCAATGAAATGCTTTTTGAGGTGCAGTCACTGAAAACGCAGGTTTTAGCACAGCAAGATCCCACAAGCAGAGAATGGTCAGATTCTCTTCTTCAGTCACGTTATTCGGACACACCTTTTTAAAAAAAATGCGAGTGAGTGAGTTGGAGCTTTCACCAGAGCCCGCGTTGCATTGAGGAGAGGAACATTGTGTGGAATCCTGAGCCCAGACTCTGTGTGCGTGTGAAAGGCACTCAAACCCCAGAGAGCTTTGAAAAACATGATTCTCGCCGGCAAGATCCCGTTTGGTGGGAGCTGGTGTGTGAGGGGCATAGTAGCTGCTGGGGGAACAGGGTGTCTGACTGAGTGAGGGAAAGGGTTGGGGGGTGCGAGGGGGAGACCAGTGGGAGACTGGGGGTACTTCACTTACCCTGGCTGAGCGAAGAAGGTCATTTGTCTTCTTCCGACACTGGTGCCCCATCCTCTTCAGCAGTGCGCTTGCACTGAGCAGAGCTCTCACTGCATCCCCCCCCGCGGGGGTGGCCACCTTGCTGGAAGGCCGTTCCCTGGAATGGGGGTAGACTGCGTTCCGCCTCTGCTCCACTCCATCCAGCAGCCGAGTGAGGGCTCCCTCCGGAAAGCACGGTGCTGCCTTCTCACCTGCCCGTCCCTGCAGTCCTGGTGAAACACGTGCCGTTTACATGGAGCTCCCCAGTGCGCGCAGCGGTTAATTCAGGGCAGGCAAATCAGAGGAAGCTCACCACGGCCCGGTGGCACAGTGGGTTCGCACTGCTGCCTCCCAGCGCCAGGGACCCAGATTCGATTCCCGGCTTGGGTCACTGTCTGTGCGGAGTCTGCACGTTCTCCCTGTGTCTGCGTGGATTTCCTCCGGGTGCTCCGGTTTCCTCCCGGTGTCTGAAAGACGTGCTGGTTAGATGATGCATTGGCCATGGTAAATTCTCCCTCAGTGTACCCGAACAGGCGCCGGAGTGTGGCGACCAGGGGATTTTCACAATGACTTCATAGAACCTTCATAGAGTCTGCACATTCTCCCCATGTCTGCGTGAGTTTCCTCTGGGTGCTCCGGTTTCCACTCACAGTCCAAAAGACGTGCTGTTGTGGGTGCATTGGCCGTGCTAAATTCTCCCTCAGCGTACCTGAACAGGTGCCGGAGTGTTGGGATTGTGGGATTTTACAGTGTCTTCATAGAATCCCGACAGTGCAGAAGGAGGCCATTTAGCCCATCAAGTCTGCACAATGCCACCCAGTTTACCCAATCTCTCCTCATAGCTAAGCCCCTCCATACCAGGCAACATCCTGGTAAACCTTCTCTGTACTCTCTCCAAAGCCTCCACGTCCTTCTGGTAGTGTGGTGACCAGAACTGGACGCAGTATTCCAAATGTGGCCTAACCATCGTTCTATACAACTGCAACATCATATGCCAACTTTTATATTCTGTGCCCCGTCCAATAAAGGCAAGCATGCCATATGCCTTCTTCACCACCCTCTCCACCTGTGCTGCCACCTTTAAAGATCTGTGGACTTGTACACCCAGGTCCCTCTGTGTGTCTATACTCCTGATGGTTCTGCCATTTATTGTATAGCTCCCCCTTACATTAGATCTACCGAAATGCATCACTTCGCATTTATCTGGATTAAATTCCATCTGCCATTTCTCCACCCAATGTTCCAGCCTATCTATATCCTGCTGTATTCTCTGACAATGTTCATCACTATCCGCAACTCCAGCAATCTTTGTGTCGTCCGCAAACTTACTGATCACACCAGCTTCCATCATTTATATATATCACAAACAGCAGAGGTCCCAGTACAGAGCCCTGCGGAACACCACTAGTCACAGACCTCCAACTGGAAAAAGACCCCTCCACTGCTACCCTCTGTCTTCTATGGCTAAGCCAGTTCTCCACCCATCTAGCTAGCTCACCTTTTAGCCCGTGAGATTTAACCTTTTGCACCAGCCTGCCATGAGGGACCTTGTCAAATGCTTTACTAAAATCCATATAGACGACATTCACGGCCTTTCCCTCGTCAATCGTTTTTGTCACCTCCTCAAAAAACTCAACCAAATTTGTGAGGCATGACCTTCCTCGTACAAAACCATGCTGTCTATCGTTAATGAGATTATTCAGTTCTAAACGCGCATATATGCTATCTCTAAGAATCTTCTCCAACAATTTCCCTACCATGGTCAACACATCTCTCTGAGACACTACCAGCCAACATGTCCCTCTCCTTTGTGAATACTGATGCAAAGTATTCGTTTTGGTTCTCAGCATAATTCCCCTCCTTTGTCCCTGAGAGGTCTGATTTTTTCCCTAACAACCCTCTTGTTCCTAATGTATGTATAAAATGCCTTAGGATTCTCCTTAATCCTGTCTGCCAAGGACATTTCGTGACCCCTTTTTGCCCTTCTAACTCCCGGTTTGAGTTCTTTTCTACTTTCTCTGTATTCCTCCAGTGCCCCATCTGTTTTTAGCTGCCTGGACCTCATGTATGCCTCTTTTTTCTTTTTGATTAGACCCACAATTTCACTGGTTATCCACGGCTCCCGAATCCTACCTTTCCTATCCTTCCTCTTCATATATATATATGTAAATAATATATATATATATATATTTATATGTATACTGAGGAAGAATTTAGCACAGCCGATGCATCTAACCAGCACATCTTTCAGACTGTGGGAGGAAACCTGAGCACCCGGAGGAAACCCACGCAGACATGGGGAGAATGTGCAAATAGATTCTGCACTGATAGTGACCCAAGCCGGGAATCGAACCTGGGTCCCTGGCGCTGTAAGGCAGCATGCGAACCACTGTGCCACCGTGCCGCCCAAGATGTGTAGTTTAGGGGAATTAGCGGGGTAAATACGTGGAGTTACGGCGATGGGGTTGGGGAAAGGGCCCGGGTAAGATTCTCTGTCGGAGACTCAGTGCAGTCTCGATGGGCCGAATGGGCCTTCCACTGCACTGTTGGGATTCTCTGATTCTATGATATTGGGCAGCGCTTGGGTTACAGAATGAAGGAGAGTTCAAGATGCAGATGGAGATGGAGGACTGAGGGAGTTGGATTGCAGAGTTAACTGAGTGCAGTGGCTTTTCGCTTGTCCCTGACTGCCCTTTACTCCTGATCTTCGTGTCAACAGTTGGCCAAAGGTTCGGGGAAAACTCAAAGCACAGGCTGGAAAACAATGTGGGAAACCGAGACTGGGTGATGAGGAAATATACATCTGTCATAATTCATGTGTTCACTCTGGGCTCATGGGTGGCGAAAGGATAATTACCACTTACGTTGGTTCCTCAGGGCGTTTTCCAGTCCTTCTAAGAAAATCATGCAGCAAAAAATGGACTGTAATTTTGAAGAATGATCTTTAACGTTACTAAATAAAGACACATGTTGTCAAAGATTTTCATCTTGTACTCGAGGACAGATTTGCAAGAATAGCAAGTGTAAAGGGAGCAACAACTTATACTGCAGGAGAAGGAAGTGCTGATTGGTTGGCTCATAGACGCTGATTGGTAGGGGCATCACCATGGAGAATGTACCAGGGAACAGTTAACTGCCAGTTTTTTAAAAATTCAAACCAGGCAAGCCGACTTTGATCGATCAAGGCACTGCCGTGAGGAATGAACCAGGAAATGGCTGCCCCCTGAGCTTTGGTTTGGTTGGAAAAGGTGCAATGTGTGGACCTGCTCCAACTGTCTACAAAGGACAAGGCCCTGTGTGTGAATCTATGTGGCTTCTAGCACGTGTGTAAGTGAGACACACTGTGACCCCCGACTGATAATCTTAAACTTGTTGTCAGTCTAATTCTGAGCAAAATCATGATTACTATGGTGGAACGGTGGCACAGTGGTTAGCACTGCTGCCTCACAGCGCCAGGGACCTGGGTTCGATTCCCGGCTCGGGTCACTGTCTGTGCGGAGTTTGCACATTCTCACCGTGTCTGCAAGGGTTTCCTCCGGGTGCTCCGGTTTCCTCCCACAGTCTGAAAGACGTGCTGGTTCGGGTGCATTGGCTGTGCTAAATTCTCCCTCAGTGTACCCGAACAGGCACCAGAGTGTGGCGACTAGGGGATTTTCACAGTAACTTCATTGTAGCGTGAATGTAAGCCTTACTTGTAACACAAATAAATAAACTTTACTTTCACAAGAGCTGTCCAATCGTGGAACCACACCTGAGCACTATGTGGTTTGAATTTTGCAATTCAGGCTTGTTAGATACTTTGCCCGTTGAAACAGCTGAAGGGGCACAGTGTTTGATGCGATCCAGCAGTCATTGGAATGTCTGATCTGCACACCTGGCATCGCACAGTCATTGAAATTCATATACCACAAGTACCACAATGGGAAGGCTCAACATACAGGCTTGATGCTGAAATCGAAACCATCTTACGGGATAATAATGACCCTGATTGGATCATTGCTCACTGTACATCACTCAAACTCCCAAAGGGATCAAAGGCTGGCAATTTCAGCACAGAAAAGTATCCAGTCGACCTCAGATTACCCTGGAAGTGTATCGAAACGTTCAGCTGCTTCAAGCTGTGGCAACATGAGTGGTATTTTGCAATAACAGGATCAAGCTTAAAGCAGTTCTGCCTTTCTCACAGCTGAGTAATCTGGTATATCAATTTCAATGACTGTTTGATGCCGGCTGCGCAGACCGTATGTTCCAGTGACCGGTGAATCATATAAAACAGCCCTTCCCTTCTGCTGTTCAAAACAGGCAAAGTAGAAATCTTAGAAATCTTAGAAACCCTACAGCACAGAAAGAGGCCATTCGGCCCATCGAGTCTGCACCGACCACAATCCCACCCAGGCCCTACCCCCATATCCCTATATATTTACCAACTAACCCTCTAACCTACGCATCCCAGGACACTAAGGGCAATTTTAGCATGGCCAATCAACCTGACCCGCACATCTTTGGACTGGGGGAGGAAACCGGAGTACCCGGAGGAAACCCACGCAGACATGAGGAGAATGTGCAAACTCCACACAGACAGTGACCCAGGCCGGGAATCGAAACCCAGGTCCCTGGAGCTGTGAAGCAGCAGTGCTAACCACTGTGCTACCGTGCCACCCCAAAATGAATTCAAAGCTGCCATGGTGGGATTCGAACCTGGGTCCCCAGATCTTACTCAGTCTCAGTGACAATAACCCTACGCCACCACCTCCCCTCAAACCGTCCCTAACCAGCCTGTGCTCACAAAATCCAGAACTTAGTGCGCAATATCGGATGTGATTACTCAATTGGACAACACTTGCTAAACGATTAGGGGTTGTGGTAAGAGTTACACTGACAATTTAGGATTATCAGTCAGGCTGACGGTGTGGCTAGCCTCATCTTTTGCGGCAGATGGAGTATGTCCAACGCATTGTGTCTTTTTCAACGAAACAAAAGCTTAGGGAATACAGCCATTCCTTGGTTCATTCCCCATGGGAATGCCTCGACCAATCATAGTCGACACATGGCAATGCCTGACCAATCGGAGTCGACCCATGGTAATGCCTCGACCAATCATAGTCGACCCCATGGCAATGACTGACCAATCGGAGTCGACCCATGGTAATGCCTCGACCAATTATAGTCGACCCATGGCAATGACTGACCAATCGGAGTCGACCCATGGTAATGCCTCACCCAATCATAGTCGATCCATGGCAATGCCTGACCAATCAGAGTGGACCTGCCTGATTTGAATTTAAACAAAAGCTGGGCAGTTAACTGTTCCTTGCTGCATTCTCCATGACAACGCCTCTAACAATCAGAGTCCACTGGGCAACGAACCAGCACCAGCTTTTCAAGCAGTATAAATCGTTGTTTACTCTACATTTAGTCGTCTTGCATATCTGTCCTGATGAGTGCAAGATGAAAAACTTTGACAGTATGTCTCTTTATTCAGCAAGTTCTGTTGTGCTATTGGCTCTTTACCAATGGCCTTTAAGCTATATTGAGCGATAAATGATGCCACAAGATTACTTACAGTTTCCAAAAGTGCTGACGGAAAGCATGAATGAAGGTTACTGACGTTGAATTATACATTCAAGAAATTCAAGGAGTATTTTTATGATTTCCTTTGGAGGAGTTTTATTGCTTTGAACTTCTGGGGAGGACTGACTTTCACAACTCACTTGAGATTGCGAATATTGCTGGAGATTGATATCCCACAGGATTGTGCAGAAAATCCGTGTCTTTTTAATTAATTCTCCGAAATGGGTGTCGCAAGGCCAGCATTTATTGCCCATCCCTGTTTTGCCCTCGAGAATTGCTGCAGTCCCTGTGGTGGGCCTACACCAAATTCCTGTCACTCCTTCCAAGCAAAGGCGGAATGTTGGTTAGGGTTCCGGTGGGAATGTGGGCAGGTGCTGGGGCTGAAATGTGCCCAGAATGTTCCGCTGTGAGTGGGACAGCATTCTGCAGATTTAAATTTTGGACAAGTTTCTGACTGGACATTTCCACCCCTTGCATTCTCTGGATCTCTCTGCCCCTGATAGTCTCCTGCTTTCGATTCCTTAATTTGATTTGATTTGATTTATTATTAGTCGCATGTATTGGGATACAGTGAAAAGTATTGTTTTTTGCGCGCTATACAGACAAAGCATACCGTTCATAGAGAATGAAAGGAGAGAGTGCAGAATGTAGTGTTACAGACACAGCTAGGGTGTAGAGAAAGATCAACTTAGTGTGAGGTAGGTCCATTCAAAAGTCTGACGGCAGCAGGGAAGAAGCTGTTCTTGAGTCGGTTGGTGCGTGACCTCAGACTTTTGTATCTTTTTCCCAAAGGAAGAAAGTGGAAAAGAGAATGTCCGGGGTCCGTGGGGTCCTTGATTATGCTGGCTGCTTTCCCGAAGCAGTTGGAAGTGTAGACAGAGTCAATGGACAGGAGGCTGGTTTGCGTGATAGATTTCGAATGAATCCGCGTCATTTTTCTTTTATCTGGTTGGACCGGGTGCCATGATTCTGGAGGAGTCTCTCCCAGGACCCAAAGACAAAATCAAAACTCCTAAGTGATGAGTGCCCTGGTAGTGCTTCCTTTGACCACCATGACAGCAGCGCACCCCAGGCTCAAGCACTCCTTAGAAGATTTGAAAACGCAGACACGATGGGCCGAATGGCCTCCTTCTGCACTGTAGGGATTCTCTGATTCTAAGATTTGCTTTGGTAAGCGAGTGTCAGGCACTTTGGCTACCTGACCAGGCTCGGTACACTCTCAGTGCTGATAGGGAGGCAGTTCCTGGACTTTGACCCAGTGACTGAAGGAACAGCCAATATATTTCCAAGTCAGGATGGTGAGTGGCTTGGAGGGGAACTTCCAGGTAGTGGTGTTCCCAGGTACCTGTGCCCTTGTCCTTCTAGATGATAGAGAGGGAGGAAATTGCAGGGGCTCTGATGCAAACTTTTAATTCCTCTCCGGCCACGGGGGAAATGCCAGAGGACTGGAGGACGGCTAATGTGGTTCCATTTTTCCAAAAGGGCAACAGAGATGAACCAGGAAATTACAGACCAGTGAGTCCCACATCAGTGATGGGGAGATTATTGGAGAAAATTCTGAGGTAGATAATTAATCTCGACTTGGAAAGGCATGGGTTAATTAGGGATGTCTGGGTTGGTCAGAGGGAGGTCATGCCTAATAAATTTGATGGAATTTCTCAAAAATGTGATCAAGTGTGTGGATGAGGGAAGTGCAGTTGACGTGGTTTATAAGGGTTTTAGCAAAGCTTTTGACAAGGACCCACATGGGAGACTGATTGAGAAGGTTGAAGCACATGGAATTCAGGGAAACCTGGCGAGATGGATCAGAAACTGACTTAGTAATAGGACACAGAGAGTGGGGGTAGACGGCTGTTTGAATGACTGGAGGCTGGTGTCCAGTGGTGTACCACAAGGATTGGTACTGAGACCCTTATTGTTTGTTATATACATAAATGATATACATGAGAATGTGGGGGGAATGTTATGCAAGTTTGCAGATGACACCAAGATTGTATCATAGAATCTTAGGTTCTCTACAGTGCAGAAAGAGGCCATTCAGCCCATCGAGTCTGCACCAACAACAATCCCACCAAACCCCACATATTTCCCTGTCACTAAGGGGCAATTTAGCATGGCCAATCAACCTAACCCGCACATCTTTGGAGTGTGGGAGGAAACCCATGCAGACACAAGAAGAACTTGCAAACTCCTTACAGACAGTGACCCAAGGCTGGAGTTGAACCTGGGACCCTGGCGCTGTGAGGCAGCAGTGCTAGCCACCGTGCCACCGTGCCAATTGGTAGGGTGGTTAATAGTGAAGAAGATAGTTGCAGACTGCAGGAAGATACAGATGGGCTGAACAGTGGCAGAGGGTAGTTAACTCTGATAAGCGCGAGGTGATCCACTTTGGAAGAAGCAACAAGACAAGGGAGTATTTAATGAATGGTAGGACACTGGGAAGCTCAGAGGAACAGAGGGATCTTGGGGTATGTATGCACAAATCTCTGAAGGTGGCAGATCAGGTGAATAGGATAGTTAAGAAGGCATATGGGGCACTTGCTTTTGTCTGCTGTGCATAGAGTATAAGAGCAAGGAGGTAATGTTGGAGCTGTACAGAGCGTTGGTGAGGCCACAGCTGGAGTACTGTGTGCTGCTCTGGTCACCTCACTATAGGGAGGATGTGATTGCACTGGAGGGGGTACAGAGGAGATTCACCAGGATGTTGCCTGGGATGGAGCATTTGAGCGATAAGGAGAGACTGGATAGGCTTGGATTGTTTTCTCTAGAGCAGAGAAGGTTGAGGAGGGACATGATTGAGGCGTATAAGATTATGAGGAGTATGGACAGGGTGAATAGGGAGCAGCTGTTCCCCTTGGTTGAAGAATCAATCACGAGGGGGCACAATTTGAGGGTGAAGGGCAGAAGATTCAGAGGGGATTTGAGAAAAAAATCACCCACACTGTGATGGGAATCTGGAATGCGCTGCCTGGGAAGGTAGTGGAGGCTGGAAACCTTACAAGCTTTAAAATGTATTTGGATGAGCACTTGCAATATCTTAACATTAAGAACATAAGAAATAGGAGCAGGAGTAGGCCATCTAGACCCTCGAGCCTGCCCCGCCATTCAATAAGATCATGGCTGATCTGAAGTGGATCAGTTCCACTTACCCGCCTGATCCCCATAACCCCTAATTCCCTTACCGATCAGGAATCCATCTATCCGTGATTTAAACATATTCAATGAGGTAGCCTCCACCACTTCAGTGGGCAGAGAATTCCAGAGATTCACCACCCTCTGAGAGAAGAAGTTCCTCCTCAACTCTGTCCTAAACTGACCCCCCTTTATTTTGAGGCTGTGCCCTCTAGTTCTAGTTTCCTTTCTAAGTGGAAAGAATCTCTCCATCTCTACCCTATCCAGCCCCTTCATTATCTTATAGGTCTCGATAAGATCCCCCCTCAGCCTTCTAAATTCCAACGAATACAAACCCAATCTGCTCAGTCTCTCCTCATAGTCAACACCCCTCATCTCCGGTATCAACCTGGTGAACCTTCTCTGCACTCCCTCCAAGGCCAATATATCCTTCCGCAAATAAGGGGATATTCGGATATGGGACATGTGCTGGACAATGGGATTAGCGCCACTTTAGTGTTAGTTATTGTTGGTGCAGACTCGATGGACTGAAGGGCCTTTCCTGTGCTGTACGACTGTATGGGTGGAATTTTACTGTCCCACCCACCGCGGGAATCGTAGCACGGGGGGGTGGGGGCAGACCATGCAAAGGTCTGTTGACCTTGGGCGGGAATTTCCAGTCTTGGGGCAAAATCTATATTGACTCTATAAAGGTGGCACAGTGGTTAGCACTGCTGCTTCATAGCGCCAGGGACCCGGTTCAATTCCAGGCTTGTGTCACTGTCTGTGTGGAGTTTGCACATTCTCCCCGTGTCTGCGTGGGTTTCCTCCGGGTGCTCCGGTTTCCTTCCACAGTCCAAAGATGTGTGGGTTAGGTTGATTGGCCATGCTAAATTGCCCCTTAGTGTCAGGGGGACTAGCTAGCGCAAAATGGGGCTACGGGCATAGGATCTGGGTGGGATTGTGTTCGGTGCAGACTCGATGGGCCAAATGGCCTCCTTTTGCACTGCAGGGATTCTATGATAACCATCAGTTTCTGTGGATAGATATCTCTTTCCTGTTGGGCTCTGTATCTGCAGCATGTAACGGATTGTTTACAACCGAAAGAATTTGAAGACAGTCAGTGTAACAGGTTACCAGAAGGTTTCCGTTCATTCCTGTGCCCGGAGGGTGGAAATCTCCATCTGTTGGTCATGTGTGTGATGTGAGTTCAGAAAGATGTCAGTCCCTGATTCCTGCTCCTCCCTGCTATCATTCCCATGGATTGAATATTCTGTGGTTTTAATGCCCCCTCCCCCTGCAATCTCAGCGGATACCCTCCACCCGGGGAGAGATTAGCAAAACCGCCAAGAGAAAAGGACACCTTGAACCATCGACAGATCCAGAGAAACTCCCACTGGTGTGATGGCAGGGGATCGAGAGAGCGATGTGAAAATTCAAAGCCTCTTTCACAGCCCCTTCCAACGACTCCATCGCCTCCTCCTCCACCACCCTGATCCCTGTGGTTGAATTGAACTGTTGTTCTTCCACTGATCGAGCGGATGAAAGGACCGCAATTTCCAGGGAAACCATCCTCTACAGCGGAAATTATTTTTTAAAAATACCCTCAGATCTGGCTCCAGTCCAGCAAACCAGACATCTACTTTCCAAGAAAACATTCTGGCGATGCATTTGTCGGGTTATTCGAAGTCACGGTGGAGACAAGCTGGGCGATCAGTCAGGGCATTCAGGTATTAGCTTTCGAGTTGATTTTAACTCCACTTGCCCTCTAATTTAGCATTGCTGGGGGGAGGGGGCTCCTAACTAAAACCTTCACGCATTTCTGCAAATGTCAGTTCCATTTTGTGGATTTTAGCTGGGCCTGAAAGAGGAAACTGGTTCCTGACGAGAACCTCAGTATCCCTAAAGCACAGGAGGCCATTCAGCCCATCGAGTCTGCCCCGACTCTCTGACAGAGCGCCTTACTCGTCCATCCTCTGCCCTAACCCAGTAACCCTGCACATTTATCCCGCTAATACCCCTAAGCTACACATCTTTGGACACTAGGTGGCATTTTAAAGAGGCCAATCGACATAACCTGCACATTTTTGGACAGTAAGGGGCAATTTAGCATGACTAATCCCCCTAACCACATCTTTGGACACTAAGGGACAATTTGACATAGCCAATCCCCCGAACCTGCACATCTCTGAACGGAGATGAACGGAGTGGGAATGGAGGGATACAAAAGAATGGTCCAGTTTGGACCAGGGAGTGGCACGGGCTTGGAGGGCCGAAGGGCCTGTTCCTGTGCGGTATTGTTCTTTGTTCTATCTTTGGACACTAAGGGGCAATTTAGCATGGCCAATCCACCTAACCTACACATCTTGGGACACTAAGGGGCAATTTAGCATGGCCAATCCACCTAACCTACACATCTTGGGACACTAAGGGGCAATTTAGCATGGCCAATCCACCTAACCTACACATCTTGGGACACTAAGGGGCAATTTAGCATGGCCAATCCACCTAACCTACACATCTTGGGACACTGAGGGGCAATTTAACATGGCCAAGCGACCTAACCTACACATCTTTGGTCACTAAGGGGCAATTGAGCGTGGCCAATCCATGTAAACGAGGAAATGGCCGAGGCCTTAAACAAGTTTTCTGTGTCGGTCTTCACGGTAGAGGACACAAATAGCTTACCGAAAATTGACGGTCATGGAACTGTAGGGGGTGAGGTCCTTAAAACGATTACTATTACTAAAGAGGCAGTGCTTGGTAGGCTAATGGGACTAAGGTAGACAAGTCCCCGGGCCCGGATGGAATGCATCCCAGGGTACTGAAAGAAATGGCAGAAGTAATAGCAGATGCGTTGGTTGTAATTTATCAAAATTCGCTGGACTCTGGGGAAGTGCCGGCTGATTGGAAAACAGCTAATGTGACGCCACTGTTTAAAAAAGGAGGTAGACAAAAGGCGGGTAACTACAGGCCGGTTAGCTTAACGTCTGTAGTTGGGAAATTGCTGGAATCCATCATTAAAGAAGAAATAGCAGGACACCTGAAAAAAAATGGTTCGATCAAGCAGACGCAGCATGGATTCATGAAGGGAAAGTCGTGTTTGACGAATTTACTGGATTTTTATGAAGATGTAATGAGTGCGGTTGACAGAGGGGAACCGGTGGATGTGGTGTTTTTGGATTTCCAGAAGGCAATCGATAAGATGCCTCACAAAAGGTTGCTGCAGAAGATTGGGGTACACGGAGTTGGGGGTAAAGTGGATTGAGGATTGGCTATCCAACAGAAAGCAGAGAGTCAGAATAAATGGGTGCTTTTCTGGTTGGCAGTTGGTGACTAGTGGCGTGCCGCAGGGATCGATGCTGGGGCCTCAACTGTTTACCATGTACATAGACGATCTGGAGGAGGGGACCGAGTGTAGGGTAACAAAGTTTGCGGATGACACAAAGATGAGTGGGAAAGCAAATTGCATGGAGGACACAGAGAGTCTGCAGAGAGATTCGGATAGGCTAAGTGAGTGGGCGAGGATCTGGCAGATGGAGTATAACGTTGACAAGTGTGAGGTTATCCACTTTGGAAGGAATATTAGTAAAATGGATATTATTTAAATGGAGAAAAATTACAACATGCTATTGTGCAGAGGGACCTGGGGGTCCTTGTGCATGAATCGCAAAAACTCAGTTTGCAGGTGCAGCAGGTAATCAAGAAGGCAAATGGAATGTTGGCCTTTATCGCGAAGGGGATGGAGTATAAAAGCAGGGAGGTCTTGCTGCAACTGTACAGGGTACTGGTGAGGCCGCAACTAGAGTACAATTTTGGTCCCCTTATTTGCGGAAGGATATATTGGCTTTGGAGGGAGTACAGAGAAGGTTCACCAGGTTGATACCGGAGATGAGGGGGTTAGCTTATGAGGAGAGATTGAGTAGATTGGGTCTGTACTCGTTGGGGTTTAGAAGGCTGAGGGGAGATCTTATAGAGACATATAAGATAATGAAGGGGCTAGACAGGGTAGAGGCAGAGAGATTCTTTCCACTTAGAAAAGAAACAAGAACTAGAGGACACAGCCTCAAAATAAAGGGGAGTCAGTTTAGAACAGAGTTGAGGAGGAAGTTCTTCTCCCAGAGGGTAGTGAATCTCTGGAATTCTCTGCCCATTGAAGCAGTGGAGACTACCTCGTTAAATATGTCTAAGTCACAGGTAGATAGATTTCTGATCAATAAGGGAATTAAGGGTTATGGGGAGTGGGCGGGTATGTGGAACTAAACCACTATCAGATCAGCCATGATCTTATTGAATGGCGGGGCAGGCTCGAGGGGCTAGATGGCCTACTCCTGCTCCTATTTCTTATGTTCTTACGTAACCTGCACATCTTTAGTCACTAAGGGGCAATTTAGCATGGCCAATCCCCCTAACCTGCACATCTTTGGAGTGCAGTAGAAAACTGGAGCACCTGGAAAAAACCCACGCAGACACGGGGAGAATGCGCAAACTCCACGCAGACAGTGACTCAAGGCAGGAATCAAACATGGGTCCTTGGCGCTGTGAGGCAGCATTGCTAACCACTGTGCCACTGTGCCGGCGAGGCAGAAGTGGGCTTATCGGAGGGGCTCAGTGGATAGGTTTGTTCCTCCAGCTCAGTGGGTGGCATGCTGGCCTCTGAATCAGGCGGCTCATTGGTTCACAATCCCATTCCAGTAACCTCAATGCACAATCTGGGTGGACGCATCCAGCTGAGGGAGTGCTGCACTGTCAGACATGCTGTCCATTAGGTCAGACCCTTAACTGAGACCCCATTTGCCCTCTCAAGAACAGCAGAGGTCCCCCCTCCCACCACCCCCTTGTTGTCCTGACTAACAGTTATCCCTCAATCCACATCAGAGTATCTGAGGAGGAATTCCTTCACATGGGAATGGAGCAGTTGAATTATTTGGCATTTCATCTTTCAAAGGAAGGGTGGAAAGATCTTGGTGGTGGAGATTGAGCGCTTTGAGCAGATAAGTAGGGCATTGAGATCAGAACTGATGAGGCTACACCAGATAGACTGCACTGTTTCAAGAAGGCAGCTCACCACCACCTCCTCAAGAGCAACGGAGGATGAAAAACATGCTCACACTTCAGAAAGATGAGTGGGAAAGCGAATTGCGTGGAGGATGCGGAAAGTCTGCAGAGAGATTTGGATAGGCTAAGTGAGTGGGCGAGGATCTGGCAGATGGAGTATAACGTTGACAAGTGTGAGGTTATCCACTTTGGAAGGAATATTAGTAAAATGGACTATTATTTAAATGGAGAAAAATTACAACATGCTATTGTGCAGAGGGACCTGGGGGTCCTTGTGCATGAATCGCAAAAACTCAGTTTGCAGGTGCAGCAGGTAATCAAGAAGGCAAATGGAATGTTGGCCTTTATCGCGAAAGAATTAAAAAAGGTTACGATATCAAAGTGCCAGTACAGGCATAATGGGCCAAATGGCCTCATTCCAAGCTGTGAAACATTTATAGTCCTGTTAGCCTAGAAAAGACAACGTATAGTTCCATTTGACCACTTTGGCACTAGTTTAGTCAGTAGGTACAAGGAATTATTCATTGTTCTTTTTATGGTTATTGTTCTTCCTTGTGGTTCTATTGACCCAAAAACATTCTTTCAAATTCAGTACTCACTCTTATTCATTTGGAAATGTTGCAACATCTCCACGTAAGGCCGGGTGTATGAATAAAGTCAGAAATCCAAACCGCATTCTCCTTATTGACTTAGAAACATACATCGAGGAGGCCATTCGGCCCTTCGAGCCTGCTCTGCCATTCATTATGATCATGGCTGATCATTGAATTCAATATCCTGATCCCTCCCTTCCCCCCACATCCCTTGATCCCTTTAGCCTCAAGAGCTATATCTAATTTCTTCTTGAAATCACACGTTTTGGCCTCAACTACTTTCTGTGGTCGTAAATTCCATAGAGTCAACACCCTGTGGATGAAGAAATTTCTCCTCACCTCAGTCCTAAAAGGTTTACCCCTTATCCTCAAACTGTGACCCCGAGTTCTGGACTCCCCCACCATTGGGAACATTCTTTCTGAATCCACCCTGTCTAACCCTGTTAGAATTTTATAAGTTTCTATGAGATTCCCTCTCACTCTTCTAAATTCCAATAAATACAATCCTAACCGACTTGTCTCTCCTCATATGACAGACCTGCCATCCCAGGAATCAGCCTGGTAAACCTTCACTGTACTCCCTCTATAACAAGAACATCCTTCCTCAGATAAGGACACCAAAACTGCACACAATACTCCAGGTGTGGCCTCAACAACGCTCTATACAATTGCAGTAAAATATCCCAATCCCAATCCTCAAATCCTCTTGCTATGAAGGCCAGCATATCATTTGCCTTCTTTACTGCCTGCTGTACCTGTGCGCTTACTTTCAGCGACTGATGCACGAGGACTCCAAGGTCTCGCCGAGTATCCACCTCTCTCAATTTACACCCATTCAAGTAATAATCTGTCTTCCTATTATTGTTCCCAAAGTGGAAAACCTCACATTTATCCATATTATACTTCATCTGCCATGCAGATACCCACACACTCAGCCTGTCCAAATCACACTGAAGCATCTGTGAATCCTCCTCACAGCTCACCCTCCCACCCAACTTTGTATCATCTGCAAATTTGGAGATAATACATTCAGTTCCCTCTTCCAAATCATTAATATATAATGTGAACAGTTGGGGTCCTAGCACAGATCCCTGTGGTACCCCACTAGTCACTGTTTGCCAATCAGAAAAAGACCAATTTATTCCAATTCTTGGAAAATCTCAGCAGGTCTGGCAGCACCTGTGGGGGGAGAATAGAGCCAACATTTCGAGTCTGGATGACCCTTTGTCAGAGCTGAAGACAAAGAAAATAGGATGTGATTTATACTGTAAGGTGGGGAGGGGGGTGGTTGTGTAATTAAATAAGATGTCATCGACAAAGGCACAAAGGGAATGTAAATGTTGGTGATAAAGGCTGAGAATGGTGCGAATAGCATCCATTAAAAGATCAGAATGTGTTAATGGATGAACAAAGGTACATCTTGTCAGGGGACTATCTCAGGAATGTGGCAGGTGGCCCTAGTGAGGTGGGCGGGGGAGGAGGGGAGAAACAAGATGGAAAGCGAGATTTAGAAGCGGACAAGTGAAACGATGGAAGAAATTTAAATTTTGTCTTTATCTTCCTTTCCCTCTCCCCATCTGATTTGATATTCACCCCCTTCCAATTCCTTCTCTTGGGAATTTGTTCAGCACTCCAATCTGATAGGCTCAGGGTGGCACGGTGACACAGTGGTTAGCACTGCTGCCTCACAGCGCCAGGGACCCAGGTTCGATTCCCGGCTTGGGTCACTGTCTGTGTGGAGTCTGCACATTCTCCCCGTGTCTGCGTGGGTTTCCTCCGGGTGCTCCGGTTTCCTCCCACAATCCGAAAGACGTGCTGGTTAGGGTGCATTGGCCATGCTAAATTCTCCCTCAGTGTACCCGAACAGGCACCGGAGTGTGGCGACTAGCGGATTTTCACAGTAACGTCATTTAAGTGTTAATGTAAGCCTACTTATGACACTAATAATAAACTTTAAAAACTTAAACTTAAGATTCTTGGAGGGCTTCGCAGATTAGAGGCTGTATCTCTCCCTGGCTGGACAGTCTAGAATGAGGGGACACATCATCAAGGGCGGCACGGTGGCACAGTGGTTAGCACTGCTGCCTCACAGCGCCAGGGACTTGGGTTCAATTCTGGCGCGTGTCACTGTCTGTGTGGAGTTTGCACTTGCTCCCCGTGTCTGTGTGGGTTTCCCCCGGGTGCTCTGATTTCCTCCCTTAGTCCAAAGATGTGCGGGGTTAGGTGGATTGGCCATGCTAAAATTGACCTTTAGTGTCAGTGGGATTAGCAGGGTAATCACAGTTGACCACAATCCCACCCAGGCCCTATTCCCGTAAACCCACACATTTACTCTGCTAATCCCCCTGACACTAGGGTCAATTTAGCACGGCCAATCCATCTATCCAAACACCGTTAGACTGTGGGAGGAAACGGGACACGGGGAGAATGTGCAAACTCCACACAGACAGTGACTCGAGGCCGGAATTGAACCCTGGCGCTGTGAGGCAGCAGTGCTAACCACTGTGCCACCGTGCCACCCTTGAGGACGTGTCCCCTCATTCTAGACTATCCAGCCAGGGAAAGATACAGCCTCTAATCTGCGAAGGGCTACAAAAATGTTACAGTTTTCAACCATTTCACCTCCCGTTTAAACCCCAGGGTGACTTTTAAAAAAATATTTGATTTTAATTTCACCGTGGTGGGATTTGAATCCTGGTGCCCAGAATATTACCCTCGTTCTCTGGATTGGTAGTCTAGTGACAATACCACTATGCCACCTCCGGCCTCTAACCAGTGAAGACCTTTCGAATGTCATCACTGTTTGTAACACAGGACCAGAAGCAGACCGTTTTACACAGCAAGATTCCACAAGCAGCACTGTGATGATGAGGAGGTTTAGTTATGTTTAATGTTGGCTGCGGGAGAACTCCCCGGCTATTCCTCCAAATAGTAGTCATGTGATTTTATATCCAGCTGTGAAAGGAAATGAAATGCTTTAACGTAAAAAAGGTGGAGAATAACCCTTCCCGTCTTTTCCTGCACTTTTCCTGTTAATGGCCAGTTTAAATCACCGCTGCCCATAAATTAAGCGGCCTTGAAAATGAGGGTCAGAAATTTCTCTGAGCATTTGCTGACTCCAGAATGTTCCACAGATCTATATGCCATCGACAAGGCATATTTATCAGTGTCACAAGTCGGCTTACATTAACACTGCGATGAAGTTACTGTGAAAATCCCCTGATCGCCACACTCCGACGCCTGTTCGGGTACACTGAGGGAGAATTTAGCACGGCCAATTGCACCTAACCAGCACGTCTTTCAGACTGTGGGAGGAAACCAGAGCACCCGGAGGAAACCCACGCAGACACGGGGAGAATGTGCAGACTCCGCACAGACAGTGACCCAAGCCGGGAATCGAATCTAGGTCCCTGGCGCTGTGAGGCAGCAGCGCTAACCACTATGCCACCGTGCCACCCATAAAGCAAATCCGTGATTTCTACTGCCTAGAAAGACAAGAGCAGCAGATACCTGGGAACACCATCGCCTGCAAGTTCCCCGCCAAGTCACTCATCAACATAACTTGGAAATATATAACTGTTCCTTCGCTGGGTAAAAATCCTGGAACTCTCTCCATAACAGTACTGTGGGTGTGCCTACATTACATGGACTGTAGCAGTTCAAGAAGGCAGCTCATCACCACCTTCTCAAGGGGCAATTAAGGATGGTCAATGAATACACTCTTGCCAATGGCATTCATATCCCTTGAAAGAATAATGACTGAAAGTCTGTAAGATCTGGTGGGAGAGCCAGAGACAGAGGTCTTGATTTCTGAAAATGAAAATTCCTTTACCAAGTGGCAGCTGATGGATTGAGGTCAAGGGGTTGACTGCTATCTGCACTACCCATGGGAAGGGGCACTTCAAATGGAGCAGCGGGAGGGGTGGGATTTACCCGCTCCTTTCCTTGGGCTTTTCAATGTGACTGCCTATGAAATTGGCGGGCCGGACAAGATCTTGAGTGGCAAGATCAAGGGTGGCAGAGTGGCTAGCGCTGCTGCCCCACAATGCCAGGGACCCAGGTTCAATTCCAGCCTTGGGTCACTGTCTGTGTGGAGCTTGCACGTTCTCCCCGTGACTCTGTGGGTTTCCTCCGGGCCCTCCATTTTTCTCCCGCACTCCAAAGATGTGCAGGTTAGGTGCATTGGCCATGATAAATTATCCTTTAGTGTCCCAAAATGTATAGGTTAGGTAGATTAGCCATGGTAAATTGACCCTTAGTGTCCAAAGATGAGCAGGTTAGGTGGATTGGCCATGCTAAATAGACCCTTAGTTTTAGAAATCATAGAAACCCTACAGTACAGACAGAGGCCATTCGGCCCATCGAGTCTGTACCAACCACAATCCCACCCAGGCCCTACCCCATATCCCTACATATTTTACCCGCTAATCCCTCTAATCTACGCATCCCAGGACACTAAGGGGCAATTTTAGCATGGCCAATCAACCTAACCCGCACATCTTTGGACACTAAGGGACAATTTACCATGGCTAGGTGGATTGGCTATGTTAAATTGTCCCTTAGTGTCCAAAGATGTGTAGGTTAGGTGGATTAGCTATGTTAAATTGTCCCTTAGTGTCCAAAGATGTACAGGTTAGGTGGATTGGCCATGCTAAATAGCCCCTTAGTGTCCAAAGATGTGTAGGTTAGGTGGATTGGCCATGCTAAATAGCCCCTTAGTGTCCAAAGATGTGTAGGTTAGGTGGATTGGCTATGTTAAATTGTCCCTTAGTGTCCAAAGATGTGTAGGTTAGGTGGATTGGCCATGCTAAATAGCCCCTTAGTGTCCAAAGATGTGTAGGTTAGGTGGATTGGCCATGCTAAATAGCCCCTTAGTGTCCAAAGATGTGTAGGTTAGGTGGATTGGCCATGCTAAATAGCCCCTTAGTGTCCAAAGATGTGTAGGTTAGGTGGATTGGCTATGTTAAATTGTCCCTTAGTGTCCAAAGATGTGTAGGTTAGGTAGATTGGCCATGCTAAATAGCCCCTTAGTGTCCAAAGATGTGTAGGTTAGGTGGACTGGCCATGGTAAATGTGTGGGGTTACAGGGATAGGGTGGGGGAAAGGGTCTGGGTAGGGTCAAAGAAAGTCAGTGCAGATCTGATGGCCTGAATGGCCTCCTTCTGAATTCTAGAGATTCTATGATTCGCTATTGTAGCTGAAACATCATCACAAAACATTTTCTCCCTCTCCAACACCCCCCGACTCCATCCAAACCTTCTCTGTCCTCATGTGGCCATGCAAACGAAAGGCAAAAAAAAATAAATCCTCCTTTAATATTTTATGTCGGATTGATGCTAATTGATGCTCATTTTCCTTCCTTCCCACCCTTGAGAGTTAAATAAAGCTCTGAATGGACTGGCTCACATCAAAATCCTGTCATTGACCAGAAAGGATGCAGGCGCGGATTTGATTCATGCTCCATCTGCCCTCCTTTATTAACATTCCATTCAGTCACATCCCAAACTTAGCTCAAGCAAACCCACAATGAATGCTTCCCGCCACACAGAGCTTGATAATGACGAGGGTTAAAGTAATAACCAAGCACCACTCAGGATAGATTGTTCATCTGGCAATATCTCCAGAAATTCCCAATGTCAATATGGTTGGAGAAATGTGGGCGTAAATTACTTTAATTAATTAAGATAATTGGCAAAAAAGAACAGTCAGGGATGAGCTGAGGGCATATTTATTATGCAGCAACTTGTTCATCCGCAATGTTCTACCTGAACAGGTAGTTGGCGCGATGGCACAGTGCTGCCTCATGGCGCCAGAGAACCAGACTCAATTCCGGCTTCGGGAGACTGTGCGGAATTTGCACGTTCTCCCTGTGTCTGCGTAGGTTTCCTCCGGGTGCGCCAGTTTCCTCCCACATTCCAAAGATGTACAGGTTAGGTGGATTGGCCATGCTAAATTGCTCCTCAGTGTCCCAAGATATGTGGGTTAGGGGGATTAGCACGGTAAATATTTGGGGTTATGGGGAACAGGTCTGGGTGGGATTGCCCCTTAGTGTCAGGGGGATTACGTGAGGTTACAAGGATGGGGCTTGGGTGGGATTGTTGTCGATGCAGACTCAGTGGGCCAAATAGCCTCCTTCTGCACTGTAGGGATTCTTAGCCAAGGAAAATTCAACAGCAACCTTCAATTGAATTGGATAAATCCTTTTCAGGACCATGGGAAAAGACCAGGCGAGTGGGACTAATTGGATACCTCTTTCAGAGAGCTACCACGGGCATGATGGGCCAACTGGACTTTTCCTGTGCTGCGTCACTCGTGTGGTGAACTGGCCATATGAAATGCGGTATTTCGTACTCTGCTGGGTATATTACCGAACAATTCTCAGAATCGTTCAAGATTTGTCAAGACAAGATGAGGAAGAGGTTATGCAGATACCTGGAACTAAAAGCAATGTTCTGAGAAAAAGGAATGTAGAGAATTGTGGACAAGCCAAGATGTAGGTTTAGCTCTAAGCTTTTCAGGGGGAATGCAGGGCGAACTCAGGGCATGTGTTCGTGTGTTCCAGATAAGTGAAAATGGCATTTTGAGGAATCTAACACAGCTAAATAGTTTCAGACATATGACAACCAAAGCTTGAATTTGCATTGCACTTTTAACACAGTAAAATGTTCCAAAACACATTATCCTGGAAGAAAACTTGATAGCTCGCTAAATAAGGAGATATTAGAGCTATTAGACCACTCATTAGACATATATACATATATATATTTATACAGCTTTATAGTATCAGACATTAGCAGGTATAAGGAGATATTAAATATGGGGCAGCATGGCGGCACAGTGGTTAGCGCTGCTGCCTTTCAGCGCCAGGGACCAGCGTTCAATTCCCAGCTTGGGTCACGTCTGTGTGGAGTTTGCACATTCTCCCCATGTCTGCATGGGTTTCCTCCGGGTGCTCTGGTTTCCTCCCACAGTCTGAATATATGTGAATTAGGTGGATTGGCCCTGCTAAATTGTCCATCAGTGTCGGAGGATTAGCAGGGTAAACATATAGGGTAACAGGGATAGGGCCTAGGTGGGATTGTGGTCAGTGCAGGCACGATGGGCCGAATGGCCTCCTTCTGCACTGTAGGGATTCTATGATTCTATTCTATGATTCTATTCTATGATTCTATTAGACCAAATACTAGATAGATATAGGTATAAAGACGTTTGGAGGAATAAGGAGATATTAACTATTAGGCCAGATATTAGATCGATATGGGCAGCACGGTAACGCAGTGGTTAGCACTGCTGCCTCACAGCGCCAGGGACCCGGGTTCAATTCCCGGCTTGAGTCACTGTCTGTGTGGAGTTTGCACATTCTCCTCGTGTCTACGCAGGTTTCCTCCAGATGCTCCAGTTTTCTTCCACAGTCTGAAAGACGTGCTGGTTAGGGGGATTGGCCGTGGTAAATGTGTGGGGTTACGGGGACAGGGCGGGTAAGGAACTCTATCAGAGTGAGTCGGTGTAGACGCGCTGGGCCAAATGGCCTCTTTCTGCACTTTGGGATTCAATGATTCTATGATAGATATATAGACAGGAGATATTAGATATGAGGTCCAATGACAAAAGGTTTGGTCAAAGAGATTGGTTTAGGGAGTGTCCTAAAGGAGAAAAGCGAACAAAAGAGGTAGAGAGGTTTAGGGAGGGAGTTCCAAAGCTTCGGGCCGCCAGTGGTACAGCAATTAAAATCTGGCAAACTCAAAGTGCCAAAATTAATGGAGCACAGAGATATAATTCTGAAAGGTATATGGACAAGGGTGGGGAGGAGAGAGAGAGAGATGCAAAAGTAACAGAATGGACAAAAAGAAGAATGAGAGAGGGATTGAAAGGAGAAATGAGAATGGACAAACAACAAGCATTGCAGGGAAGCGAGAGAAAGGAGAGGAATGTTTAAACCGAAGAGAGATGGAGCAGAACGAAGAGTGTGTAAAGAAAAATATTGCAGGAGACAAAGAACAAAGAACAAAGAACAAGACAGCACAGGAACAGGCCCTTCGGCCCTCCAAGCCCGCACCGCTCCCCGGTCCAGGATTGAATCCTGAATCCAGGATCCCCGCCCAATTTTCCAGCCTATCTACATACCAATATCCTATCCACCGAGCTGTCCCTCACAGCTACGATGCTTTGTTCATCACAACCTATTAACTCACCCCCACCCCCCCATTCCAGACCATGTGATCTCCAGGGAGAGGCGAAAACCCAGAGTGAAAACCCCAGGGCCAATATGGGGAAAAAAAAATCTGGGAAATTCCTCTCCGACCCCCTGTGGCGATCGAAACGAGTCCAGGAGATCACACTGGCCCTGATCAGAAAATGCTTCCCAACCCTATTCATTTCCACTTCTGCTTTACGAACACCATCTGAATTCCCTGCCCCCGAGACAGGTTCCCAACTATCCGCAGTCTCGCTCTGTACTGGCACCAGCAAGATGATCATAGAATGAAGCCTTGAAACGAGAAACAAAGAACAATTAGCCCGCGCCGCTCCCTGGTCCAAACTAGACCACTCTTTTGTATCCCTCCATTCCCACTCCGTTCATATAGCTGTCTAGATAAGTCTTAAACGTTCCCAGTGTGTCCGCCTCCACCACCTTGCCCGGCAACACATTCCAGGCCCCCACGACCCTCTGTGTAAAATATGTCCTTCTGATATCTGGGTTAAACCTCCCCCCCTTCACCTTGAACCTATGACCCCTCGTGAACGTCACCACCGACCCGGGGAAAAGCTTCCCACCGTTCACCCTATCTATGCCTTTCATAATTTTATACACCTCTATTAAGTCTCCCCTCATCCTCCGTCTTTCCAAGGAGAACAACCCCAGTTTCCCCAATCTCTCCTCATAACCAAGCCCCTCCATACCAGGCAACATCCTGGTAAACCTCCTCTGTACTCTCTCCAAAGCCTCCACGTCCTTCTGGTAGTGTGGCGACCAGAACTGGACGCAGTATTCCAAATGCGGCCGAACCAACGTTCTATACATCTGCAACATCAGACCCCAACTTTTATACTCTATGCCCCGTCCTATAAAGGCAAGCATGCCATATGCCTTCTTCACCACCTTCTCCACCTGTGACGTCACCTTCAAAGATCTGTGGACTTGCACACCCAGGTCCCTCTGCGTCTCTACACCCTTTATGGTTCTTCCATTTATCGTGTAGCTCCTCCCTACATTATTCCCACCAAAATGCATCACTTCGCATTTATCAGGATTGAACTCCATCTGCCATTTCTTTGCCCAAATTTCCAGCCTATCTATATCCTTCTGTAGCCTCTGACAATGTTCCTCACTATCTGCAAGTCCTGCCAGTTTTGTGTCGTCCGCAAACTTACTGAGACGAGTGTCAAACAGAGCAAAAGTCATGGATGGAGACAGAGACAGAGGAATAGGAAGATTGAGAAAGAAGAGAAAGACGGATAATGATGGAGAAATAAATGGGCACTGAGGAAGAGTGTAGAGAAAACATTAATATGTTAATGAGAAAGATAGAGTGTGAGAAGAGAGAGTGCTCAAAGAAAAACCCATGAAGAGAGAGACGGATATTTCAATCATTTTCATCTTATTACTCAGTGTGAACTTACAGCACTGGAAATATCAATCAAAGATTAGTCAGATATGAAGTGTGTTAGATTAACACAGCAGCACAGTGGTTAGCGCTGCTGCCTCACTGCGCCAGGGACCCGGGTTCAATTCCGGCCTCGGTTGATTGCCTGTGCGGAGTCTGCACATTCTCCCCGTGTCTGCGTGGGTTTCCTCCGGGTGCTCCTGTTTCCTCCCACGGTCCAAAGATGTGCGGGTTAAGGTGGATTGGCCATGGTAAATAATCGCTACCTGCACCTCAGGGACTGCAGCCATTCAAGAAGGCAGCTCACCACTACCTTTTCAAGGGGCAATTAGGGTTGGCCAGTAAATGCTGATCTGGCCAGCGACCCCCTGCCTCCCATGAATATGAATAAATGAAGAAAATATTCAAAACTGAAGCAGCAGAGTAATTGTGGAAAAGATTCAGGGTGGAATTTAACGTCCTCAAGGTTGGTTTCGAGGCCAGGGGCAGGGTGGGAATTTAATCTGGTGGGAGGATATTGGCTGGGAACCTTACTGCCTTCGTGCCCTGCCACCTGTTGAGTCCCTTGGGTGAGCACTTGGAATGTAGTGTTCAATTCTAGTTGCCACACTACCAGGAGGATGTGGAGGCTTTGGCAAGGGTACAGAAAGGATTTGCCAGAATGTTGCCTGGCAGGGAGGGTGTGGTGAACCACTGTTACTACATGTATGTACCTGGACACACCCATGCTGCACCTGGCCCGAGACTCCTCCCTTTTCACCTGGGACCCCTCCCTTTCCACCCAGAGTGGGGTATAAAGGTGATGGTCCCTCCTCCTTGCCTCAGTTCAGACCAAGTCAGCTACAAGGGTGTGCTCCCTGTTCTCAGTGAATAAAAGCCTATTAGTTTTCCCTCACTCTCAGAAGCCTAGGCGTCGTAATTGATAGTGCATCAGAGGGCATTAGCTATGAGGAGAGGTTGGAGAAACTTGGTTTGTTCTCACTGCAACGACGGAGGTTAAAGGGCGACCTGATAGAAGTCAACAAGATTATGAGGGGCATGGACAGAATGGATAGTCAGAAGCTTTTTCCCAGGGTGGAAGAGTCAATTACGAGGGGGCATAGGTTTAAGGTGCGAGGGGCAAGGTTTAAAGGAGATGTACGAGACAAGTTTTTTACACAGAGGGTGGTGGATGCCTGAAACTCACGGGGGAGGTAGTGGAAGCAGATACGATAGTGAGTTTTAAGGGGCGTCTGGACAAATACATGAATAGGATGGAAATAGAGGGATATGGTCCCCGGAAGGGAAGGGGGCTCTAGTTCCGTTGGAAGCATGGTCGGTGCAGGCTTGGAGGGCTGAAGGCCATAATCCTGTGCTGTAATTTTCTTTGTTCTTTGTTCTATCTTTGGACTGTGGGAGGAAACTGGAGCACCCGGAAGAAACCCACGCAGACACGGGGACAACGTGCAGACTCCGCACAGACAGTGACCCGAGGCTGGAATGGAACCCGGGTCCCTGGCGCTGTGAGGCAGCAGTGCTAACCACTGTGCCACCGTGCCACCCTTCTCCTCAAGGACTCAGGAAGAGGTTCTCAAGCAGCCGTGGGGAGATGGGGCCTCAGCTGGACCCTGTGGGCAGGCCGCCAAGGGTGTCTGGCCAAATGCCCTCTGCCTGTGACTCCATCAACTCCAGCCTCTCAAACCGAGGACGGTGAACCTGCCCCTCGGCAGGAGACCCTTAACAAGCCGGGACCCTCCAGGCTTTGAACCACCAAGGTACGTCTGCCAAGATCACCTCGGACAAGGCGTAGCAGTCAGCAGGCTGCCGCCACCTCCACTACCCTCACCAGGGCTGAACATGGACGTAGCGGTAGAGTTAGAAAGTCAAAGGCTGAGCGCACAGGGTGGCACTGGGTGTTCACTCACTGTACTTACCTGGCACATCTGTAAATCTATTTTGCTTCTCTGCCTCAGAGTCTCAGGTGGTGAATGGCTCTTGCAACGTTCTGAGGTCATCCGGGTATAGCAGTGTCCCACCACCCCTCCCCCCGCCCCCCCCTCCACCCCCCCTCCACCCCCCATTACGGGGTAATGTTTAGCCGTAAACATGGTCACGACTTAACACTACAGGCTGGCATGGAAGTCTCCCGATGATTACATAACGGACCCAAAACGGACAGTCATTACAGAGAGTCTGTTGAAGAATTTAGTGGGTTGGCGTGGCTCCAAGACATTTAAAGCCTGTAACATTCACAGTTTTAAAGTTTATTTATTCGTGTCACACTAATGAAGTTACTGTGAAAATCCCCTAGTCGCCACACTCTGGCGCCTGTTCGGGCACACTGAGGGAGAATTTAGCACGGCCAATGCACCTAACCAGCATGTCTGTCGGACTGTGGAAGGAAACTGGAGCACCCAGAGGAAACCCATGCAGACACGGGGAGAACGTGCAAACTCCACACACACAGTGACCCAAGCCGGGGATCGAACCAGGCTCCCTGGCGCTGTGAGACAGCACTGTTAACCACTGTGCCATCGTGCCGCCTCAGAGGGCAGACTTCAGAACAGAACTTCCAAAATCGATACTTATGAAGTCACGTTATAAGATTCTCCGATGCAAAGTCTTCCATCGTAACCCTCTATTCCCTTCCCACTCATTTTCTTCCCTAGATTCCCATTAACTGCATCCATACTATTCACTCAACTGTGGCAGTGAGTTCCACATGCTCACCACTCCCTGGGTGAAGACTTGTCTTCTGGATACTCTCTGGGGTTTCTTGCTGACTATCTTATATTGACGGCCTCTTAGTTATACTCTTCCCCACAAGAGGAAATGTTCTGGGCGGTATTCTCTGGTCTCATCCGCGTTGGGGTCCATCGCAAGCGAAAAACGGACAGTTTGGCATTCCAACCAAAACTCCATTCACTATCAGCGAGTGTGTTGAATAATACAAAACTCTAAATTGGAAAACTCCAGCCGGGAACAAGGATGGAAGATTTTATTCTCACTCTGTAACCACTTTATCAAAAACCTCTCATCATTTTGAAGCTCTCTATTAGGTCCCTCTATTAGGAGAGAGTTAGCCTGTCAATCCTTTCCTGATATGTAAACACATTCCCTTCTCAGCCTTTCAAATCTTTGCACCCTCCCCAGTCCTACATTAGGGCGGCACGGTGGCACAGCGGTTAGCACAGCTGCCTCACAGCACCAGAGACCCGGGTTCAATTCTGGCCTCTGGTCACTGTCTGTGCGGAGTCTGCACATTCTCCCCATGTCTGCGTGGGTTTCCTCCGGGTGCTCCAGATTCCCTCCACACTCCAAAGATGTACAGATTAGGTGGATTGGCCATGCTAAATTGTCCCTGAGTGTCAGGGGGATGAGCAGGGTAAATACGTGGGGTTACAGGGATGGGGTTACAGGGATGGGGCCTGGGTGCAATTGTTGTCGGTGCAGACTCAATGGGCCGAATGGCCTCCTTCTGCACTGGAGAGATTCTGTGATATTTATTTAATAATATGGTGAGTAGTACGCCATGCAGTGCAGTGTGAGCTAACCAAGGTTTGATTCAAATTGAATTTAATTCCCGACTTGCCAGTTCTACTCTTTAGTTGTCTGAGAGTGTGGCGGCTCTCCAAAACCAACTAGCCGCCACTTAAAATGCCATGTGGCCCTGAATGGTTTTGGAAATTGTCAAACCCAGTTCCAAGAAGGAAGGCGGTAACATTTGAGGGGTTTTGAGAAATATTTCTGTGGGATTGGTGGTAAACAGCTACACACCCTGAAAGAGTCCTTTCATAAGGTGGAGAATGTCAAGCACTCAAGGTCTGGATGCTAAAAAAAGGGCACCAACACAGCAGCCTTGGTTAACGCTGAATGGGATAAACAGCATCAAGGCAACCTCAGTCTGTGAATGCATTTCGCAAATTCAATTCGCGAAAACTCTAAATTGGGAAACACAAGCAAAGTCTCAACCCCGCCCTTCATTTTGAAATATTCCTCCAGTGAATGAATCAGTCACGAATTCATACAATTATAGAATCCCTACAGTGCAGAAGGAGGCCATTCGACCCATCGAGTCTGCACCGACCACAATCCCACCCAGGCTCTATCCCCATAACCCCACGCATATACCCTAGCTAGTCCCCCTGACACTGAGGGGCAATTTAGCACGGCCAATCCACCGAACCGGCGCGTCTTTGGACTGTGGGGGGAAACTGGAGCACCCACGATGCCACCGTACCGTCCATTCACATTGCCTCACTTTCCCCTAGGCCTAGTTAACATAGAACAGTACGGCACAGGAACAGGCCCTTCGGCCCACGATGTTGCGTTGAACATGACGCCAAATCAAACTCATCCCTTCTGCCTGCCCTTGCTCCATATCCCTCCATTCCTTGCATATTCATGTGCTTATCTAAAGGTCCCTTAAACCCCCGCTATCATATCTGCCTCCACCACCATCCCTGGCAGAGTGTTCTAGACACCTACCACTCCCTGTGTAAACTTGCCCCTCACATCTCATAGAATTATAAAGCCATAGAATCCCTGCAGTGCCATTTGGCCCAATGAGTCTGCACCGACCATAATCCCACCCAGGCCCTATTCCCATCACCCCACATATTTACCCTCCTAATCCCCTGACACTAGGGTCAATTTAGCACGGCCAATCAACCTAGCCCGCACATATTTGGAGTGTGGGAGGAAACCGGAGCACCCGGAGGAAACCCACACAGACATCTTTGAACTTCCCCCCTCTCACCTTAAGTGCGTGCCCCCTTGGTATTAGACATTTCAACTCTGGGAAAAAGATTCTGACTATCAACCCTAGCTACACCTCTCATAATTTTATAGACTTCGATCAGGTCTCCCCCTCAGCCTCCGCCCCTCCAGAGAAAACAGCCCTAGTTTCTCCAGCCTCTCCTTAGAGCCCATACTCTCTAATCCAGGCAGCATCCTGGTAAACCTCTTCTGCACCCTCTCCTAAGCCTCAAAAGGTATTTCTTTCCCCTTCACTTCAGAGGATAGGTGAAACTAAACTGCCAAGAGAGTGCAGCGTCTTTGGGGTGGTGCTGCAATGCCTCAACACATTGAGAAAGCAGGTTTGCAGTAATGAGTGTTACTGTTAACCACATTGCATTTGCAGGATAAGGTGGGCTGCTGAAATGAGTCAGCACCTTGAGGCGCAGAGACCACTCACTCAATTAACAAGCGAAACTGTGAACTTAGATGCTGCTATTTCACACTCCCCTCGGCCCCCCCACCAATCCATCATCCGTCCCCTTACCCCCACCACCCACAAGACTATGCCTGATTTGCTTATTGAAGTTATTTTTCCTGTTCTGCCCACCACGAAAATCATAGCGGGCGAGGGGGCGGGCCATGGAAAGGTCATTGAGTCATAGAGCATGGAAACAGGCCCTTCGGCCCAACTTGTCCATGCTGCCCTTTTTTGTTAACCACTAAACCAGTCCCAATTGCCCGCGTTTGGTCCATATCCCTCTATACCCATCTTACCCATGTAAATACTTTTTAAAAGACAAAATTGTACCCGTCTCTACTACTACCTCTGGCAGCTTGTTCCAGACACTCACCACCCTCTGTGTGAAAAAATTGCCTCTCTGGACCCTTTTGTGTCTCTCCCCTCTCACCTTAAACCTATGCCCTCTAGTTTTAGACTCCCCTACCTTTGGGAAAAGATATTGACTATCTAGCTGATTTGTGCCCCTCATTATTTTATAGACCTCTATAAGATCATCCCTCAGCCTCCTACGCTCCAGAGAAAGAAGTCCCAGTCTATCCAGCTGCTCCTTCTAGCTCAAACCATCAAGTACATTGACCTTCGGCGGGACTTTCCGGTTCCGGGGCGAGCGCGGCCGGAAAATCCCGCCCAGTGATTGGGAAGAATGACCAGCTGACTTGTTTTGGGGTCAGGTGTTGCGAAGCGGGGGGAATGTTGGCCAAGCAGTCACCTTGTTATTCTTAGAATGACGTCAAAGGGAACATTAACATCCAGCGCCAAGGCGATGGGCCCTTGATTTCGTATCCCGGCTGATAACCGGCACCCCTGGCAGAGCAGCATCCCTTCCGGACTCCATCCTCGACCATCAGCTTGAATGGTAAATAGTTGGAATCTGCCGGAATTTCTTGCTGGGTTTTACCTTATTCATTTCTGAGACATGGGTGTCGCTGGCTGGGCCAGCATTTATTGCCCATCCCTAGTTGCCCGAGGACAGTTGAGAGTCAACCACATTGCTGTGGCTCTGGAGTCACATGTAGGCCAGACCAGGCAAGGGCAGCAGATTTCGTTCCATAAAGGACATTAGTGAACCAGATGGGTTTTTCCGACAATCGACAATGGTTTCATGGTCATCAGTAGATCCTTAATTCCAGATTTTTTTTTATTGAATTCAAATTCCACCATCTGCCGTGGCGGGATTCGAACCCGGGTCCCCAGAACATGAGCTGAGGTTCTGGAGTAATTGTCCAGCAATAATACCACTGGGCTATTGCCACCCCGCATGGCAGAGATGAGGAGTGGGGGGAGAGAGAGTGTGTGAGGGGTGGGGAGAGAGAGAGTGTGAGGGGTGGGGGAGAGGGAGTGTGAGGGGTGGGGGGAGAGGGAGAGTGTGAGGGGTGGGGGGAGAGGGTGTGAGGGGTGGGGGAAGAGAGTGTGTGAGGGGTGGGGGGAGAGAAGAGTGTGAGGGGTGGGGGGAGAGGCTGTGAGGGGTGGGGGAAGAGAGTGTGAGAGGGGTGGGGGGAGTGAGTGTGTGAGGGGTGAGGGGAGAGAGAGTGTGAGGGGTGGGGGAGAGGGAGTGTGAGGGGTGGGGGGAGAGGGAGAGTGAGGGGTGGGGAGGGAGATTGTGAGAGGTGGGGGAGAGGGAGTGTGAGGGGTGGGGAGAGAGGGAGTGTGGGTTTGGGGAGAGAGGGAGTGTGGGTTTGGGGAGAGAGGGAGTGTGGGTTTGGGGAGAGAGGGAGTGTGGGTTTGGGGAGGGAAGAGTGTGGGGGGTGGAGGGAGAGAGTGTGTTCGGGGTGGGGGGAGAGAGAGTGAGGGGTGGGGGGAGAGAGAGTGTGAGGGGTGGGAAGAGAGAGAGTGTGAGGGGTGGAGGGAGAGAGAGTGTGAGGGGTGGGGAGAGAGAGTGTGAGGGGTGGGGGGAGAGGGAGTGTGAGGGGTGGGGAGGGAGATTGTGAGAGGGGTGGGGGAGAGAGAGTGTGGGGGGTGGGGGGAGAGAGAGTGTGAGGGGTGGGGGGAGAGACAGTGTGAGGGGTCGGGGGAGAGTGTGTGTGAGGGGTGGGGGGAGAGAGAGTTTGGGGAGTGGGGGGTGGGAGGAGAGAGAGTGTGGGGGGAGAGAGAGTGTGGGGGGTGGGGGGAGAGAGAGTGTGAGGGGTGGGGGGAGAGAGTGTGAGGGGTGGGGGAGAGAGTGTGAGAGGGGTTGGGGAGAGAGAGTGTGAGGGGTGGAGGGAGAGGGAGAGTGAGGGGTGGGGGGAGAGAGTGTGAGGGGTGGGGGGAGAGGGAGAGTGAGGGGTGGGGGGAGAGGGAGAGTGAGGGGTGGGGGGAGAGAGTGTGAGGAGTGCGGGGAGAGGGAGAGTGAGGGGTGGGGGGAGAGAGTGTGAGGGGTGGGGGGTGAGAGTGTGAGGGGTGGGGGGAGAGGGAGAGTGAGGTGTGGGGGGAGGGTGTGTGAGGGGTGGGGGGAGAGAGTGTGAGGGGTGGGGGGAGAGGGAGAGTGAGGGGTGGGGGGAGGGTGTGTGAGGGGTGGGGGAGAGATAGTGTGAGGGGTGGGGGGAGAGTGTGAGGGGTGGGGGAGAGAGAGTGTGAGGGGTGGGGGGAGAGAGTGTGAGGGTTGGGGGGAGAGGGAGAGTGAGGGGTGGGGGGAGGGTGTGTGAGGGGTGGGCGGAGAGAGAGTGTGAGGGTGGGGGGAGAGTGTGAGGGGTGGGGGAGAGAGAGTGAGAGGGGTGGGGGGAGAGGGAGTGTGAGGGGTCGGGGGAGAGGGAGTGTTGGGTTTGGGGAGTGAGAACAAAGAACAAAGAACAAAGAACAGTACAGCACAGGAAACAGGCCCTTCGGCCCTCCAAGCCTGTGCCGCTCCTTGGTCCAACTAGACCAATTGTTTGTATCCCTCCATTCCCAGGCTGCTCATGTGACTATCCAGGTAAGTCTTAAACGATGTCAGCGTGCCTGCCTCCACCACCCTACTTGGCAGCGCATTCCAGGCCCCCACCACTCTCTGCGTAAAAAACATCCCTCTAATATCTGAGTTATACCTCGCCCCTCTCACCTTGAGCCCGTGACCCCTCATGATCGTCACCTCCGACCTGGGAAAAGCTTCCCACTGTTCACCCTATCTATACCCTTCATAATCTTGTACACCTCTATTAGATCTCCCCTCATTCTCCGTCTTTCCAAGGAGAACAACCCCAGTCTACCCAATCTCTCCTCATAGCTAAGACCCTCCATACCAGGCAACATCCTGGTAAACCTTCTCTGCACTCTCTCTAACGCCTCCACGTCCTTCTGATAGTGCGGCGACCAGAACTGGACGCAGTACTCCAAATGTGGATTAACCAGCGTTCTATACAGCTGCATCATCAGACTCCAGCTTTTATACTCTATACCCCGTCCTATAAAGGCAAGCATACCATATGCCTTCTTCACCACCTTCTCCACCTGTGTTGCCACCTTCAAGGATTTGTGGACTCGCACACCTAGGTCCCTCTGTGTTTCTATATTCCTGATGACTCTGCCATTTATTGTATAACTCCTCCCTACATTATTTCTTCCAAAATGCATCACTTCGCATTTATCCGGATTAAACTCCATCTGCCACCTCTCCGCCCAATTTTCCAGCCTATCTATATCCTGCTGTATTGCCTGACAATGCTCTTCGCTATCCGCAAGTCCAGCCATCTTCGAGTCATCCGCAAACTTGCTGATTACACCAGTTACACCTTCTTCCAAATCATTTATATATATCACAAATAGCAGAGGTCCCAGTACAGAGCCCTGCGGAACACCACTGGTCACAGACCTCCAGCCGGAAAAAGACCCTTCGACCACTACCCTCTGTCTCCTATGTCCAAGCCAGTTCTCCACCCATCTCGCCACTTCTCCTTGTATCCCATGAGCCTTAACCTTCTTAACCAACCTGCCATGTGGGACTTTGTCAAATGCCTTACTGAAATCCATATAGACGACATCCACGGCCCTTCCTTCATCAACCGTTTTTGTCACTTCCTCAAAAAACTCCACCAAATTTGTAAGGCACGACCTCCCTCTTACAAAACCATGCTGTCTGTCACTAATGAGATTGTTCCGTTCTAAATGCACATTCATTTGGGGTGGGGAGAGAGAGTGTGAGGGGGTGGGGGGGGGAGAGAGTGTGAGGGGTGGGGGGAGAGGGAGAGTGAGGGGTCGTGGGAGAGAGAGTGTGAGGGGTGGAGAGAGAGAGTGTGAGGGGGTGGGGGGGGCGAGAGAGAGTGTGAGGGGGTGGGGGAGAGAGAGTGTGTGAGGGGTGGGGGGAGAGAGAGGGAGTGGGGTTGGGGAGAGGGGGGAGAGAGTGTGAGGGGTGGGGGGAGAGGGGGAGTGAGGGGTGGTGGGAGAGAGAGTGTGAGGGGTGGAGAGAGAGAGTGTGAGGGGTGGGGGGAGAGAGAGAGTGTGAGGGTGGGGGGAGAGAGAGAGTGTGAGGGGTGGGGGGAGAGAGTGTGAGAGGTGGAGGGAGAGGGAGAGTGAGGGGTGGGGGGAGAGAGAGTGTGAGGGGGTGGGGGGAGAGAGTGGGTAAGGGGTGGGGGGAGAGGGAGAGTGAGGAGTGAGGGGAGAGAGTGTGTGAGGGGTGGGGGGAGAGAGTGCGTGAGGGGTGGGGGGAGAGAGAGTGTGAGGGTTTGGGGGAGAGAGAGTGTGAGATGGGGGAAGAGAGAGCGAGTGTGGGTTAGGGGAGAGAGGGAGTGTGGGTGTGGGGAGAGAGGGAGTGTGGGTTAGGGGAGAGAGGGAGTGTGGGTTTGGGGAAAGAGGGAGTGTGGGTGTGGGGAGAGAGGGAGTGTGGGTTTGGGGAGAGAGAGAGTGTGTGTTTGGGGAGAGAGTGTGAGGGGTGCGGGGAGAGAGAGTGTGAGGGGGTGGGGAGAGAGAGTGTGAGGGGGTCGGGGGAGGGTGTGTGTGAGTGGTGGGGGGAGAGAGAGAGTGTGAGGGGTGGGGGGAGAGAGTGTGTGAGGGGTGGGGGGAGAGGGAGTGTGAGGGGTGGGGGGGAGAGTGCGAGAGGGGTGGGGAGAGAGAGTGTGAGGGGGTGGGGGGGAGAGAGAGTGTGAGGGTGTGGGGGGGAGAGAGAGTGAGGGATGGGGGGAGAGAGAGTGTGAGGCGGTGGGGGGGAGAGAGAGTGACGGGTCGGGGGAGAGAGAGTGAGTGGTGGGGGGAGGGAGAGAGTGTGAGAGGTGGGGGGAGAGAGTGTGAGGGGTGGAGGGAGAGGGAGAGTGAGGGGTGGGGAGAGAGAGAGTGTGAGAGGTGGGGGGAGAGGGTGGGTGAGGGGTGGGGGGAGAGAGTGTGTGAGGGGTGGGGGGAGAGAGTGTGTGAGGGGTGGGGGGAGAGAGTGTGAGAGGGGTGGGGAGAGAGAGTGTGAGAGGGGTGGGGAGAGAGAGTGTGAGGGGTCAGGGGAGAGAGAGTGAGGGGTGGGGGCAGGGAGAGAGTGTGAGGGTGGGGAGAGAGAGAGTGAGGGGTGGGGGGAGAGAGAGAGTGTGCGAGGTGGGGGGAGAGAGTGTGAGGGGTGGAGGGAGAGGGTGGGTGAGGGGTGGGCGGAGGGAGTGTGTGAGGGGTGGGGGGAGAGAGTGTGTGAGGGGTGGGGGGAGAGAGAGTGTGAGGGGTGGGGGGAGAGGGTGGGTGAGGGGTGGTGGGAGAGAGTGTGTAAGGGGTGGGGGGAGAGAGTGTGTGAGGGTTGGGGGGAGAGAGAGTGTGAGGGGTGGGGGGAGAGAGAGTGTGAGACGGGTGGGGGGAGAGAGAGGGAGTGTGGGGTTGGGGAGAGCGGGATTGTGGGTTTGGGGAGAGAGAGAGTGTGGGTTTGGGGAGAGAGGGAGTGTGGGTTTGGGGAGAGAGCGAGTGTGGGTTTGGGGAGAGAGGGAGTGTGGGTTAGGGGAGAGAGGGAGTGTGGGTTAGGGGAGAGAGGGAGTGTGGGTTAGGGGAGAGAGGGAGTGTGGGTTTGGGGAGAGAGAGAGTGTGGGTTTGGGGAGAGAGGGAGTGTGGGTTAGGGGAGAGAGGGAGTGTGGGTTTGGGGAGAGAGAGAGTGTGGGATGGGGGGAGAGAGAGGGAGTGTGGGTTTGGGGAGAGGGGGAGTGTGGGTTTGGGGAGAGAGAGAGTCTGGGTTTGGGGAGAGAGGGAGTGTGGGTGTGGGGAGAGAGTGAGTGTGGGTTTTGGGAGAGAGAGAGTGTGCGGGGTGGGGGAGAGAGTGTGAGGGGTGGGGAGAGAGAGTGGGAGGGGTGGGGAGAGAGAGTGTGAGGGGGTTGGGGGAGAGAGAGTGTGAGGGGGTGGGGGGGAGAGAGAGTGTGAGGAGTGGGGGGAGAGGGAGAGTGAGGGGTGGGGGGAGAGACAGTGTGAGGGGTGGGGGGAGGGAGAGTGTGAGGGGTGGGGGGAGAGAGAGAGTCGTGGGTGGGGGGAGGGGGAGAGCGAGGGGTGGGGGGAGAGAGATTGTGAGGGGTGGGGGGAGAGAGAGTGCGAGGGGTGGGGGGAGAGAGTGTGTGAGGGGTGGGGGGAGAGAGTGTGAGGGGTGGGGGGAGAGAGTGTGTGAGGGGTGGGGGGAGAGAGAGTGTGAGGGGTGGGGGGAAGAGAGAGTGTGAGGGGTGGGGGGAGAGAGAGTGTGAGGGGTGCGGGGAGAGAGAGTGCAAGGGTTGGGGGGAGAGAGAGTGTGAGGGGTTGGGGGAGAGGGAGAGTGAGGGGTGGGGGGAGAGAGAGTGTGAGGGGTGGGGGGAGAGGGTGTGTGAGTATTGGGGGGAGAGAGTGTGTGAGGGGTGGGGGAGAGAGTGTGAGACGAGAGGGGGGAGAGAGAGCGAGTGTGCGTTTGGGGAGAGAGGGAGTGTGGGTTTGGGGAGAGAGGGAGTGTGGGTTTGGGCAGAGAGGGTGTGTGGGTTTGGGGAGAGAGGGAGTGTGGGTTTGGGCAGAGAGGGAGTGTGGGTTTGGGCAGAGAGGAAGTGTGGGTTTGGGGAGAGAGGGAGTGTGGGTTTGGGCACAGAGGGAGTGTGGGTTTGGGGAGAGAGTGTGCGAGGGGAGAGATTTGCAGGAACAGGGTCAATGAAGAATTTGTGAAGTGTGTCTCAGAATGAGAAAGGATTTGACCAACCTGCCATTCATTCCGCTGTCAGACACCGTGGGAACGGGCCCTGTCGCTATCTTTCTGAGTTGTGTCAGTGACTAAGATCACAAAGGCAAAAAGTGTTGAGATTTGGAGGTACGGCTTTGTAATTAGTGAAATGTCAGGGCTTTTGGTGTCAGATAAAAGTCAGCGGTTAATGTAAGTCAAAATGATTCTGAGTGAGTGTGAGTCAAACACACTCGAATATCAGCTGTTGCTGCTGGTGACAGGGCTGGACTGAGTGTGTAGGGGGCTTTGCGGATACCCTGTGCCAAGGGGAAGGCCCCAGCCTGAGCCTCCTGGGGATGGGGAAATACTTTTAAATATGGTGGTGGCTGGTAACAGATGGAGGAACTGGGGATGCCGGCGATGTCCCTTGGTGGGACGGTGATGGGTGTTGGCTCAGACTGTGTGTGTGGGCGGGGGAGGGAGGTGGGTGTTGGCTCAGTTTGTGGGAGGGGAGGGAGTGTTGGCTCAGTTTGTGGGAGGGGCGGGGTGTTGGCTCAGTTTGTGGGAGGGGCGGGGTGTTGGCTCAGTTTGTGGGAGGGGCGGGGTGTTGGCTCAGTTTTTGGGGGTAAAACCTGAAGAGAAGCACATTGGTTTTCTCACCGAAAACAACACTGCCATTTTTCGGGAACAAATTATTATACAACCAATGTTACAGTGCGGGGAGAGGGAGCGACAATGGCTGTTACCAGTGTTACAGTGCGGGAGAGGGGGCGACAGTGGCTGTTGCCAGTGTTACAGTGCGGGAGAGGGAGCGACAGTGGCTGTTACCAGTGTTACAGTGCGGGAGAGGGAGCGACAGTGGCTGTTACCAGTGTTACAGTGCGGGGAGAGGGGGCGACAGTGGCTGTTACCAGTGTTACAGTGCGGGGAGGGGGAGCGACAGTGGGTGTTACCAGTGTTACAGTGCGGGGAGAGGGAGTGACAGTGGCTGTTACCAGTGTTACAGTGCGGGGAGAGGGAGCGACAGTGGCTGTTACCAGTGTTACAGTGCGGGGAGAGGGAGCAACAGTGGCTGTTACCAGTGTTACAGTGCGGGGAGAGGGAGCGACAGTGGCTGTTACCAGTGTTACAGTGCGGGAGAGGGGGGCGACAGTGGCTGTTACCAGTGTTACAGTGCGGGGAGAGGGAGTGACAGTGGCTGTTACCAGTGTTACAGTGCGGGGAGAGGGAGTGACAGTGCCTGTTACCAGTGTTACAGTGCGGGGAGAGGGGGCGACAGTGCCTGTTACCAGTGTTACAGTGCGGGGAGAGGGGGCGACAGTGGCTGTTACCAGTGTTACAGTGCGGGGAGAGGGGGCGACAGTGCCTGTTACCAGTGTTACAGTGCGGGGAGAGGGAGCGACAGTGGCTGTTACCAGTGTTACAGTGCGGGGAGAGGGGGCGACAGTGGCTGTTACCAGTGTTACAGTGCGGGGAGAGAGAGCGACAGTGCCTGTTACCAGTGTTACAGTGCGGGGAGAGGGGGCGACAGTGCCTGTTACCAGTGTTACAGTGCGGGGAGAGGGAGCGACAGTGGCTGTTACCAGTGTTACAGTGCGGGGAGAGAGAGCGACAGTGGCTGTTACCAGTGTTACAGTGCGGGGAGAGGGAGCGACAGTGCCTGTTACCAGTGTTACAGTGCGGGGAGAGGGAGCGACAGTGGCTGTTACCAGTGTTACAGTGCGGGGAGAGAGAGCGACAGTGGCTGTTACCAGTGTTACAGTGCGGGGAGAGGGGGCGACAGTGCCTGTTACCAGTGTTACAGTGCGGGGAGAGGGAGCGACAGTGGCTGTTACCAGTGTTACAGTGCGGGGAGAGGGGGCGACAGTGGCTGTTACCAGTGTTACAGTGCGGGGAGAGAGAGCGACAGTGCCTGTTACCAGTGTTACAGTGCGGGGAGAGGGGGCGACAGTGCCTGTTTGCTCCCTTGAATATAAAAGAAATTGTCACAGCATTTCTTTCTTTTTGGAAGGGTCAACCATGGCAAGAAAAAATATTTAACATGGTCAATTTCCCCAACATATACATCTTTGGACTGTGGGAGGAAACTGGAGCACCCAGAGGAAACCCACGCAGACACAGGGAGGGCGTGCAAACTCTGCACAGACAGTGACAGAAGCTGGGGATCGAACCCCGGTCCCTGGCGCTGTGAGGCAGCAGTGCTAACCACTGTGTCTCCTTTCTCAGGGTTACAAAGCCAATGTGTAGAGTGGATGGGGAAAGCCCTTAACCTATCTCCTTGCTTGCTCCAAAAACCAATTCAAATTCAAATGGAATCTAATTCATTGTCCCCACAAGAGAAACAAACAAGATCCAAGCTGACAAGATAAGACATTGCAGCCCATCTTGGGCTTGATCTGCTGCTAAAAGACCGAGAAGCCAGCTCTTTGCACACCTTCGAGGCATTGAGAGATACGCGGTCTCTCTTTAGACTCCCTTATCTGCTCCTGAAAACCTCACTTTTGTGATAAGTAAGCTCCAGGTAAGAAACGGAAGCTAAACTCATAAATCGAACACACACTCAGAATCATAAATTCATCTCCAGAGCGGGAAGAGGACAAACCACTTCTCTGCACTGTTTGCATAATGTGGAGATGCCTGCGTTGGACTGAGGTAAACACAGTAAGAAGTCTCACAACACTGAGGGGCGGCACGGTAGCACAGTGGTTAGCACTGCTGCTTCACAGCTCCAGGGACCTGGGTTCGATTCCCGGCTTGGGTCACTGTCTGTGTGGAGTTTGCACATTCTCCTCATGTCTGCCTGGGTTTCCTCCGGGTGCTCCGGTTTCCTCCCACAGTCCAAAGATGTGCGGGTTAGGTTGATTGGCCATGCTAAAAATTGCCCCTTAGTGTCCTGAGATGCGTAGGTTAGAGGGATTAGCGGGTAAAATATGTAGGGATATGGGGGTAGGGCCTGGGTGGGATTGTGGTCGGTGCAGACTCGATGGGCCGAATGGCCTCTTTCTGCGCTGTAGTGTTTCTATGATTTCTGTGATTCTAAACCAGGTTAAAGTCCAACAGGTTTATTTGGTAGCACAAGCCGCTAGCTTTCTGAGCGCTGCCCCTTCATCAGGTGAGTGGAGTCGTGTTCACAAACAGGGCATATAAAGAGACAAACTCAATTTACAAGATAATGGTTGGGATTAATGGTTCAATCAATTATCTTGTAAATTGAGTTTGTGTCTTTATATGCCCTGTTTGTGAACAGAACTCCCACTCACCTGATGAAGGGGCAGCGCTCTGAAAGCTTGTGGCTTGTGCTACCAAATAAACCTGTTGGGCTTTAACCTGTCTGCATAACCCAGTGATGCCTGTTTGAGCATTTCTACGTTCCTCTGCTGGGAGTTCCTGGTGAATTCTACCTCTGGCTGCATTCCGGGCAGTGTGTTCCAGCTCTGACCATCACACAGCGTGGAAATTACTTTTCCTCATCTCCCATCTGTGTTCCCACCCTGTGGAAAACATTCCCCTATTTACTCGGGCAAAGTCCCCACTATTCTGAACGGCTCAATTAAGGCTATGACTTTCTAATGCTTCCTGTTGACACCATCATGTTTATTGACTGATACTTTTACTCGCCTTATCAGAGATTATCTCACTCTGCAGCCTATTGCATCTTGCAAACAAATCTCACAGCTCCCCCCAGCCTCTCGGCCTGATTATCTATCAGTCTTGCAATTGCAAACCCTGGTTTAAAATGAATGCACTGTCACTGTCACCGCCAGCATAGAATCCTACAGTGCAGAAGGAGGCCATTCAGCCCATCGAGTCTGCACCGACCGCAATCCCACCCAGGCCCTATCCCCATAACCCCATGCATTTACCCTAGCTCGTCCTCCTGACACTCAGAGGCAATTTAGCATGGCCAATCCACCTATCTTTGGGCCATGGGAGGAAACCGGAGCACCCGGAGGAAACCCACACAGACTGGAGGAGAATGTGTAAACTCCACACAGACAGTGACCCAAGCCGGGAATCGAACCCGGATCTCTGGCGCTGTGAGGCAGCAGTGCTAACCACTGTGCCACCGTGCAGGTTGAAGGTGCCAGATAAAATTAAGTTGTTCATAGAATCCTACAGTGCAGAAGGAGGCTATTCGGCCCATCGAGTCTGCACCGACCACAATCCCACCCGCACCTCTTTAACCTGTGCTTAACCCTCTCTCCACTCACATTGTCTGTATCTTTAAGACTTGATTACCTGTAAAGACTCGCATTCCAACCATTATCTTGCAAATTGAGTTTGTGTCTATGTATCCCCTGTTTGTGAACAGAACTCCTCACTCACCTGAAGAAGGAATGACACTTCGAAAGCTTGTGCTACCAAATAAACCTGTTGGACTTTAACCTGGTGTTGTGAGACTTCTTGCAATAAATGCTGGCCAGCCAGTGACGCCCATGACCCATGAATGGATAAAACAAAAAGTCACCCATCATAATTTGCCAGTCTGGCGTGACAGCATCATGTTGTGGACACGATGGCTGGCATTCTCCGATCCCGCACGCCTCACCATCGCTGCCATCGAGGATGGAGAATTTGACGCTCAGCCCAATCTCCATTCACTGCAGCGGGACTGGAGAATCCCGCGGGCGAAGTCGGATAGTTCTGGCCACCGCTGGTTCATGTTCACATTGGGTTGTGTGGAGGGCGGGAGGTAAGGTCCACCTGATTTGCAGATGTAAAATCCAGGACCCATTTGTGTGTTTGCAAACAAGGTGAACTCCACTGTGGGACACAGGCTTCTCACTAATCTCACCAAGCAAGTCCGTATAGTCCATCCTGACCCATATTGGTTTGAGCCACTCCAGGCTTTAAGATTGGGTCGATGGTCTGATGCTCCGAGTGTGGTACTGTGGTGAACCATCGTTGGTTCACCACTGGGGTTGTTATTGTGTTACTGTTGGGCTAGGGTGTTGTTGTTATGGGGGTTGTACTATGTTGTTGGGATAGGGTGTTTACCTGTCCTAAGTGTTATCATGGCACACTCCAGTGGGGTCCCGCCTCCGGTGGCAGGGTATAAGACCCCCTGCTCCGGCAGGACCCCTTCAGTCTGAACGGGTGAATTTGTGTTAGTAGTTTCATTGTTAATGTATTAAAGCCTTCAGTACTAAAGCCTTGTTTCCGGGTGCTCATTGAGGTGCATCAATTTAATACATTAACTGAGAATATGGAGCAGATCCTAAAACCGGATCGTCTGACACTGGACCCACGTGCGGTCGGTGCAGCTAACACGTTCGAACATTGGTGGAAGTGCTTCGAGGACTACCTGGCAGCCTCGGTAGCTATCACTACGGACAGTGATAGACTCCAGGTCCTCCACGCAAGGGTAAGCGACACGATTTACCTAGCCATTCGTGCAGCTTCCACTTACCAGGGTGCCGTCGAGCTCCTAAAGAATAGGTACATTACGCCACCCAACGAGATTCACGCTCGTTATCTCCTCACTACACGACGTCGGCAGTCGGGCGAGACCATAGAAGACTACGCCAATGAACTCCTGCAGCTTGCCAGGGCTTGTGACTGTAAGGACGTCTCCGCCGAGCAGTACATGTACGACCTCGCCCGAGACGCGTTCGTAGCAGGGGTAGGGTCCTCGTATATCAGACTTAAACTACTAGAAAAGGGGAAACTCAACTTGACCCAGGCAATGGGGATGGCCGTGAGGTTGGAGGCGGCGTCGAAGAGCTTGGCGCTGTACCCCGAGGACCACGTGCAGTCAACGTGGTTGGAGCAAGCTCTGCTCCCTCCTCGCCCCGCGAACCCGCGCTCCCAGATCGATTCGACGACGGCGGCAGCTCCAGGGGGCCAGCGATGCTATTTTTGCGGTGGGGCTAAGCATCCACGGCAGCAGTGTCCGGCAAGAACGGCAATCTGCAGCCAGTGCGGTAAAAAAGGCCACTACAGCAAAGTCTGCAGGGCCAAACCTAAAAACGGCAGTGCAGCTTGTAACCCTCCAGAACGGAGACCATCTCCTTCGGCGCTGCAGTACCCACGAGGTCCGACCACGTGCGACCTCAGGACGGCGCCATCGTGGCAAACAGAGGAGGAGGAAGACCACCAGGAGTCGCTGCGCTTGGCGCCCTCGCCCATGTGCGATTCATGGGGGCGGCCATCATGGTCCACGACGACTAGGAGCGACCAGCAGGGGTCCTCAGCATCCACATCGGCAGCATGCAGCAGCGACCAGCAGGGGTCCTCAGCATCCACATCGGCAGCATGCAGTGACGCCCAGGGGCCAACGGTGGCGTCGATCTCTCTGGATCAGACCAGGCATTTCAGACTGGAACATTCTATGATGGAGGTAAAGGTTAGTGGCAGAACTGTAAATTGTCTGTTTGACAGTGGGAGCACCGAAAGTTTCATACACCCTGAAACTCCTAAAAGGTGTGGACTCCGGGTTCTCCCTGCCAAGCAGACCATTTCCATGGCATCACAGTCCCGGTCTGTACCGATCCAAGGACGATGTATGGTAACTCTTGAGGTACAGGGCACAGTCTACGAGCAATACAGGCTCCTTGTGTTACCTCACCTTTGCGCGCCAATTCTCCTCGGACTAAATTTTATGGTCCACATGAAGAGTGTGATCCTACAGTACGGTGGGCCACTCCCTTCACTGGCCGTAGGGAACCAGCCGCAGCCTCCAAATTGCCCAAAACGCCCCGCGTGCAATCTATCCACCCTGAAGATCACGACACCATCCCTTTTTAAAAATCTGGTACCTGGCTGCAAGCCCATCGCTACTAAAAGTAGGCGTTACAGCGCTGAGGACCGGATCTTTATTAGATCTGAGGTTCAGCGGCTCCTCAAGGAAGGGATCATACAGGCCAGTGCTAGTCCGTGGAGAGCGCAGGTCGTGGTAGTCAAAAGCGGGAACAAACCTCGGATGGTCATCGACTATAGTCAGACCATTAATAGATACACGCAGCTGGATGCGTATCCTCTCCCGCGCATTTCTGATATGGTCAATCAGATTGCGCAGTACCGAGTGTTTTCTACCATAGACCTTAAGTCCGCCTACCATCAACTCCCCATCCGCCCAAAGGACCGACAATATACGGCCTTTGAGGCGGATGGTCGTCTATACCAATTCCTCAGGGTTCCATTTGGTGTCACCAATGGGGTCTCGGTCTTCCAGCGTGCTATGGACCGAATGGTGGACCAGAACGGGTTGCGGGCTACCTTCCCGTACCTGGATAACGTCACCATCTGCGGCCATGACCAGCAGGACCATGACACGAATCTCCAACACTTTCTGCGCACTGCATCTCGCCTGAATCTGACCTATAACAGGGAGAAGTGCGTATTCCGTACGCGTAAGTTAGCCATCCTCGGATACGTGGTGGAAAACGGGGTCATTGGCCCTGATCCAGACCGTATGCGACCACTCACTGAACTTCCCTTGCCCGCTAGCACGAAAGCACTCAGGAGATGCCTCGGGTTCTTTTCGTACTATGCACAGTGGGTCCTCAACTATGCGGACAAAGCTCGTCCGCTCATTAAGTCCACGACCTTCCCACTTACGCCGGAGGCCCAATTGGCCTTCAAGGTTTTGAAAAGCGACATTTCGAAAGCCACGATGCACGCGGTGGATGAATCCATCCCCTTCCAGGTGGAGAGTGATGCATCTGATTTCGCCCTAGCCGCCACACTAAACCAGGCAGGCAGGCCCGTCGCGTTTTTTTCCCGCACCCTTCAAGGCCCCGAAATTCGGCACTCAGCGGTGGAGAAGGAGGCTCAGGCCATTGTGGAGGCAGTCAGACACTGGCGCCATTACCTGGCAGGTAAGCGGTTCACCCTGATCACGGATCAACGATCCGTGGCGTTTATGTTTAGTAACACGCAGAGGGGCAAGATCAAGAACGATAAGATCTTGCGGTGGAGAATTGAGCTCTCCACCTATAATTACGATATTATGTATCGTCCAGGGAAGCTCAATGAGCCCTCGGATGCCCTCTCGCGCGGAACATGCGCCATCATGCAGGAGGACCGCTTGAAGGCTCTCCACAATGATCTGTGTCATCCTGGAGTCACCAGACTCTACCACTTCATAAAAGCCCGCAACCTACCCTACTCGGTGGAGGAGGTCAGGTCAGTTACTAGAAGTTGTCGGATTTGCGCAGAATGCAAACCACACTTTTATCGACCAGACCGGGCACATTTGGTCAAGGCCACTCGCCCTTTTGAGAGGCTGAGTGTAGATTTTAAGGGCCCCCTTCCCTCAACGGATCGGAATGTCTATTTTCTTAACATAATAGACGAATTTTCCCGGTTTCCGTTTGTTTTCCCCTGTGCGGACACGTCGACTGCCACCGTCATCAAGGCATTCAGTGAGCTTTTTACCCTGTTCGGGTACCCCTGCTATATTCATAGCGACAGGGGCTCGTCGTTCATGAGTAACGACTTGAGGCAATTCCTGCTCTCATTCGGGATTGCCTCTAGTAGAACCACGAGCTACAACCCTAGGGGTAACGGACAGGTGGAAAGGGAGAATGCTACAGTCTGGAAGGCTGTCCTACTGGCACTGAAATCCAAGGGCCTTCCAGTCTCCCGGTGGCAGGAGGTCCTTCCAACTGCGCTCCATTCTATCCGCTCCCTCCTGTGTACGGCAACCAATGCTACTCCCCACGAGAGGATGTTCTCATTCCCTCGGAAGTCGTCCTCGGGGACCTCATTGCCAGCCTGGTTGACGTACCCAGGACCCGTCCTTCTGCGGCGCCATGTGAGGGCTCGCAAGTCCGACCCCTTGGTCGAACCGGTCCAACTCCTCCACGCCAACCCTCAGTATGCCTATGTGGCATATCCTGACGGGCGAGAGGACACTGTCTCCATTAGAGACCTGGCGCCCGCAGGGGACGTAGCAACTCCTGTCGCTCCTATTCCCCCAGTCACAGATCCACTACTCCTCATTACTTCCCCAGACGTGGCGCGGTCAGCACCGGGACCAGTGCATAACACTTTTACTCCCATGTACAGCTTGCCTGAGACTCGGAGATCGGCGCCACCATCATCACCACCACCACCACCACCAAACGTTCCAGGATCCCCTGCACCATCGCCTCATCAGGGCCGGCCGGCCCGGGAGTCTTTGAGGGGACAGCCAGATGTTGCTTTGAGAGAGCCACCGCAAGCACCTGCTCCGGTTTCGCAACCGGTGTTGAGAAGATCGCAGCGTCGGTGTGGTCCTCCAGACCGTCTGGACTTGTGAATCCTGTTATTTTTTTTGTCATTGTCTGTTTTCATCCACCCCGCCACCTTTGGTTCCTAAAGGAGGGGTGAATGTGGTGAACCATCGTTGGTTCACCACTGGGGTTGTTATTGTGTTACTGTTGGGCTAGGGTGTTGTTGTTATGGGGGTTGTACTATGTTGTTGGGATAGGGTGTTTACCTGTCCTAAGTGTTATCATGGCACACTCCAGTGGGGTCCCGCCTCCGGTGGCAGGGTATAAGACCCCCTGCTCCGGCAGGACCCCTTCAGTCTGAACGGGTGAATTTGTGTTAGTAGTTTCATTGTTAATGTATTAAAGCCTTCAGTACTAAAGCCTTGTTTCCGGGTGCTCATTGAGGTGCATCAGGTACTGTCTGAGTTTCTGCCCAGTGATTCAGATTAAATGTGGGGACATCATTTACCCTCCCTCATTTGCTATTTTATTGCAGGTTGGAGATTATTTCCAGAGTGTGATGAAATCAGCATAATCCCAAAGATATGAAAATCCGTCCCAGCGTGATTTAACTTGTTGTCAAGGGTGCTATCCTTGACAAGGTGGATGGCACGGTGGCACAGTGGTTAGCATTGCTGCCTCCCAGCACCAGGAGCCCGGGTTTGATTCCCGGCTTGGGTGACTGTCTGTGTGGAGTCTGCACGTTCTCCCCGTGTCTGCGTGGGTTTCCTCCGGGTGCTCCGGTTTCCTCCCACACTCCACAAGACATGCTGGTTAGGTGCCTTGGCCATGCTAAATTCTCCCTCAGTATACCCAAACAGGCACCGGAGTGTGCCGATAGGGGATTTTCACAGTAACTTCCTTGCAGTGTTAACATAAGCCTACTTGTGACAATAATAAATAAATATAAATAAATAATCTTTATTCATTTGTGGGACATGGGCGATGCTGGCTGGGCCAGCATTTATTGCCCATCCCTAGCTGCCCGAGATCAGTTGAGAGTCAACCACATTGCTGTGGCTCTGGAGTCACATGTAGGCCAGACTGGGTAAGGATGGCAGATTTCCTTCCCTAAAGGGCATTGGTGAACCAGATGGGTTTTTCCGACAATCGACAATGGTTTCATGGTCATCAGTAGATCCTTAATTCGAGATATTTTTTATTGAATTCAAATTCCACCATCTGCCGTGGCGGGATTTGAACCCCGGTCCCCAGAACAGTAGAAGCATAGAATCCTTACAGTGCAGAAGGAGGCCATTCAGCCCATTGAGCCTGCATGGATAATGATCCCACCCAGACCCTATCACCGTAACCCCATGTATTTTCCCTGCTAATCCTCCTGACACTATTGTCCTCTGGACAATTTAGCATGGCCAATCCAATTTAGCATGGCCAATCCAATTTAGCATGGCCAATCCACCTAACCTGGACATCTTTGGACTGACTTAGCTGAGATTCTGGATTAATAGCCTCGCGATAATGCCACTCGGCCATCATCTCCCCATGTTTCATCTAAAAGACAGCATGTTGGGAGGAGCAGCACTCCCCCAGCACTGGTCTGGAGCATCAGCCCCGATTTTGAGCTGGGGTCTCTGGTGTAGGATGTGAACACATGACCTTCTGAATCAGAGGCAAGATCGCTGCCCATTGAGTCATTCAACTTATCGCTTGTAACAGGATGCTGGAGTGTGTGGAGATATGGTTCACTGGATGATTGGTCACGCAGGAGGGGCAGAAACGATGCAGGGAAATTCTTAGAGCAATGGTCATCGGGGACTCAGTGCACTGGGCAGAAAGCGACATTCGGTCATATCAGAAACTGGAATTGACAGAGCAAAATCTACGCATGTGTCATTAGAAATTCTGGGGAAAATACTTACCTTCGAAATCAATCATTTTATTTTCAATATCAAAGAAATGAAAGAGAGAATCGTTCCAAATAGAGACTGAATAACTCTGTAAGAGCTGTGAAGTGGAACCTCTGGAGATGTACATGATCAAAGCAAACAAAGCATTATTTCTGGATGTCAGCCTCCCATCCATTGCCCCTGCCTATACTTCCCGCTGCCTCGGCAAAGCAGTTCTCAATATCCACCAAGGAGATGGAGGCACCACCAGGCAAAGTGAAAGAATTATTGCCAAATGCTGTGGAGATTTGACTCCACATGCAAGAGCTGAACCTACAAGGAAGCCATGCTGAACGACAGGTTTAAACCTTGCAGCACTGACTGCAGCACAGAAGCAGACTTGTTTGTGTCACTGGGGGAGAGGTGGTACATCGGCTGAAGGCGCAGACTGGGCCCCAGGGCCCGCCCGGTGGGGGCTCGGAGACATTTCGGAAGGAGAAATTAAGTGCCTGTGTGTGCGGGGGTGGGGAAGGAGGTGGATTGGCTCATTGGAGACAGTCATCAGTGATTGGGATTGGGGGGAAGACATTGACAGAAAGAGGCCTTCATCAATCGAGGGATTGAGTTTAGGAGTCCGGGGATAATGATGCAGCTATATAAGACCCTCGTCAGACCCCACTTGGAGTACTGTGCTCAGTTCTGGTCGCCTCATTACAGGAGGGATGTGGAAATGATTGAAAGGGTGCAGAGAAGATTTACAAGGATGTTGCCTGGATTGGTTGGCATGCCTTATGAGGATAGGCTGAGGGAGCTCGGTCTTTTCTCCTTGGAGAGACGAAGGATGAGAGGTGACCTGATAGAGGTGTACAAGATGATGAGAGGTATAGATCGGGTGGATTCTCGGAGGCTTTTTCCCAGGGCTGAAATGGCTGCTACGAGAGGACACAGGTTTAAGGTGCTGGGGAGTAGGTACAGAGGAGATGTCAGGGGTAAGTTTTTCACTCAGAGGGTGGTGGGTGAGTGGAATCGGCTGCCGTCAGTGGTGGTGGAGGCAAACTCGATAGGGTCTTTTAAGAGACTTCTGGATGAGTACATGGGACTTAATAGGATTGAGGGTTATAGGTAAGCCTATATATAAGCCTAGGTAGGTAGGGACATGACCGGCGCAGCTTGTGGGCCGAAGGGCCTGTTTGGTGCTGTATTTTTTCTATGTTCTATGTAATTTCAGTTCTACAACACAAAGTCCTTGACGGCCAATCAAGGACTGAAGTGTCATCACTGTTGCAAGCTCCCACTAACGGCAACATGATAAAGACCAGTTGTGGTAGTGTGGCCCCTTTCAGGGGGCGTTCCCTGAGGGCCACATGATCGGGCCGCATCGGAGAGGCAGCGCGGGATGTTGAGCTAATCAGGTGATGGGCGTGCGTTCATGGTCGGGGATGATTCTCACTTGGAGCCTGATGCGCTACTCAAACACGAGGCCTGAAGCTCAGTAAATGAAAGGCTTTTATTTACTGTAACGAAGCTGCCAGAACTTATATACACTATCCCTGACTGAAGGGGTCCCGGCCAGAGCAGGGACTCTTATACCTCTCCCAGGAGGCGGACCCCAACTGGGATGTGCCACAACACTACAGCACAAAGGTGTAACATATGTACATCCTTGTAGTACTGGCCAGCCCCTGGCTCAGTAACTATCCAGTGGGAACCAACGATGGTTTACCACAGAGCCGGACTGTCAGACCGTGTTTTAAGCTTAAGTTTATTTATTAGCGTCACAAGTAGGCTTACATTAACACTGCGATGAAGTTACTGTGAAAATCCCTGAGTCGCCACACTCCGGCGCCTGTTCGGGTTCACTGAGGGGGAATTTAGCATGGCCAAAGCACCCTAACCAGCACGTCTTTCGGACTGTGGGAGGAAACCGGAGCACCCGGAGGAAACGCACCCAGACACGGGGAGAACGTACAAACTCCGCACAGACAGTCGCCCGAGGCCGGAATCGAACCCGGGTCCCTGGCGCTGTGAGGCAGCAGTGCTAACCATTGTGCCACCATGATATATAAATATCATTGGTAATAAACCCTATGTTACTTGAAGCCACAGCAATTCGCTTTTGAAGTTATTACATTGGTTTTAGTGATGTTGGATGAGGGCTAAATATTGATACGGACATTTCAATATTGACATGGGCAGAAGGAGGCCATTCAGCCCATCAAGTCTGCACCAACTCTCCAACAGAACATCTTACCCAGGGCTTATCCCTGTAACTCCACATATTAACCTCACTAATGCCCCCCTCACCTACACTATAGAAAGCATTATTTCTGGATGTCAGCCTCCCATCCATTGACTCTGTCTACACTTCCCACTGCCTCGGCAAAGCAGCCAGCATAAGCAAGGACCCCACGCATCCCGGACATTCTCTCTTCCACCTTCTTCCATCAGGAAAAAGATACAAAAGTCTGAGATCATAGAATCATAGAAACCCTACAGTACAGAAAGAGGCCATTCGGCCCATCGAGTCTGCACCGACCACAATCCCACCCAGGCCCTACCCCCATATCCCTACATATTTTACCCGCTAATCCCTCTAATCTACGCATCCCAGGACACTAAGGGGCAATTTTAGCATGGCCAATCAACCTAACCCGCATATCTTTGGACTATGGGAGGAAACCGGAGCACCCGGAGGAAACCCACGCAGACATGAGGAGAATGTGCAAACTCCACACAGACAGTGACCCGAGCTGGGATTCGTACCCAGGTCCCTGGAGCTGTGAAGCAGCAGTGCTAACCACTGTGCTACCGTGCCGCCCACATACCAACCCTTCCCTGCTGCCATCAGACGTTTGAATGGGCCTACCTTATATTAAGTTGATCTTTCTCTACACCCTAGCTATGACTGTAACACTATATTCTGCATGCCCCCCCTTTCCTTCTCTATGAATGGTATGCTTTGTCTAGCATGCAAGAAACAATACTTTTCACTGGATACTAATACATGTGACAATAATAAATCAAATCAAATCTTGGGACACGGCAATTTACCATGGCCAATCCGCCTAACCTGCACATCTTTGGATTGTGGGAGGGAACCGGAACACCCGGAAGAAACCCACACAGACACGAGGAGAACGTGCAGACTCCACACACACATTCACCCGAGGCCGGAATTGAACCCGGGTCCCTGGCGCTGTGAGCAAGAGCACTAACCACTGTGCCACTACATCATCTACTCATCTTCAAAATAGTGGCATGATCTTATTGCTTTACTTCCGATGCAATATTTTTATCAATGGAAACTAGCAGACATCACATACGCAAAACGTAACAATACTCAAGAAACCCGACGCCATCCAGGACAAAGCTTGCTTGTTACTCCTTCCACATTCACTCCCTCCACACCGATGCACAGTGGCTGCCATGTATACCATCTACAAGATGCACTGCAGCAAGGCTCCTGAGGCAACACCATCTGAATCCACAACCTCTACCATCTAGAAGGACAAGGGCAGCAGACACATGGGAACAGCATCACCTGCGAGTTTCCCTCCAAGTCACCCACCAGTAACTTGGAAATATATCATCGGTCCCTCACTGCCTCTGGGTCAAAACCCTGGAACTCCCTCCCCAACAGCACGGTGGGTGTACCTACACCACATGGACTGCAGCGGTTCAAGAAGGCAGCTCACCATCACCTTCTCAAGGGCAATTCGGGATTGAAAATAAATGCCGGTCGAGCCAGAGACACCCACATCAAAAAGGGTGAGATTCCCTAGCCTCCCAGTCACGTGCTTCCTGCGGTCAGGAAGTGGCGCCTTGTTTGCGGGATTCTCTGGTCTCACTGCTGTCAATGGGAATTCCCATTGACATTACTCTATGCCGACAGGAAAACCGCAGGCGGGGGGGCTGCACTGCCAGCGGGACTGGAGAATCCCGTTGGCGTGAACGGCCGGAGAATTCCGGCCCTGATCTTTTATATCTGACCCAAGCAAGCCGATTATTTTAACATTTGCTCTGTACAAACAAATTGGAATGTCAGATTCATCTGTCCTGTCCTTGTATCCTCACTGGCTACAGAGGAGGTCCCAGAGGATTGGATAATAGCTAATGTTGTTCCCTTGTTTAAGAAGGGTAACAAGAATAATCCAGGTAATTACAGGCCAGTGAGCCTTACGTCAGTGGTAGGGAAATTATTGGAGAGGATTCTTCGAGATAAGAGTTACTCCCACTTGGAAATAAGTGGACATATTAGCGAGAGGCAATGCAGTTTTGTGAAGAGGAGGTCTTGTCTCACTAACTTGGTCGAGTTTTTCGAGGAAGTGACGAAGATGATTGATGAGGGTAGGGCAGTGGATGTTGTCTACATGGATTTCAGTAAGGCCTTTGACAAGGTCCCTCATGGCAGACTGGTGCAGAAGGTGAAGTCGCATGGGATCAGAGGTGAGCTGGCAAGGTGGATACAGAACTGGCTCGGTCATAGAAGACAGAGGGTAGCAGTGGAAGGATGTGTTTCTGAATGGAGGGCTGTGACAAGTGGCGTTCCTCAAGGATCAGTACTGGGATCTTTGCTGTTCGTAATATATAGAAATGATTTGGAGGAAAATGTAACTGGTTTGACTAGTAAGTTTGCGGACGACACAAAGGTTGGTGGATTTGCGGATAGTGATGAGGACCATCAGAGGATACAGCAGGATATAGATAGGTTGGAGGCTTGGGCGGAGAGATGGCAGATGGAGTTTAATCCGGACATTTGTGAGGTAATGCATTTTGGAAGGTCTAATAAAGATAGGAAATATACAATAAATGGCAGAACCCTTCAGAGTATTGATAGGCAAAGGGATCTGGGTGTACAGGTACACAGGTTACTGAAAGTGGCAACACAGGTGGAGAAGGTAGTCAAGAAGGCATGCGGCATGCTTGCCTTCATCGGCCTGGGCATTGAGTTTAAAATTGGCAAGTCATGTTGCAGCTTTACAGAACCTTAGTTAGGCCGTACTTGGAATATAGTGTTCAATTCTGGTCGCCACACTACCAGAAGAATGTGGAGACTTTGGAGAGGGTACAGAAAAGATTTACCAAGATGTTGCCTGGTATGGAGGGCATTAGCTATGAGGAGAGGTTGGAGAAACTTGGTTTGTTCTCACTGGAACGACGGAGGTTGAGGGGCGACCTGATAGAAATCTAAGATTATGAGGGGCATAGTCAGAAGCTTTTTCCCAGGGTGGAACAGTCAATTACTGAGGGGCATAGGTTTAATGTGTGTGGGGCAAGGTTTAAAGGAGGTGTACAAGGCAAGTTTTTTACACAGAGAGTGGTGGGTGCCTGGAACTCGCTGCCGGGGGAGGTGGTGGAAGCAGATACGATAATGAGTTTTAAGGGGCGTCTGGACAAATACATGAATAGGATGGGAATAGAGGGCTATGTCAGGAGATTCTGGATAGGTGCAGAAAAAATAGGGTTGTTGTAGTGGGGGAGTTTAATTTCCCTGGCACAGACTGGAAAGTGCTTAGAGCTGGGGGTCCAGATGGGGAGGAATTTGTAAAATGCGTACTGGAAGGTTCTTTGGAACAGTATGTAGATAGCCCGACTAGAGAGGGGGCTATACTGGACCTAGTTCTGGGAAATGAGCCCGGTCAGGTCGTCAAAGTTTCGGTAGGGGAACATGTGGCAAATAGTGACCACAACTCTGTTAACTTTAGGATAGTAATGGACAAGGATGAGTGCTGTCCTACGGGCAAGGTGCTAAATTGGGGGAAGGCTGACTATAGTCGGATTAGGCAGGAATAGGTGGATGTTGATTGGGAGAGGATGTTCGAGGGTAAGTCCGCGTCTGGCATGTGGGAGTCTTTTAAGGAACTATTGATAAGGCTGCAGGATAGGCATGTGCCTGTAAAAAGGAAAGATAGGAAAGGTAGGATTCGAGGGCCGTGGATAACCAGGGAAATTGAGGATCTGATTAAAATGAAAAGGGAGGCGTACGTTAAGTCCAGGCAACTGAAAACAGATGGAGCTCTGGAGGAATACAGAGAGAGTAGGAAAGAACTCAAACGGGGAGTTAGAAGGGCAAAAAGAGGTCACGAGATGTTCTTGGTAGGCAGGATTAAGGAGAATCCTAAGGCATTCTATTCATACGTTAGGAACAAAAGAGTTGTCAGGGAGAAAATCGGACCTCTCAGGGACAAAGGAGGGGAATTATGCTTAGAACCCAAGGGAATAGGGAAGATCCTAAATGAATACTTTGCATCGGTATTCACGAAGGAGAGGGACGTGTTAACCGGGAGTGTCTCGGAGGGAGGTGTTGACCCGTTAGAGAAAATCTCCATTACAAGAGAGGAAGTGTTAGGTTTTTTAGGGAACATTAAAACTGACAAAGCCCCAGGGCCTGATGGCATCTATCCTAGACTGCTCAGGGAGACGAGAGATGAAATTGCTGGGCCTCTGACGGAAATCTTTGTCGCTTCTTTGGACACGGGTGAGGTCCCTGAGGATTGGAGGATAGCGAATGAGGTCCCGTTGTTTAAGAAGGGTAGCAGGGATAACCCAGGAAATTATAGGCCGGTGAGCTTGACGTCCGTGGTAGGGAAGTTGTTGGAGAGGATTCTTAGAGACAGGATGTATGTGCATTTAGAATGGAACAATCTCATTAGTGACAGACAGCATGGTTTTGTAAGAGGGAGGTCGTGCCTTACGAATTTGGTGGAGTTTTTTGAGGAAGTGACAAAAACGGTTGAGAAGGAAGGACCGTGGATGTCGTCTATATGGATTTCAGTAGGGCATTTGACAAAGTCCCACATGGCAGGTTGGTTAAGAAGGTTAAGGCTCATGGGATACAAGGAGAAGTGGCTAGATGGGTGGAGAACTGGCTTGGACATAGGAGACAGAGGGTAGTGGTCGAAGGGTCTTTTTCCGGCTGGAGGTCTGTGACCAGTGGTGTTCCGCAGGGCTCTGTACTGGGACCTCTGCTATTTGTGATATATATAAATGATTTGGAAGAAGGTGTAACTGGTGTAATCAGCAAGTTTGCGGATGACACGAAGATGGCTGGACTTGCGGATAGCGAAGAGCATTGTCGGGCAATACAGCAGGATATAAATAGGTTGGAAAATTGGGCAGAGAGGTGGCAGATGGAGTTTAATCCAGATAAATGCAAAGTGATGCATTTTGGAAGAAATAATGTAGGGAGGAGTTATACAATAAATGGCAGAGTCATCAGGAGTATAGAAACACAGAGTGTAGGTGTGCAAGTCCACAAATCCTTGAAGGTGGCAACACAGGTGGAGAAGGTGGTGAAGAAGGCATATGGTATGCTTGCCTTTATAGGACGGGGTATAGAGTATAAAAGCTGGAGTCTGATGATGCAGCTGTATAGAACGCTGGTTAGGCCACATTTGGAGTACTGCGTCCAGTTCTGGTCGCCGCACTTCCAGAAGGACGTGGAGGCGTTAGAGAGAGTGCAGAGAAGGTTTACCAGGATGTTGCCTGGTATGGAGGGTCTTAGCTGTGAGGAGAGATTGGGTAGACTGGGGTTGTTCTCCTTGGAAAGACGGAGAATGAGGGGAGATCTAATAGAGGTGTACAAGATTATGAAGGGTATAGATAAGGTGAACAGTGGGAAGCTTTTTCCCAGGTCGGAGGTGACGATCACGAGGGGTCACGGGCTCAAGCTAAGAGGGGCGAAGTATAACTCAGATATCAGAGGGACGTTTTTTACACAGAGAGTGGTGGGGGCCTGGAATGCGCTGCCAAGTAGGGTGGTGGAGGCAGGCACGCTGACATCGTTTAAGACTTACCTGGATAGTCACATGAGCAGCCTGGGAATGGAGGGATACAAACAATTGGTCTAGTTGGACCAAGGAGCGGCACAGGCTTGGAGGGCCGAAGGGCCTGTTTCCTGTGCTGTACTGTTCTTTGTTCTTTGTTCTTTTGCAATGGTTCCCGGAAGGGTAGAAGGTTTTAGTTCAGCCGGGCAGCATAGCCGGTGCAGGCTTGGAGGGCCGCAGGGCCTGTTCCTGTGCTGTAATTTTCTTCGTTCTTTGTCCTTCATCCTGAACTCTGTCAGAATAGTTTCCTCTCTCACTGTATCATGAAATTCCGCCCCATTTCAGGAATATAATTCTTTGTTTAGTCAAGTTGATAGTGAAATTGGCATCCAGTGAGATTTTATCAGCGTTGTTACGGAAGTGGCACTTTCCTGTGGTTTCAACTCATCCATGAGTTTCCCAGACATGGAGCTTGTTTCATTTTGGTCAGACGCATATCAAGTCAGGATGTTGTCCAGTAGTGACCTCTCCTCTACTGCAAGGAAATGAGCGCCTATCCTTTAACCCTCTTTTTGAATCCCTGGCTTTATAAAAACCTAAGTGTGCTGTGTTCAAATTAACATTTGGCAAAGATCTCAGTTCCTTTGAAGTCTGTTAAACAAGATCATAACACATGGAACATGTTTCCTCCTATTATTTGACAGCACAAAGTCCAACTGTCTCATATATTTGTGTATTTAAGTATATTTAGGTTAGCCTATTCCTGTTGTTAGGTTTCGGGAGTTTTCACGTGATGTGTGGGAATTGGAACCAGCCGTTAGTAGGTGAATGGTATGAGTTTGCTTGATCAAGCATCAGTAAGTATTGAGACCCACTTTTGGGTGTGGCTTGTGGTTGGGGAAAATAAGGATGTTCACTGAACATTGTGTGCTAAAATGTCAAGGATTGTATATACCAGGTGTACAGCGATAAACTAAGGATTGAACAGATGCTGAATTTTACTGGTTGAAAGTGTACACCAAACTGTAATGCTATTGGTGTTTTAACTGGCATGTATTGGCTGCAGAGTGCTATAATTGAAACTGTTTTACAGAATCTTTTAAGCAAATTTATTCATCACATGTAAACTTACATTCACACCGCAATGAAGTTACTGTGAAAATCCCCTAGGCGCCACACTCCAGCGCCTGTTTGGCTACAGTGAGGGTTATTTTAGCATGACCTCGCTGAATACGATACAACAGCGAGCTGCCATCTTGAGCCACTGCGGTCCATGTGGCGTAGGTACAGCCCCAGTGCTGTTCGGGAGGGGGTTCCAGGATTTTGACCCAGCGACTGCGAAGGAACAGCCGATATATTTCCAAGTCAGGATGGTGAGAGGCTTGGAGGGGAACTTGCAGGTGGTGGTGTCCCCAGGTATCTGCTGCCTTTGCCCTTCTAGATGGTAGTGCCTATGGGTTTGGAAGGTGCTGCCTAAGCAACCTTGGTGAGTTGCTGCAATGCATCTTGTAGATGGTACACACGGAGCATTGGTGGCAGAGGGACTGAGTGTCTGTGACGAGGGTAATAAGCATAGAATCATAGAAACCCTACAGTGCAAAAGGAGGCCATTCAGCCCATCGAGACTGCAGCAACAACAATCCCACCCTAAGCCCTATCCCCGTAACCCCACACATTTATCCCGTTAACCCCTCTAACCTATACATCTGGGGTTCTAAGGGGCAATTTAGCACGGCCAATCCACCTAATCCGCACATCTTTGGATTGTGGGAGGAAACCGGAACACCCGGAGGAAACCCACGCAGACATGGGGAGAACGTGCAGACTCCGCATCGACAGTAACCGAAGCCGGGAAACACACCCGGTTCCCTGGTGTTGAGAGGCAGCAGCGCTAACCACTGTGCCACCGTGCTGCCCTCCTGCCTGCTTTGTCCTGGATGGTGTCGAGCTTCTGGAGTGTTGTTGTGTGGTGTCTGCCGGTTCCAATAGGATAGAAATAATCACAGTTTAGATTCAAACAGTAGGAGCTTCACCCGGTGTGTTTCTTGTTACTCTCTGTGTGGCTTTTGAACTGATACTCAGATCAAGGATGAGTGCAGCAGGGAAACATGACACACTGAATGCCCATTTCTCAGATCAATCAGTTCCTCACAAGTGAATGCAATCAAATAAGATCATGCCACTATTTCAAAGGTGTGGTGAACCACTGTAATACTGTCTGTATATGGGATATGCCTGGGCACGCCCCTGCTGCCTCAATCCGGGGCTCTGCCCTCCTCGGGGTATAAAGGTGGCTGCTCTCCGCCCCTTTTGCCTCAGTTCGGGTTGGCCATTGGTTTGGGAGCGCTTCTGTTCTTGTCAATAAAAGCCTGTTGTTTCGCAACATCTAGTCTTTGCGTGAATCAATGGTGCATCAAAAGGAGAGCAGAATTTCCCCTGATGGGGTGGCACAGTGGTTAGCACTGCTGCCTCTCCAGGTACGGCCTGACAATTGTGGGAGTTGGGAGAGTGGGGAAATCGATGTCTCGTAGGGCGGAATTCTCCATCCGCACGCCCCCCCCCCCCACTCCCAAGACAGGAAATTCCCACCCGAGCTCAACGGACCTTTAAATGGCCTGCCGCATTTTCTGTCTCGCCCACGATACGATTCCCGTGACAGGTGAAACGGGAGAATTTCAGCCCCTGGTGTTCACGTGTGAGTAAGAGGATGATGAGGATCGCCGCAGAGAGGGTCCATGTCAGAGACTGTGGCCCTCTCGGCACAGCTGGATACAGATGCTATATCACAGCGGCCAGCCGTGAAAATGAAAATCATTGAGGGGGGCAAGCAGAGAAGTTGTGATGTTCTGAACAGACTTCCCAACCGTGCTGGCTACAATCGCAGAGGAAATAGAAGAGTCCTCCTCAAAAATGCATGCATTAACATCAGCAACATCACAGCGAGGTCTTCCCGTGTGCGTCAAGTAACCATATTCCACAGAGTTTCAGAATCTTTTCAGCCTTCGACCATGGCCAAGGGATTAAACCCTGTGTAGTCTTAAAGTTTATTTAATAGTGTCACAAGTAAGGCTTACATTAATGAAGTTACTGTGAAAGTCCCCTAGTCGCCACATTCCGGCAGCTGTTCGGGTACACTGAGGGAGAATTTAGCACGGCCAATGCACCTAAACAACACATCTTGCGGACCATGGGAGGAAACCGGAGCACCCGGAAGAAACCAACACAGACACGGGGAGAACATGCAGACTCCGCACAGACAGTGACCCAAGCCAGGAATCGAACCCAGGTCCCTGGCGCTGTGATGTGCAATACTTCCAAATTTTGTATCATCCGCAAATTTTGAAATTGTCCCCTGCACACCAAGATCGAGAAAAAAAACTCCACAGGTTTGACAGCCTCTGTGAGGAGAGAAGCAGAGTTAAGGGCCGGAGTTTTCCGGACTCGCATTCCCTGCCAGCTGTATGTGCCTAACTGTTAATGAGCCCCATGTATTGCCGTCCTGATTTTGCCCAGATTTCAACGGCAAACTTCAGTTATCCAGGAAAACCTGTCGAATTTAAACGCCGGTTGAAATTTTGCTGGAAGACGTTTTCATTCAGTATCCTATGCACTGACCCGTCCCAGGAGTGGCTTAACACCAGAAATACAGTAAGGAGTCTAACAACACCAGGTTAAAGTCCAACAGGTTTATTTGGTAGCAAACGCCACTAGCTTTCGGAGCGCTGCTCCTTCGTCAGGTGAGTGGGAGACCTCCAAGCCTGTGCCGCTCATTGGTCCAACTACACCATTCGTTTGTATCCCTCCATTCCCAGACTGCTCATGTGACTATCCAGGTAAGTCTTAAACGATGCCAGCGTGTCTGCCTCCGCCACCCTACTTGGCAGCGCATTCCAGGCCCCCACCACCCTCTGTGTAAAAAACGTCCCTCTGATATCTGAGTTATCCCTCGCCCCTCTCACCTTGAGCCCGTGACCCCCCCGTGATCGTCACCTCCGACCTGGCAAAAAGCTTCCCACTGATCACCCTATCTATGCCTTTCATAATTTTGTACACCTCTATTAGGTCTCCCCTCATTCTCCGTCTTTCCAGGGAGAACAAGCCCAGTTTACTCAATCTCTCCTCATAGCTAAGACCCTCCATACAAGGCAACATCCTGGTAAACCTCCTCTGCACTCAGTCCAAAGCCTCCACATCCTTCTGGTAGCGCGGCGACCAGAACTGGCTGCAGTACTCCAAATGTGGCCTAACCAGCATTCTATACAGCTGCAACATCAGACTCCAGCTTTTATACTCTATACCCCGTCCTATAAAGGCAAGCATACCATATGCCTTCTTCACCAACTTCTCCACCTGTGCTGCCACCTTCAAGGATTTGTGGACTTGCACACCTAGGTCCCTCTGTGTTTCTATCCTCTTAATGGCTCTGCCATTTATTGTATAACTCCCCCCTACATTAGTTCTTCCAAAATGCATCACTTCGCATTTATCTGGATTAAATTCTATCTGCCATTTCTCCGTCCAATTTTCCAGCCTATCGATATCCTGCTGTATTGTCCGACAATGTTCATCGCTCTCCGCAAGTCCAGCCGTCTTCGTGTCATCCGCAAACTTGCTGATAACACCAGTTACACCTTCTTCCAAATCATTTATATATATCACAAATAGCAGAGCCCTGCGGAACACCACTGGTGTGGAGATGCCGGCGTTGGACTGGGGTAAGCACAGTAAGAAGTCTCACAACACCAGGTTAAAGTCCAACAGGTTTATTTGGTAGCAAATACCATAAGCTTTCGGAGCAATGCTCCTTCGTCAGATGGAGTGGTCTCTGTCACAGACCTCCAGCCGGAAAAAGACCCTTCGACTGTTACCCTCTGTCTCCTGTGGCCAAGCCAGTTTTCTACCCATCTAGCCACCTCTCCTTGAATCCCATGAGCCTTAATCTTCTTAACCAACCTGCCATGAGGGACTTTGTCAAATGCCTTACTGAAATCCATATAGACGACATCCACGGCCCTTCCTTCGTCAACCGTTTTTGTCACTTCCTCAAAAAACTCCACCAAATTTGTAAGGCACGACCTCCCTCTTATAAAATCATGCTGTCTGTCACTAATGAGATTGTTCCGTTCTAAATGCGCATACATCCTGTCTCTAAGAATCCTCTCCAACAACTTCCCTACCACGGACGTCAAGCTCACCGGCCTATAATTACCCGGGTTATCCCTGCTACCCTTCTTAAATAAGGGTAGCACATTCACTATCCTCCAATCCTCAGGGACCTCACCTGTGTCCAATGAAGAGACAAAGATTTCCGTCAGAGGCCCAGCAATTACATCTCTTGTCTCCCTGAGCAGTCTAGGATAGATGCCATCAGGCCCTGGGGATTTGTCAGTTTTAATGTTACCTAAAAAACCTAACACTTCCTCCCTTGTAGTGGAGATTCTCTCTAACGGGTCAACACCTCCCTCTGAGACACTCCCAGTCAACAAGTCCCTCTCCTTTGTGAATACCGATGCAAAGTATTCATTTAGGATCTCCCCTATTCCCTTGGGTTCAAAGCATAATTCCTCTCCTTTGTCCCTGAGAGGTCTGACTTTTTCCCTGACAACTCTTTTGTTCCTAACATATGAATAAAATGCCTTAGGATTCTCCTTAATCCTATCTGCCAAGAACATTTCATGACCTCTTTTTGCCCTTCTAACTCCCCGTTTGAGTTCTTTCCTACTCTCTCTGTATTCCTCCAGAGCTCCATCTGTTTTCAGTTGCCTGGACCTAACGTACGCCTCTCTTTTCTTTTTGATCAGATCCTCAATTTTACCCCAGTCCAACGCCGGCATCTCCACATCATTACACCAGAAATGCCAAAGTCACCAACGGAAGTCAACATATTGAAGCCAGCTTCTGTGGGCAGTGACATTTACACCAAATTTAACCCTCTGCCACACACACACACCCAAACCCACACACATCTCAGTGTTCAAATTCCTCTCAGTGTGTTATTTGGGAAGTCGACACATGACTCATTGTGAAAAGTCAGAGGTAGACAATGAATCCATTTTCACAAAGCTCAGAGTGAGCAGTGGGTTTAAACAACTAGACTATGAGCTCATATTTCAACCCCCCCCATCTTTCCAAGGTTATTGCATGGGAAACTCAGAGAAATGGAAAGAGGGTCATCTTCTACAGTCTGGTACACTTCCGTGTTCGACAATCCCCACTGTTAGACACTGGGCGAAAGATGGGAAGCAAAGTTCAACGTGATTTTAGCTGTAGTTGCAGCTGTGTAAGCTCTACAAGAATTGCAGCCATTTCCAATTGGAGATGAAGGATAAATACTCGACAACCAGCTGGCTCACATGAATGGCGCTTTAAAGACCTATAAATAAATAGTAGCCCCATTAATAAAACCACTTTTCAAGTTATCTCCAATCAAATGTTTAAAAAAAGCTGGTGCCTTGTGTTGATTTTCTAATAAATGTGTTAAGAGTTCCTGAGTGTTTCTGTCCAAGTGCGATTTCTGCATTTAGCTACACTTCGGAGTCTTTGACCAACTTTATATTTGCCTTGCTAGGTGTCTGGGGTTCAAACATTTTGGTTTCAATGTGAGAACTGCCTAAGTATCTACATTCAAACTTTAAAGAGCGTCTTAAAGAAGGAGGGGGAGAGGTGAAGGGGCTTATGGAGGGGATTCACGGTGTTAGGGCCCAAGCAGCGGAAAACATGGCTGCCAATGGTTAAAATCAGCAATAGGGGCCTCCTGACAGCTGCCCAAAGCATTGCCTGATTCAATCGGCTCCTGTTGATCATGGAAACCCGGTTCTATGATGGAAATAGTACCTCAATTGCCATTTCAGGTTGGAACAGGTACAGAAGTACAACAGGGGCCAGACCAGCTTCCTGATATAACTCTGCGGACCAAGGCCTCAGGAGAGGAGATCCATCAGTAAGGATCACAATGGTGGAGGGTAGGGGCCCCGGCCTAGTAGCAGGCCAGGTTATTTTTGCGGCTCGCTGCTGCTCCTCCGAGGGCCACAAAAGTAGTCCAACACCGACCCGCAGCAGGAGCTCATTGGTTCCATCACCAATGGTATTTTTTGGATCCCGTACATCACAAATTCTGACCTGTTCCAACCTGAAATGGCAATTGAGGTGCTACTTCCATCATAGAACCAGGTTTCCATGATCAACTGGAGCCGATTGAATCAGGCAATGCTTTGGACACCTATCAGGAGGCCCCTTCCAAAATGGAGGCGACTCCATCGCCAATAATAATGGGACGGTAAGACCACCAACCCAATTTTGGTTTTTTTTATTCATTCATGAGACATGGGCGTCACTGGCTGGCCAGCGTTTATTGCCCATCCCTAGTTGCCTGAGGGCAGTTGAGAGTCAACCACATTGCTTTGGCTCTGGAGCCACATGTAGGCCAGACCAGGTAAGGACAGCAGATTTCCTTCCCTAAAGGACATTGTCGCCATTACTGTCCCATTAACATGAAGGGAAGAGGGTGAAAATTGACCCTGCAGTTTTTTGCAGATCCTGTCACGAGGTATAGACCCCGATTCACACATACAAATATTCGATGCATCTGTCTTGGGGCAACTCCAGAGGGAACTTTGTCCTGCAAAATAGACTCAATCCTGAAAAAGACCTGCACTGACTTCCACCATGATCCGGGGAAGGGAAGGTGTGTCTGGTGATGACTTTCTGTTGGAGCTGGTGGAAATGGTGGAGGAGGAGGTTGTGGCATGGAAGGCAAGGACAAGGCGGGACCCCGACCGTAGTTCTGGGAGGGAGGGGAGAGCGTGAGATCTAAAGTGAGAGAATTGGAACAAATGCGATCAAGGCCCTATCAACCAAAATGGTGGCGGGAGGGAGTGAGGGTGCGGGGGGCTTGGGGGGGGAGGGGAATCCTCAGTAGGATAAAGGAAGACATAGTACGTTATGTTCAATTGCAACAAGATCTGGACAATATCCAGGCTTGGGCTGACAAGTGGCAAATGACATTCACGCAACAAAAATGCCAGACAATGACCATCACCAATAAGAGACACTCTAACCACCACCCCTTGACATTCAATGGTGTTACCATCACTGAAGCCCCCACTGTCAACATCCTTGGGGTTACCATTGATCAGAAACTCAACTGGACTCACCACATAAACACAGTGGCTACAAGGGCAGGTCAGAGGCTAGGAATACTGCGGCGAGTAACTCATCTCCTGACTCCACAAAGCCTATTTTACATCGTGCGACTGTGCAGAGGGACCTGGGGGTCCTTGTGCACGAATCGCAAAAACTCAGTCTGCAGGTGCAGCAGGTGATCAAGAAGGCGAATGGAATGTTGGCCTTTATCGCGAGGGGGATAGAATATAAAAGCAGGGAGGTCTTGCTGCAACTATACAAGGCACTGGTGAGGCCGCAACTGGAGTACTGTGTGCAGTTTTGGTCCCCTTATTTGCGAAAGGATATATTGGCCTTGGAGGGAGTGCAGAGAAGGTTCACCAGGTTGATACCGGAGATATGGGGTGTAGCTTATGAGGAGAGATTGAACAGATTGGGTCTGTACTCGTTGGAGTTTAGAAGGCTGAGGGGTGATCTTATAGAGACCTATAAGATAATGAAGGGGCTGGATAGGGTAGAGGTGGAGAGGTTCTTTCCACTTAGAAGGGAAACCCAGAACTAGAGGGCACAACCTCAAAATAACTGGGGGCCGGTTCAGAACAGAGTTGAGGGGGAACTTCTTCTCTCAGAGGGTAGTGAATCTCTGGAATTCTCTGCCCATTGAAGTGGTGGAGGCTACCTCGTTGAATATGTTAAATCACGGGTAGAAACATTTCTGATCGATAAGGGAATTAAGGGATATGGGGAGCAGGCGGGTAAGTGGAACTGATTCGCTTCAGATCAGCCATGATCTTGTTGAATGGTGGGGCAGGCTCAAGGGGCTAGATGGCCTACTCCTGCTCCTATTTCTTATGTTCTTATGTTATGTCCTATCCACCATCTACAAGGCACAAGTCAGGAGTGTGATGGAATACTCCCCACTTGCCTGGATGGGTGCAGCTCCAACAACAAGAAGCTCGACACCATCCAGGACAAAGCAGCCCCGCTTGATTGGCACCACATCCACAAACACCCACTCCCTCCACCACCGACGCTCAGTAGCAGCAGTGTGTACCATCTACAAGATGCACTGCAGCAATTCACCAAAGATCCTTCGGCAGCACCTTCCAAACCCATGACCGCTTCCACCTAGAAAGGCAAGGGCAGCAGATACATGGGAACACCGCCACCTGCAAGTTCCCCTCCAAGCCATTCACCATCCTGACTTGAAAATATATTGGCCGTTCCTTTGCAGTCTTTGGGTCAAAATCCTGAAATTCCCTCCCTAATGGCATTGTGGGCCAACCTACGGAACATAGACTGCAGCGATTCAAGAAGGCAGCTCACCACCACCTTCTCAAGGGCAACTAGGGATGGGCAATAAATGCTGGCCAGCCAGCGACGCCCATGTCCCACAAATGAATTTAAAAAAGGCTCTGGCATGGAAGATGGCATCATCAAAATGGGCATGACAGAGAGAGAGAGGGAGAAAAACTGAAAAGATGCAGGAGCAAGACGGAAGTGAGAAAATGTAGTTGGAGAGATTATTATCCAAGGGCACAACCTCAGAAGAAAGGGGCGACCCTTTATAAATGAGATGAGGAGGAACTTCTTCAGTGAGAGGGTGGTGAATCTGTGGAATTCTTTGCCACAGAGGAGGCCAGGCCATTGAGTGTATTTAAGACAGAGATAGATCGGTTCTTGATTGCTAAGGGGATCAAAGGTTACAGGAAAAAGGCGGGAGAATGGGGTTGAGAAACGTATCAGCCATGATTGAATGGCAGGGCAGCCTCAATGGGCCGAATGGCCTAATTCTGCTCCTATATCTTATGGTCTAAAAGCGTAGGAGTTATTGATCAATAGCCTCTGCCCATAAATAGAGATAGGGAAGTGGACTGGGGGAAGTGTTGTAGATGTATCATGTGAAGGTGGGGGAAGGGTAGAACTTGGAAGCAAAGTTGTTGATGTTATGCAGAATAAGGGCAGGAAAAATCGATGTACCAAAAAAAGAGGCAAAGACTGGGCTTGAGTGGGACAGGAACAAAGGGCAGACAGGCCCTCGTATGGGTTGCCCTGGCAACACCACTTCCTGACAGGAAGTAACTGGAGTTAAAGGAGGAGTTGTTTAAACATGACAACAAACTGAGCTGGGGGTGGGGGGGAGGGGGGGGGGGGGGGTTGGTGGGGGGGTGTGGGGGGAAGGGGGGATGACGATGTTGCGGGGGAGAGGATGAGGAACCGGTTGGCCAGTGGAGAGTTGTCAGAGCTTCTTGATGGGGCGTAGAGGGAGATTCAACATCTACTCTGAAAAAAGGAACTGGTTAAGGCCAGGAAACTGGAAACTGCTCAAGCGGGGGAGTGTGTGCAGAGAGACACAGATGTAGTTACAGGTGGAATATTCATCTAACCAGATGGGTGGGTTGGTGAGCAGACGGGGAGTGAAAAGGCTGAAATTGCCTGGGTGTTCAGACGTAGTCGACTACCCACCAACTTTCACTTTTAATCTCAGTGCGATCTGCGCTGTGCTGGAAGCGAGCAATGCGGTAAGGACGTTGGTGTAACTTTTCTTCTCAAGCTTCCTCGATCTCAGCACTGACAAATGCCCTTCTGGTTGTTTCCCATCTGTGAACCAGTCAGAAAGTTCAAATGCAGCTCCCATTCAGCATTGCTGCCGAAGGTATTCAGTCTTTCATAGAAACATAGAAAAACTACAGCACAAACAGGCCCTTCGGCCCACAAGTTGTGCCGAACACATCCCTACCCTCAATCCTATTAAGCTCCAGGTACTCATCTAGGAGTCTCTTAAAAGACCCTATTGAGTTTGCCTCCACCACCACTGACGGTAGCCAATTCCACTCGCCCACCACCCTCTGTGTGAAAAACTTACCCCTGACATCTCCCCTGTACCTACCCCCCAGCAACTTAAACTGGTGTCCTCTCATAGCAGCCATTTCCACCCTGGGAAAAAGCCTCTGAGAGTCCACCCGATCTATGCCTCTCAACATCTTATACACCTCTATTAGGTCTCCTCTCATCCTTCGTCTCTCCAAGGAGAAAAGACCGAGCTCCCTCAGCCTATCCTCATAAGGCATGCCACCCAATCCAGGCAACATCTTTGTAAACCTCCTCTGCACCCCTTTCAATCTTTTCCACATCCTTCCTATAGTGAGGCGACCAGAACTGAGCACAGTACTCCAAGTGGGGTCTGACGAGGGTCTTATAAAGCTGCATCATTATCCCCGGACTCCTAAACTCAATCCCTCGATTGGTAAAGGCCAGCACACCATACGCCTTCTTAACCACCTCCTCCACCTGCGGGGCCGACTTCAGAGTCCTATGGACCTGGACCCCAAGGTCCTTCTGATCCTCTACAGTACTAAGAGTCTTTCCCTTTATATTGTACTCCTTCATCCCATTTGACCTGCCAAAATGGACCACTATGCATTTATCTGGGTTGAAGTCCATCTGCCACTTCTCCGCCCAGTCTTGCATCCTATCTATGTCCCTCTGTAACTTCTGACATCCCTCCAGACTATCCACAACCCCACCAACCTTCATGTCGTCGGCAAACTTACCAACCCATCCCTCCACTTCCTCATTCAGGTCATTTATGAAAATGACAAACAGCAAGGGTCCCAGAACAGATCCCTGGGGCACACCACTGGTGACCGACCTCCATTTAGAAAAAGACCCATCTATACCCACTCTCTGCCTCCTTTGGGCAAGCCAGTTCTGGATCCACCTGGCAGCAGCCCCTTGGATCCCATGCCCTCTCACTTTTTCTAGAAGCCTTGCATGGGGGACCTTATCGAACGCCTTGCTAAAATCCATATAAACCACATCTACCGCCTTCTCTTCGTCAATGTGTTTAGTCACATTTTCGAAGAACTCCACCAGGCTCGTAAGGCACGATCTGCCCTTGACAAAGCCATGCTGAGTATTCTTGAGCATACTAAACCTCTCTAAATGCTCATATATTCTGTCCCTCAGGATCTTCTCCATCAGCTTACCAACCACTGAGGTTAGACTCACCGATCGGTAATTTCCTGGGCTATCCCTATTCCCCTTCTTGAAAATAGGAACCACATCTGCAATCCTCCAATCCTGCGGCACCTCTCCCGTCTCCATCGACAACGCAAAGATCATCACCAGAGGCTCTGCAATCTCTTCCCTCGCCTCCCACAGTAACCTGGGGTACATCCCATCCGGACCCGGCGACTTATCTATCTTGATGCCATCAAAGATTCCAGCACAACCTCTTTGTTAAAGTCCAGATTTCCAACATTTTCTGTTCGCTTTTGTCTGTTCCGTAGGATTACATTGGAATATACGGACACAGTAACAGACCCAACAAGCCCACATGGGTGCTGATGCTCCTCTCATTCTTCCTTATACCAACACCTCTACTTTCTCAGAAGACTAAGAAAATTTGGCAAGTCAGCTACGACTCTCACTAACTTTTGCAGATGCACCATAGAAAGCATTCTTTCTGGCTGTATCACAGCTTGGTATGGCTCCTGCTCTGCCCAAGACCGCAAGGAACTACAAAAGGTCGTGAATGTAACCCAATCCATCACGCAAACCAGCCTCCCATCCATTGACTCTGTCTACACTTCCCGCTGCCTCGGCAAAGCAGCCAGTATAACTAAGGACCCCACGCACCCCGGACATTCTCTCTTCCACCTTCTTCCATCAGGAAAAAGATACAAAAGTCTGAAGTCACGTACCAACCGACTCAAGAACAGCTTCTTCCCTGCTGCCATCAGACTTTTGAATGGGCGTACCTTGCATTAAGTTGACCTTTCTCTACACCCTAGCTATGACTGTAACACTACACTCTCCTGTTTCCTTCTCTATGAACGGTATGTTTTGTCTGTATGGTGCGCAAGAAACAATACTTTTCACTGCATGTTAATACATGTGACAATAATAAATCAAGTCAAAAATATATAAAATAGGAGCAGAAGCAGGCCATTCGGCCCCTCAAGCCTGCTCCACCATTCAATATTGATAAAAGCTAAATACCGCGGATGCTGGAATCTGAAACACAAACGGAAAATGCTGGAAAATCCCAATCGGTCTGACAGCATCTATGAGGAGAGAACAGAGCCAACATCTTGATTCCCTCTCCACAGATGCTGTCAGACCTGCTGAGATTTTCCAGCATTTTCTCTTTTTGTCCCACCATTCAATAGAATCTGTTTGTGTTTCTAATTCCACAATCCTAGATATCCCGATCCCGTTTGCCTCACAAGAATCTATCTACCTCTGCCTTAATAATGTGGCCAAACAGGCCACCAAAGATGGTGATTGCAAAGCATGATGGGAGAGGATGACCAAGTGTGTGTAAAGACTGAGACAAGCGGGCCGCAGCCTTGGACATCGGGAACACACTAGAAATAGGCCATTCCCGAGGCAATGGACACTCTCTGGTCAAACATACTTGCTTAGCAGACTAAGGGGCCTGAACACCTTATTTGGGAGGGAGGTATGTGACCTATGTGTCTCCAGCACCCACAGGCATGGTTGCTTGATACACACCCCCGAAATCGGTGTGGCAGCGCCCGATTGGACTCCATCGATCAGGGTGATCGACTCCTGATCGATTGATTGATAATGATCGACTGCCTGCCCTAAAGGGAGCCAAATAATCCAAGGATAAAGGTGCAACGCAACACACTACCAGCAGCAGCGAATCTAGGCACCAACCACCGTGACCATCCAGAGGAGAAAAAGGAAGAACAGAACAGACCCAGAAGAAGAGGATCAGACCAGACCAAAGACCAGACCAGACCAAGGAGACCAACACATGGATCCAGGCCAATCTCTGCTTAGGGACTTGTCAGCCACTCAGTTAAGTCCAAGCCCAGCATTAAGTTTGATTCTTGATCTGTAAAAGTAACTACCATAACTAATATTAATTGTGTGAATGAATAAACGTTACTGTATTAATAAGAAGTCGACTCGCAGTTCTTTGCCCATTGTATAAGGTTAAAAACACACTGTGTGGTAAGACACAACATAATTTTAAAAAATTATTCAGCTCTCTTTGTAAATATCTGAGGCCCCAACACTGATCTTTGTGGAATTCCACTCCTCACAGCCTGCCAACTTGAACATACATTGCTAACCCGCCACCCATGCTAACGTTGCGACTCTCACCAATTTTTACAGATGCACCATAAAAAGCATGCTTTCTGACTGTGTCACAGCTTGGTATGGGCTCCTGCTCTGCCCAAGACCACAACAAACTACAAAGGGTCGTGAACGTAGCCCAATCCATTACGCAAACCAGCCTCCCATCCATTGACTCCATCTACACTTCTCGCTGCCTCGGAAAAACAGCCAACATAATCAAGGACCTCACACAACCCAGACATTCTCTCTTCCACCTTCTTCCGTCAGGAAAAAGATACTAAAGTCTGAAAACATTCACATATCAAATGACCCAAGAACAGCTTCTCCTCTGCTGTCATCAGACTATTGAATGGTCCTACCATATATAAAGTTGATCTTTCTCTACAGTCTAACTGTAACTGCAGAACTATATTCAGCACCCTCTCCTTTCCTTCTCCCCTATCCCATTTGACCTGCCAAAATGTACCACTACACATTTATCCGGGTTGTTATCCCGCAAGTCTTAACAATGCACATTAAAAAATCAATGTATGATTACAAGTAAACACGGTTGCCAAGTTTCATACATTTCTCTTGATGGCCCAACTGGCCGGCTAGATAATGTGAAACCGGCACATGTAACACCCCTACATTTCTAAAAAGACTTTCGATCAGGTGCCAAATGGTTAAGATAAGGCTCACAGATTTGGGAATAATGTGGAGGTGATGGCCTCTATGAACTCTATGAACAGTATGCTTTGTCTGTATCGTGCGCAAGAAACAATACTTTTCACTGTATCCGAATACATGTGACAATAATAAATCAATTCAATTAAAAAGTATGTATTTTTTAATTCATTTGTGGGACATGGGTGTCGCTGGCTGGGCCAGCATTTATTGCCCATCCCTAGTTGCCCTTAGAGAGCAGTTGAGAGTCAACCGCATTGCTGTGGCTCTGGAGTCACATGTAGGCCAGACCGGGTAAGGATGGCAGATTTCCTTCCCTAAAGGACATCAGTGAACCAGATGGGTTTTTCCGACAATCGCGAATGGTCTCATGGTCATCAGTAGATTCTTAATCCCAGATATTTTTCGAACCCGGGGCCCCAGAAGATTAGCTGAGTTTCTGATTAATAGTCCAGCAATAATCTCACTAGGCCATCGCCTCCACATTATTCCCAAATCTGTGAGCCTTATCCTAACCATTTGTTTGCCACCTCATCGAAAGTCATTTTAGAAATGTAGGGGTGTTACATGTGCCGGTTTCACACTATCTAGCCGGCCAGTTGGGCCATCAAGAGAAATGTATGAAACTTGGCAACCGTGTTTACTTGTAACCATACATTGATTTTTTAATGTGCATTGTTAAGACTTGCGGGATAACAACCCGGATAAATGTGTAGTGGTACATTTTGGCAGGTCAAATGGGATGAAGGAGTATAATATCAAGGGTAAGACTCTTAGCAGTGTAGAGGATCAGAGGGACCTTGGGGTCCGGGTCCATAGGACTCTTAAATCGGCCTCGCAGGTAGAGGAGGTGGTTAAGAAGGCATATGGTGTGCTGGCCTTCATCAATCGAGGGATTGAGTTTAGGAGTCGGGAGATAATGATGCAGCTTTATAAGACCCTCGTCAGACCCCACTTGGAGTACTCTGCTCAGTTCTGGACGCCTCATTACTGGAAGGATGTAGACATTATTGAAAGGGCACAGAGAAGATTTACAAGGATGTTGCCTGGATTGGGTGGCATGCCTGATGAGGATAGGTTGAGGGAGCTCGGTCTTTTCTCCTTAGAGAGACGAAGGATGAGAGGTGACCTGATAGAGGTGTACAAGATGTTGAGAGGTATAGATCGGGTGGATTCTCAGAGGCTTTTTCCCAGGGCTGAAATGGCTGTTACGAGAGGACACAGGTTTAAGGTGCTGGGGAGTAGGTACAGAGGAGATGTCAGGGGTAAGTTTTTCACTCAGAGGATGGTGGGTGAGTGGAATCGGCTGCCGTCAATGGTGGTGGAGGCAAACTCGATAGGGTCTTTTAAGAGACTTCTGGATGAGTACATGGGACTGAATAGGATTGAGGGTTATAGGTAAGCCTATATATAAGCCTAGGTAGGTAGGGACATTACCGGCGCAACTTGTGGGCTGAAGGGCCTGTTTGTGCGGTAGTTTTTCTACGTTCTATGTTCTATAATAGATTAGGGCGGCACGGTAGCACAGTGGTTAGCACTGCTGCCTCACTGCGCCAGGGACCCGGGTTCAATTCTGGCCTCGGGTCACTGTCCGGGTGGAGTTTGCACATTCTCCCCATGTCTGCATGGGTTTCCTCCGGTTTCCTCCCGCAGTCCAAAGATGTGCGTGTTAGGTGGATTGGCCAGGTTAAATTGTCCCTTAGTGCCAGGAGGATTAGAAGGGCAAATACATGGGGATATGGGGACAGGGTCTGGGTGGGATTGTGGTCGGTGCAGACTCGATGGACCGAATGGCCTCCTTCTGCACTGTAGGATTCTATGATTCTATGACCCTGGAGAAAAATCATCGGGACTTTCCCGGTGATGGTGGGCTCACTAGCCTGTAGTTCTATTTTCTCTCTCACTGCTTTAGCGAGGTATATATCTGCTAACTTCTAGTTATTTGAAACAAATCTAGAATTGAGGGAATTGTGGAAAATCATAATGAGCGTACCCAGTATCTCTGCAGCCTCCTGGAATCCTAGGAAATAGGGGTGGCACGGTGATACAGTGGTTAGCACTGCTGCCTCACAGCGCCAGGGACCCGGGTTCGATTCCCGACTTAGGTCACTGTCTGTGCGGAGTCTGCACGTTCTCCCCGTGTCTGCGTGGGTTTCCCCCCCGTGTGCTCCGGTTTCCTCCCACACTCTGAAAGATGTGCTGGTTAGGTGCATTGGCCGTGCTAAATTCTCCCTCAGTGTACCCGATCAGGCGCTGGAGTGTGGCAACTAGGAGATTTTCACAGTAACTTCATAGCAGTGTTAATGTAAGCCTATTGGTGACAGTAATAATTAAACTTTAAATCCTCGGATGGAGGCCATCAGGGTCCTGGGAATTGTCAGCTTTTAGGTTTCCCCAGTACCTCATAGAATCCCTACAGTGCAGAAGGAGGCCATTTGGCCCATCGAGTCTGCACCGACCACAATCCCACCCAGGCCCTATCCCCATATCCCTACATATTTACTCCGCTAATCCCTCTACACATCCCGGACACTAAGGGGCAATTTGCCGTGGCCAAGCAATCGAATTCTTCCCCATATGAATTTAAAAAACAAGCTGCAACCACCCAAGACCTGTTTCTGGCACCTGTTTTTCAGTTCCTTCACTGCTGTGGACTCAGACGAGAAACAACACAGGCTAAAATAACAGCTTCATCACACCTATGACCAGAGCTGTCTTGTGAAAAATTTCGCCCCTGCAGATCTTTCACCCACAGCTTTGTGGGTGGAAACACAAAGTCCACTCCTGCGACTGGGATAACACGCGAAGGCCGTCACACAGGAAGCTAAATTCTGACGCAAATTATCTTGTGCACTAAGCTATTTTGGTGGTGAAAGAAGATTCCACACAAGATGGGAGTCATAAAAGACTTAATTGCTCACTATAAAGCAATTATTTAAATATGGCCACCTCACATTACAGTGGGGGTGGGGGGGGATTGAGCTGAGAGTTGGGTGGGAAGCTGGTAGGGTTGGTACCCTCCCTAATTTAAATGCCCCCCCACCCCCGAAAACACATTGAGCGGGGGTACGTAAAATGCAGCCCCAATAGTAATGCATCCAAAAGCTAGATTGGAAGGTAAGCTGTGAGGAGGACACAGAGAGGCTACAAAGAACAGGTTAAGTGGATGGACAATGAGGTGGCACATGAAATATAAGATATATAAAGATATATACCCCTGGTAGTAGGGGTGGAAAAGCAGAATAATGTTTAAAAGATGTGATACTTAGAGAGACTAGGTCAGAGAGACTAGGGTGCACTAATACAGGGGACACGGGGATTGTGAAAGGGGTTTTGACACTGAGAGATTGTTACCCCAGGCTGGGGAATGAAAATCTCGGGGCCACAGTCACAGGATGAGGGGGTGTCAATCATTTAGGACAGAGATGGGGAGAAATGTCTTCACTCAAAGGGTTGTGAATCTTTGGAATTCACAATGGCCGATGGGACCTCAGGATGGAAATGTGGCCGACATGTGACTTCAGACCAACAACAATATGGCCGCCCGCTGAAATGGCCTAGCAAGCCACTCGGTTCCAAAGATTCTCCACCTGCGAGGATTCTGGATGCTTCAGTGTTGGATTATATTCAAAGCTGAGAGGCACAGAGTTTCTTTTTATCCATTCCTGGGACATGGGCGTCACTGGCTGGCCAGCATTTATTGCCCATCCCTAGGTAGCCTTGTTCAGAGGGCATTTGTGAATCAACCACATTGCCATGGGTCTGGAGTCACATGTAGGCCAGACCAAGTAAGGAAGGCAGATTTCCTTCCCTCGACTTTCCATCTATCCCACAGCGTGATTTCCAGTTTCTGGTTGATCGCACTGGGATCCCGTGACTGTTGGGGGACGGTGGGGGGGAAGGGGGTGGCGGGGGGGAGGCAGATGCAGGGTTGCCATCAGCGGGACCAGTAGATCCCACGTGTGGGAATGGCTGGAAAATCCCACCCAGAGTTTTGATCTTTTCAGGGAATTGAGAGGAGCAGACCATCAGCCATGATCATATTGAATGGGAGGACAGGCTCAAGGGGCCGAATGGTCTACTCCTGCTCCTGTTTCTTATATTTTCAGAAGGAGGCTATCCACCATCTTTCCCAGAGCAATTAGGAACTTTTAAAAAATTCATTCATGGGGCATGGGCATCACTGGCTGGGCCAACTTTTATTGCCCATCCCTAATTGCCCTTGAACCGAGTGGCTTGCTAGGTCATTTCAACGGGCAGCCATATTGTTGTTGGTCTGAAGTCACATGTCGGGCCCCATCGGCCGCCATCTTGGATGTGGATGGGCTGGGGACCACATCGCACAGACGGACGTTGGGCGGAATTTTCCGGCCGTTCACGCCCGGTTGCCGCTGCAAGCAAGGCCGAAGAATTTGGCGCTCAGACAATTCCCTGTTCACTGCGGCAGGACCGGAAAATCCCGTTGGTGTTAACGGCTGGAAAATTCCAGCCATTGACAGGACAGAAAATACTTTATTCAAATGAGGGGCCTGCACAGCTTAGAGGATCCACCTTCGATTATTTACTGTCCCAGCAATCCACTCAACACAAGCTGGTCTCGCACAGCGCAATCATAGAAACCCTACAGTGCAGAAAGAGGCCATTCGGCCCATCGAGTCTGTACCGACCACAATTCCACCCAGGCCCTACCCCCCATATCCCTACATATTTACCCGCTAATCCCTCTAACCTACGCATCTCAGGACACTAAGGGGCAATTTTAGCATGGCCAATCAACCTAACCCGCACATCTTTGGACTGTGGGAGGAAACCGGAGCACCCGGAGGAAACCCATGCAGACACGAGAAGAATGTGCAAACTCCACACAGACAGTGACCCGAGCCAGGAATCGAACCCTGGTTCCTGGAACTGTGAAGCAGCAGTGCTAACCACTGTGCTACCGTGCCGTCCCCGCAATGGAGTGGCAGGTCTGTCATATGAGGAGAGACTAAGTTGGTTTGGATTATATCCACTGGAGTTTGGAAGAGTGAGAGGGGATCTTATAGAAACTTATAAAATTCTAACAGGGGTAGATTCAGAAAAAATGTTCCTGATGGTGGGGGAGTCCAGAACTAGGGGTCATAAGAACTAGGAGCAGGAGTAGGCCATCTGGCCCCTCGAGCCTGCTCCGCCATTCAATAAGATCATGGCTGATCTTTTTGTGGACTCAGCTCCACTTACCCACCCACTCACCATAACCCTTAATTCCTTTCCTGTTCAAAAATGTATCTATCCTTGCCTTAAAAACATTCAATGAGGTAGCCTCAACTGCTTCACTGGGCAGGGAATTCCATACATTCACAACCCTTTGGGTAAAGAAATTCCTCCTCAACTCAGTCCAAAATCTGCTCTGCCTTATTTTGAGGCCATGCCGCCTAGTTCTAGTTTCACCCACCAGTGGAAACACCTTCCCAGCTTCCATCATAGTTTGAGGATAAGGGGTAAACCTTTTAGAACTGAGGTGAGGAGAAATTTCTTCACCCAGAGGGTGGTGAATGTGTGGAATTCACTTCCACAGAAAGTAGTTGAGGCCAAAACATGTGGCATTTTAGATTTTGATGTATAATTTTTTTTAAGTGGAAAGCGAGCGTAGGGGGCAACCTCTCCCACCCTGCTCTATCCCTGATTTCAAAAAGAAATTAGATATAGCTCTTGGGGCTAAAGGGATCAAGGGATAAGGGGGGATCAGGGTATTGAATTTGATGATCAGCCATGATCAATATGAATGGCGGAGCAGGCTCAAAGGGCCGAATGGCCTGCTTCTAGTTTCTGTGTTTCTCCCCTCAGAACTCCTCCAGCCATTCCTGCCTTGTTCAGTAAATGTTTGATCAGGAACACCAGGCCACAGTGATAATGCCTATCAGGCGGAGTACTCTTTCACCGCCCGCGTATGAGAGCAGCTGTCTCCGAGAATATTTACCACTGCTCGCTTTCGCTAATTGATGGGCAAAAGGTGCCGTCTTTCCATTGTTTTTACAACAGCCTCAGGTAAAATCCCACATCTGCGCTCCTGTGGATCAAAGGGGCATTAATATAAAAAACATGGTGTTCCTGTTTCAGCAAAGTGATCAGGAGCCACCGTCTAGACACTGGCCTTTGATTATTCATTAAACCTTGCACGGTACAGCATTTACCCTGCTGTTTAACGCTCATTCACACTCTTTCATCTTTCACTTTTGATCAGCTCAGGCGAACAGCTGGACTTAAAAAGACCAACGTTCGTCCACATCGTCTACCCCGACCCTGGTACACAAGGGAATTTTTGGAGTAGGAATGGGCTTATCTTCAACTTCTCCTTCCCCTCGTCCCCACCTTCTCGAGGGCTATTTGGGGATGGGCAATGTGATAACTTCAAAGGTGAGCTTCAAGTTATAAAGGGTTTGAGTCATAAACAAGGGAATTTATAACGGGCAATAAAGAAATGGCTGCACGACTGAATACTTTGGTTCTGTCTCCACAAAGGAGGACACAAATAACATATCAGAAATGTTGGGGGACGCAGGGTTTAGTGAGAGGGAGGAACTGAAGGAAATCAGCTTTTGTAGAGAAATGGGGAATGATGGAGAAAATTATGGGATTAGGATGGCACGGGTGGCACAATGGCTACTGCTACCTCACAGCGCCAGGGACCCGGGTTCGATTCTGGCCTCGGGTCACTCTCTGTGCCGAGTCTGCATGTTCTCCCCATGTCTGCGTGTGTTTCCTCCTGGTATTCCAGTTTCCTCCCACAGTCCAAAGATGTGCAAGTTAGGTGGATTGGCCATGCGAAATTGCCCCTTAGTGTCCCAAGATGTGCAGGTTAGGGGAATTGGCCATGCTAAATTGTTCCTCAGTGTCCCAAGATGTGTTGATTAGGGAGATAACCATGCTAAATTGTCCCTTAGTGCCCCAAGATGTGTTGGTTAGGGGGTTAATCATGCCAAACTGTCGCTTAGTGTCCCAGGATGTGCAAGTTAGGTGGATTGGCCATTCTAAATTGTCCCGTAGTGTTCCAAGATGTGTTGGTTAGGGGGATTAGCTATGGTAAATGTGCAGGGCTAGAGGCGGGAGAGGGCCTGGGTGGGATGCTCTGTTAGAGAGTCGGTGCAGACCTGATGGGCTGAATGGCCTCTTTCTACACTGTATGATTCTATGATTGAAGGCGGATAAATCCCCAGGGCCTGATAATCTACGTCGCAGAGTACTGAGGGATGTGGAATGAGAAATATCGGTTTGGGCAGCACTCTGTTGATAAAGGTTGCCAAATAAACAGCTCAGGATGAGACATCAACAAGACGGGGAGCGGCCTTTGGCATGAATGAATAAATGATGTATTGCGTGTACTGGGTGTGTATTGATGAAATAAAGATTATTAATCAGACACATCCACCTCTTGAGCCTGTCTAAAACTCAGAATGACGTTCATCCTCACCCCAGCAGGGAGAAGGATTGCTAGCCGGATTTTTATTCTGGATGATTCGCTCCAAGCTGCTCATTGCTGGACATTAATCTCACTGTGTCAAACAAATGCTCTCCCCCTCAGTCAGTCTCCACTTTGCTGCTACCGCCTCACTGATGTCATCTGGAACCCGGTCTGAGTGAGGCGTTTGCTGCCAGATTAACCCTTCAAAGATGTCCCCATTCAATCCTTTGTGAGAGGTCGGGGCCCCATCGGGAAATGGGGGGAATCATTAACAACTTAATTTTATCTGGCACCTTTAACCTGATGTGGAGATGCTGGCGTTGGACTGGGGTGGCGTTTGCTACCAAATAAACCTGTTGGACTTTAACCTGGTGTTGTTAGACTCCTTACTACCTTTAACCTGCACAGTGGTTACTGCTGCCTCACAGCGCCAGGGACCAGGGTTCGATTCTGGCCTCGGGTCGCTGTCTGTGTGGAGTTTGCACGTTCTCCCCGTGTCAGCGTGGGTTTCCTCCGGGTGCTCCAGTTTCCTCTCACAGTCCAAAGATGTGTGGGTTAGGTGGATTGGCTATGTTAAATTGCCCCTTAGTGTCAGGGGGATTGACAGGGTAAATATGTGGGGCTGCAGGGGTAGGGCCTGGGTGGGATTGTTGTCAGTGCAGGATCGATGGGCCGAATGACCTCCATTTGCACTACAGGGATTCTATGGATTCCACGATTTTCTCCGGAGGGTTTCCTCCCACAGTCCAAAGATGTGTAGGTGAGGTGGATTGGCCATGCTAAATTGCCCCTTAGTGTCAGGGGAATTAGCAGAGTAAATACGTGGGGTTATGGGGATCGAGTCTGGGTGGGGTTATTGTTGGTGCAGACTCAATGGGCCGAATGGTCTCCTTCTGCACTGCAGGGATTCGATGATTCTATAAGCATCTCAAGGCGGTGAAGGAAGATGAGAAAAGAAAGGATGACACCTCAGCACACAGGGAGGTAGTATCTGATTGGATGATTGAAACGTTGGTCAAAGAGTTTACAGGAGTGGCTGGGATTTTCCATTCCCCTCTCCCCCCCCCACCCCCCCCCCCCCCACCCACCCCCTGCTCCCCCCCCCCCCACCCCCCCCAGCCGTCTCCCCACACCCCACAGCGTGTGTCCCCGCCTCCCCCCCCCCCCCCCCCCCCCCCCCCCCCCCGCCTCCCCACACCCCGCAGCGTGTTTTCCTCCAGTGGAAACAGCTCACCATTGTCTGGCCATCTTCCAGTCCCGCCAGATCTATGGCTTTTTGTATGTTTCACCTGCCCTGTTTCCAGAGGTCACCTTCAGCGGGAACGGAAGATTCTGCTGACGGGAAGGACTGGAAAATCCAGACCAGTGTCTTACAGCGAGGTGGAGGGGGCAGCATCTCTGACAACCGTGGGGGCAGCCACGAATTGTGGCGTGGCTAAAATCTGGGATGCACAAGAGGCCGGAATTAAACATCTCGGAGGGTTACGTAGAAAATAGAAGCCGGAGGAGGCCATGCGGTCCTTTGAACCTGTTCAGCCATTCATCCTGATCATGGCTGATCCACCTCAATACCCTGATCCCCGCCTCCCCCACCCCCTCCCCTTTCACTCCCTTCTCCCCAAGAGCTGTATGTAACTCCTTCTTGAAAACATGCAGGATTTTACAGCTTCGCTCCACCCAAGACTGTAAAATCCCGCCCGATGTCAATGGACCTTTCCGTGGTCCGCTCCTCCTCCGCTCTGATTCCGGTGGCAGTTGCGGGTGGCAGCAAAATTCTGGCTGCAATGTTTTGGCCTCAACTACTTTCTGTGGGAATGAATTCCACAGATTCACCACTCACTGGGTGAAGAAATTTCTCCTCACCTCAGTCCTAAAAGGTTTACCCCGAATAGATTGTGTGGTTGGCAGGAATTATAGAGACAGGGGGAATCATAGAATTCCTACAGTGCAGAAGGAGGCCATTCAGCCCATCGCGTCAGCACCGACCACAATTCCATCCAGACCCTATCCCTGTGAGCCCATCTATTTGTCCCGCCCTGACACTAAGGGACAATTTAGCACGGTCAATGCACCCTAACCCGCACATCTTTGGAGTGAGGGAGGAAACCGGAGCACCCGGAGGAGACCCACGCAGACACGGGGAGAATGTGCAAACTCCACACAGACAGTGAGCCGAGGCGGAGGGAGCAAACGCCATGGAGGGATTTAAAAACTAGGATGGGAATTTTTAAATTAAGATGTTGCTTGCCCGGGAGCCAGTGGAGGTGGCAGTCAGCACCGGGGGTTAAAAGGGAATTCAGCGCAAGTGAAAACTTGGACAACGGAGTTTTGGATGAGCTCAAGTTTAAGGAGGACAGAATGTGAAAGAGCAGCCAGGAGTGAAAGTGACAGAGAGAGTTCACACCAGCAACACACAAGCAGCCTCTTTGTTCTGTCTCATCCAACAATTCACTGTTCTTCAAGCACATTGCGAGGAACTGTCCACATAAATCTTCAACGACATTTTCCGCTCCTGAAAGAATTCCTAACAATCTTCTTGAAAAGCAATGTCTATAATTTCCTTCACGATCTCAAGGTATCTCAAGGGATGGCACGATGGCTAGCACTGTTGCTTCACAGCACCAGAGCTGGAGTTTGCATGTTCTCCCCGTGTCTGCGTGGGTTTCCTCTGGATGCTCCGGTTTCTTCCCATAGTCCGAAAGATGTGCAGGTTAGGTGGATTGGCCCCTTAGTGTGGAAATATGTGTAGGTTAGGTGGATTGGCCAAGCTAAATTGCCCTTTAGTATCCCAACATGTGTAGGTTTGATTTTGATTTGATTTATTTATTATTGTCGCATGCATTAGTATACAGTGAAAAGTATTCTTTCTTGCGCGCTACACAAAGCATACCATTCATGGAGAAGGAAAGGAGAGAGTGCAGAATGTAATGTTACAGTCACAGCTAGGGTGTAGAGAAAGATCAACTTCATGCGAGGTAGGTCCATTGGAAAGTCAGATGGCAGCAGAGAAGAAGCTGTTCTTGAGTCGGTTGGTATGTGACCTCAGACTTTTGTATCTTTTTCCCGATGAATAAAGGTGGAAGGGAGTATGTCCAGGGTGCATGTACTGTTCTTTGTTCTTCGTTCTTTGTGCGTGGGATCCTTAATTATGCTGGCTGCTTTGTCGAGGCAGTGGGATTAGCCATGGTGAAATGTGTGGGGTTACGGGGATAGGGTGGAGGAGAGGGCCTGGATAAGATACACAGTCACAGAATCAGTGCAGACTCGATGGGCTGAATGGCCTCTTCTGCACTGCAGGGATTCTCTGATTCTATCCCAAAGTACTTTGTCAATTAGGTCCAACATGACTTTATCATAGACATAGGGGGAGAGGTAGCTCAGAGGAGATTGGATCGAGATGTTTAAAATGATGGAAGGTTTAGATTGAGTAATTCAGGGGGAAAATGTTCCCAATGACTGAAGGGTCAGTAAACAGAACGCACAGATTGATTGACAGATAAACCAGAGCTGATCGGAATCGCATCTCATTACAGCGAGCAATTAGGATTTTAATTTGATTTGATTTATTATTGTCACATGTATTGGGATACAGTGAAAAGTATTGTTTCTTGTGCGCTATACAGACAAAGCATACCGTTCATAGAGTACCTAGCAGAGAAGGAAAGGAGAATATAGTGTCACAGTCTTAGCTCGGGTGCAAAGAAAGATCAATTTAATATATAGTAGGTCCATTCATGGCAGTAGGAATTTGGAATGCATTGCTTGACAGAAAACAGATTTAATAGCAGCCTACAAAAGGAGATTGGATAAATGTAATCATAGAATCCCTACAGTGCAGAAGGAGGCCATTCGGCACTGACCATCATCCCACCTATCCCCATAACCCTATGCATTTACCGTAGCTAGTCCCCCTGACACTAAGGGGCAATTCAGCATGGCCAATCCACCTAACCCACACATCTTTGGAGTGTGGGAGGAAACCGGAGCACCCGGAGGAAACCCACGCAGACACGGGGAGAATGTGCAAACTCCACACAGACAGTGACCCAAGCTGGGAATCGAACCCGGGTCCCTGGTGCTGTGAGGCAGCAGTGCTAACCACTGTGCCACCGTGCCGCCCTTAACTACTCAAAGGGATATTGTCGGTGTACGGGAAAAGAGTGAGAAAATGGATGGGTCTTCGAAGGAACCAGTGCGGACTTGTTGATCTCGGTTTGTGCTGTACTGTTCCATCACTCTATTAAAATATTCCACAGGATTTTGTAAATGTGTCACGCAGCCAACAAGCCAACCCAGAGGACCCTAATCCAGTACCCCACACCCACACTACTTAATATCCGCTCCACCCCCATTCACCCACCCACCAAGCCATTTAGCTCCAACTGGCAAGGCTTCTGAAGGAGAAAGGGTGAAGACAGATTCAAACCTTACTTGTCTGCTTGCCAATGATTGTTTTTATTAGATCAGTGTTACACTGCTGCATCGAAAACCTGGAGCAGCTTCACATTTAGAGAATTGACTTTGTTTTTCAGCAGAATGGGAGGTCATTCAGTGGGGTGGCACGGTGGCACAGTGGGCGGCACGGTGGCACAGTGGTTCACACTGCTGCCTCACAGCGCCAGGGACCCGGGTTCAATTCCAGCCTCGGGTGACTGTCTGTGCCGAGTCTGCACATTCCCCCGTGTCAGGAATTGAAACTTGAAAGTTTTGCTGATGATATCAAGTCTCTTTATCCTTGTTCTCATAAATATTAGCTCCATAACTCCATGAGCTGTCTCCATTAAACACGATCCCTGTCCAAGCAGGACAAGGGAAAATATGTTTACTCAAATTCCTTCAACGGAAGAAATATCTTAATAACATCTTAATAAGGGGTGACACGGTGACACAGTGGTTAGCACTGCTGCGTCACAATGCTAGGCTCAATTCTGGCCTCGGGTCACTGTCTGTGTGGAGTCTGCACATTCTCCCCATATCTGCGTGGGTTTCCCGCGGGTGCTCTGGTTTCCTCCCACACTCCAAAGATGTGCAGACTAAATTTAAGGTTATTTATTAGTGTCACAAGTAGGCTTACAGGCTGCAATGAAGTTACTGTGAAAACCCCCCAGTCGCCACACTCTGGCGCCTGTTCGGGTTCACTGAGGGAGAATTTAGCACGGCCGATGCACCCTAACCAGCACGTTTTTAGGACTGTGGGAGGAAACCGGAGCACCCGGAAGAAACCCACGCAGACACGGGGAGAATGTGCAGGCTCTGCACAGACAGTGACCCAAGCCGGGAATCGAACCCGGGTCCCTGACGCTGTGAGGCAGCAGTGCTAACCACTGTGCCACCGTGCCGCCCATATTTGCATTTACCATTTGAAGGTTAACTCTGGTAAACTGCTCTTCAGGATACATGACAGCCAAATTGAGGAAGGATTGCTGGGGGATGTGGGGGTGGGCGTAGGGGGGAGGGGTGGGTGGGGGAGATGGTGTGGTGGGTGTGCCTTGCCACTTTCTTGATGGATTTATCACCCCTGCTCGGCCAACCCCTCTGCAATCCAACGCCTGATCTTTCTGATATTCTCCCCAATGCCCCCCCATACCTCCAATCCCCTAGCATGATCTTCAATCTACACCCTCATGAGGCCTCCGAAACCCTCAAACCTCCCCCCCCCACACCAAACCTCCTGTTCCCCCCTCCCCCCCGAAGGATGCTGTACTTGGGATCGAATGCCAGGAATGACCGCCAACCGACCCAAGAGTCTGGAATTGGATCCACCTTCCCCCCCCACCGCCCCACCTACCCATTAATGACCCCATTAACAGGAGCAAAGTTGAAGCTCACTTGTGTGTCATTACCCTGGGTGAGGACAGACATCGCAGCTGTAGACCAGGAAGACTTAGCTCGACAAAGCTTCCCTGGCTTTGAGCTGAAATCCCAGTTGGGTGAATTCCGAGGTCTGACGAAACCCTTTCTACAGCGAAAGTTCTCGATGACTGATGTTGTGCCCTGGTGGTAATAAACTGGGCGAGCAATAAAGAGGCCCATATTGATTCGCTCTGGACACGGGTTCAAATCCCACCACAGCAGCTGGTGGAATTTGAATTCAATTCATTCAACCTGGAATTGAAAGCTACTCTCAGTAATGGTGACTGTGAAACTATCATCGATCATCAAGAAAACCCATCTGGTCCACTTTAAGGAAGGAAATCTGCCATCCTTACCTGGTCTGGCCTACATGTGACTCCAGGCCCACAGCAATGTGGTCGACTCTTTACTGCCCTCTGATTTGGCTTAAGAAGCCAAGGGCAATTAGGGATGGACTATAAATGCTGGCCCAGTCAGCGACGTCCACATTCCACCAAAGAATGTTAAAAACCTTCACCCCTATCCATGCCCCTGGAGTGAAGATTGTGCCTTTAAGGGCATCCTCCAGCAAACTGGGTGCGATGAGGTGGGGAATTTCGCAACTCAAGCTATCCGCCTTGATAGCGAAAATCCCCCCCCCCCCCCCCCCGCCCCCCGCCGGAAATCCATCCTCTTGGACACTTGTAAACCCCCCACCAAAACCCCAGGCACATGTCTGCCTCCCCGCCTCCACCCTACCCCCAAGAACTTTGCATCCTCCCCATCCAAAGCCACCCTCCCAGGACTGCCCTCGAGCACTGCCTGTGGAGGCCTGTGCAAGGGGGCAGTGCCCAGGCATGACCCTCCACCAACCCCTCCCCCCTCCTACGGGGCCCCTGGCGCTTTCGCTTCGCCAGGTTTCCCACCCCCGTTTGTCAAAAGTTGTCACGTTGGCAGGTTGGGGGTGGGGGGGCGGGAGGAGTCCAATCCTGGGGCTAATAGTGCGGGGAAATCCGTGAACGATATTACACTGTACTCAGTTATGGAACTCCCGACCTTTCATGGAGTTAACCCATTATGCCATTGGGGAGGAGGAGTCAGGGGGCGGAGACAGTCAGAACAGGAAATCCCAATGGCTTTGGAGTCTCCCATTGGACTCTCTGCTCCTGCCACCACTCACCACTCCCGCCCACTGAAAACTGGGGCAGCAAGTTCCCCCCCCCCGCCTTCCCCTAGACTTGGTGCGACTTCAGTTGGCTCCCAGTGAGTGATGAATATTGGACTGCATACTCAGAACAGCAAGTCCGAAGCCAAGATTAAGCCTATTGTTCGACAATGTTCAGAATCGTGAGGGGTCTGGACAGAGTAGGTGGAAAGAAATTGTTCCCATTGGCACAATGGTCGCAATTCAGGTGACGCCAATTTAAGGTGGTTGGCAATGAAGCAATGGAAACATGAGGAAGAATTCTTCATGCAGCGAGCGTTCGGGGTCTGGACTGATGTGATTGTGATTGTGCCTGAGACATAGGAACATAGAAACATAGGAACTAGGAGCAGGAGTAGGCCATTCAGCCCTTCGAGCCTGCTCCGCCATTCAATCAGATCATGGCTGATCTCTCCCTGGTCTCAAATCCACCTCCCATCTGTTCCCCATATCCTCTCATCCTTTTTTTTATCAGAAATATATCTATCTCCTTCTTGAAACCATTCAACAATTCAGACTCCACCGCGCTTTGGGGCAGCGAGTTCCACAAATTCACCACCCTCTGCGCGAAGTAGTTCCCCCTCATCTCAGTTTTAAATCTACCGCCTCTCAACCTATACCTGTGACCTCTTGTTCGTGATTGCCCCACGAGAGGAAACATTTGGTCTACATTTACTTTATCAATCCCTTTTAGTATTTTCTACACCTCGATCAGACCCTCTCTCATCTTTCTAAACTCCAGTGAGTACAAGCCCAAACTGTTTAATCTCTCCCCATACGTCAACCCTTTCACCCCGGAATCAATCTGGTGAACCTCCTCTGAACTGCCTCCAATACCACCGCATCCTTCCTCCAATAAGGAGACCAAAACTGGACACAATATTCCCGATCCAATCCTAGCTTTCGAAAAAAGGAATTGGATCGTTGGAAACGTTTGGAAGAGTTACAAAGGGAAGGGGGTGAGACTCACAGTGTTGCTCTTATGGAGAACCAGGACAGACACAATGGGCCGAATGGCCCCTTTGTGTTCTATATTTACTGTATGGCCAGCTCCTCTTCCCACACCGGCTGCTGTACCACCCAGAGAGTATTTCCCGGTTAATCTCTTCCCACTTCAGATCTTCAGTGTCAATGTTGCTCTTTTGATCTGAGACGCTGGGCGGGATTCTCTGGCCATGCTCATCCCAAATCCTACCTGAGGTCAACGGGCCTTTGCATGGTCCGGCCCCCGACTGCTACAATTCCCCTGGTGGGCGGAATGGGAAAATTCCCCCTGCTGTCTATAACATCTCCAGTAGGAAGTCTCACAACACCAGGTTAAAGTCCAACAGGTTTATTTGGAATCACGAGCTTTTGGGGTGCTGCCCCTTTATCAGGTGAGTGAAGGAGCAGTGCTCTGAAAGCACGTGATCACAGATAAATCTGTTGGACTTTAACCTGGTGTTGTGAGACTTCCTACTGCGCCCACCCCAGTCCAACGCTGGCCTCCCCACATTATAAAATTTCCAATTATCAATTTTAATTTTTGTTACTGTTGATTCCCTTCACTCTACACGCTCCTGTCTCTCAGCAACGTACAATTTACACGGGGGATTTTAATTGTTCATGATAATATGTACTGTGCCACACTCTGTAAATAATTCCTCACATCTCTTCCAATATTAATGAACGCTGCTTGATTAAATATTAACATTGCAAGAGCTCTCCCTTTCATCACAACCTCTTTAGAAGAATCATAGAAACCCTACAGCACAGAAAGAGGCCATTCGGCCCATCCAGTCTGCACTGATCACAATCCCACCCAGGCCCTACCCCCATATCCCTACATATTTACCCACTAATCCCTCTAACCTACGCATCCCAGGACACTAACGGCAATTTTTAGCATGGCCAATCAACCTAACCCGCACACCTTTGTAGACAGTTGCTGGGAATCATAGCTTTTATGCTGGGAAACAGGCTGGATAATGGAATCCTTATCAACACTCAGACAAATAGTTGTGTCAAAGGAACAATTTAAGGGGCGTCTTGACAAGTACATGAATGAGATGGGAATAGAGGGATATGGTCCCCGGAAGCGAAGGGGGTTTTAGTTAAGTCGGGCAGCATGGTCGGTGCAGGCTTGGAGGGCCGTAACTTCCTGCACTGTAATTTTCTTTGTTCTTTGTTCTTTGAACAGAAATAGGCCATTCAGCCCTTTGAGCCCGCTCTATCATTCAGTAAGATCATGACTGATCTGTGGCCTAACTCCATGTACCTGCCCGAGGCCCATATCCCTTGATACCCTTGCTCAATAAAAATCTGCCTATCTCAGACTGAAACCTAACAATTGAAGTAGCAACCACCACCACCGTTTGAGGAGGAGAGCTTCAAACCTCCACTACTCTTTGCGTGTAAAAGTGTTTTCCAACAGATGAGGGGTTTGTCGTATGAAGAGAGATTGGACAGTTTAGGCCTATAGAAGAATGAGGGGAGATCAGATTGAGGTTTACAAGATGATAAAAGGTCTGGATAAAGTAGACGTGGAGCGGATGCTTCCTCTTGTGGGACATTCTAGGACGAGAGGTCATAGTCTTAGGATAAGGGGCAGCAAATTTAAAACAGAGTTGAGGAGAAACTACTTCTCCCAAAGGGTTGTGAATCTGTGGAATTCTTTACCCCAAAGTGCGGTGGATGCTGGGACAGTGAGTAAATTTAAACATAAACATAGAAGATAGGAGCAGGAGGAGGCCATTCGGCCCTTCGAGCCTGCTCCGCCATTCATTACGTTCATGGCTGATCATCCAACTCAATAGCCTAATCCTGCTTTCTCCCCATAACCTTTGATCCCATTCACCCCAAGTGCTATATCCAGCCGCTTCGTGAATACATTCAATGTTTTGGCATCAACTACTTCCTGTGGTAATGAATTCCACAGGCTCACCACGCTTTGGGTGAAGAAATATCTCCTCACCTCCGTCCTAAATGGTCTACCCTGAATCCTCAGACTGTGACCCCTGGTTCTGGACTCCTCCACCATTGGGAACATCCTCCCTGCCTAGTCCTGTCTAGTCCTGTTAGAATTTTATACGTCTCTGTCAGATTCCCCGCATTCGTCTGAACTCCAGCAAAAACAATCCTAACTTAGTCAATCTCTCCTCATACATCATAAGGAGGAGTTAGACAGATTTTTAATTGGTAATGGGTTGAAGGGTGATGGGGAGAAGACAGGGAAATGGGGATGAGGAACATATCAGCCATGATCGAATGGCGGAGCAGACTCGATGGGCCGAATGGTCTAATTCTGCTCCTATATCTTATGAACTTATGAACTCTCTGCCCCGTATGGCTTGGCCCTAATTTTTAGATTATGACCCCTGGTTCTAAAGCCAGTAAGAGTTTTAACAACACCAGGTTAAAGTCCAACAGGTTTATTTGGTAACAAATGCCATTAGCTTTCGGAGCGCTGCTCCTTCGTCAGATGGAGTGGAAATCTGCTCTCAAACAGGGCACAGAGACACAAAATCAAGTTACAGAATACTGATTAGAATGTGAATCTCTACAGCCAACCAGGTCTTAAAGATACAGACAATGTGAGTGGAGGGAGCATTAAGCACAGGTTAAAGTGTAACAGGCCCTGTTTGAAAGCAGATATCCACTCCATCTGACGAAGGAGCAGCGCTCCGAAAGCTAATGGCATTTGCTACCAAATAAACCTGTTGGACTTTAACCTGGTGTTGTTAAAACTCTTACTGTGTTTACCCCAGTCCAACACCGGCATCTCCACATCTGAAGCCTTCAACCAGTGGAAACAGTTTCTCCTTATCCACCCTGTCGTTCCCTGGAATTATTTTATAGACGTCTATCAGGTCACCCCCCTCAACCTTCTGAATTTGAGAACCCACCGTGTGGTGGGGGCTGTAAAATCCCGGCTGCTGTCGCAGGCCTGTGACCTTTCATCAGAACTGAGAAAAGCTACAGATGTGACAGGATTTCAGCGAGTGAAGCTCTGTGTGGGAGGAGGGTTTGGGGGGGTGGGGGGGAACGGAGGTGGGAAATGAAAACCCAAAGGGAAGGTCTCTGATTGTGTGGGAAGGCCGGAAAGATTAACCAGCTAAATGATTCATGAATATTGTTGAAAAAAGACACATGTTGGCGAAGCTTTTCATCTTCTACTCATCGGAACAATTTACAAGAATACCAAATGTAAACCAATGCTGAAGGAGGCCATTCAGCCCATCAGGTCTGCACTGACTCTCCGACAGAGCATCCCACCCAGACCCGCACCCCCCCGCCCCCCCCCCCCCAGACCCTACCTCCTAACTCCACGCATTTACCCCGCCAAATCCCCCAACCTGGGACAACAAGGGGCAATTTAGCATGACCAATGCACCTAATCTGCACATCTTTGAACTGTGGGAGGAAACTGGAGCACCCGGAGGGAACCCAGGCAGACACGGGGAGAATGTGCAAACTCCACGCAGTAAGTCACCCAAGGCTGGAATCAAACCCAGGTCTCTGGCACTGGGAGGCAGCAGTGTTAACCACTGTGCCACCGTGCCACCCTAACTTCATGAGATGAGAGCGTGCATTGTTGCATAAATTGTTGTTCCTTTTACATTTGGTCATTTTGCGAATCGGTCCTGATGAGTACAAGATGAAAAACTTTGACAACACGTGTCTTTTTTCAGTAATACTCAAGTTCTGTACTACCAAACGGCTAATAGGGTTCAGAATGAAAAGCCAGAGGGAGTGCCAATGTGGCAGGCAAAGAAACAAAATGTATGTACGGAGGAGATGTGAATGGCTGTATAGCTGCCATTTGAAAGCATGAGAAAGGAGGTCTTGGGAAACAAAAGAGTAAAAAAAGCAAAAAAAACACAAAACAAAATGGGGCAGGTGTTAGAATCCAAAATTATTAAACTTATTGTTGAGTCCAGAAGGCCGCAGAGTACCCAGCTGAAAGATGTGTTGTTCCCTCGAGCTTGCACTGAGCTTCACTGGGGCATTGCAGGAGGCTGGAGACAGCGAGGTCAGATTGATACACTCAATATCTGTCAGTTTGGTTAGATACACTTTGATGCTGCCTCCACTTCCAATGTAAATGGCATCTCCAGTTACGCTGCATTAAACATTTCCTGATGCAGTTTAAGCCTTTACTTGCTGAAGAATGAGAGACCTCATTGAGGTGTAGAAGATGCTAAAGGGGATTGACGGGGTAGACATAGAGAGGGGGTGGGATTCTCCCCAGAAAATTCAAAGTGTCAAATTCACAAAGAATTCGCGTACATCCCACCAGTTTTTGTCGCAGGATTTTCAAAATGAATCTCCCAGACTGGGTGCACGAGCGTGAACCACACGGAAAATCAGTGGGAAGGGTCTATTCCCACTGGAGATGCCTACAGCATAGCGCTATGCCACTGCCGCTGAGATCGGCGCATGCACGGTGGCCCCACGCTGCCGGCTTCCTGGTCATTGGCCAGCACAGCAACCCCGCAACACTGGCTGTGCAAACTCCCCCAAGCCCCAATCGCTGCCCCCCCCCCCCCAAAACGTGTCCGGGCCAGCCCTGACCCCCACTCTCCCCGGCCTGCCTCGATCTGCCCCCCCACCCTCCTCCCCGGCAGTCCCAATCTTGCACCCCAACAGCCCAGATCCTCTCCCCCCCCACCCCCCCCCCACCCCCCCCCCCTCCCACCCCCCCCCTCCATCCAGGCCTAGCCCCCTCACCCCTCCCTGGCAGGCCAACACCTGCCCCCCTGCAGCCCCGATAGCCAACCCCCAATCACTGGCTTCCCTCCCCTGCCACTGACCCCAAGTACAGAGTGGCAGCGGGACCCCCCACACCCACAACAATCTCCCCCCAGAGCCCCGGCCCAATTGGTCATGCCCCCTCTGGCCCTGCCCGCTTGGCACTGCCCGATGCCGGGTGGACAGTGCCAAGGTGTCCCCTGGGCAGTGCCAGGGGGCCAGGTTGGCACTGTCAAACTGGCGATGCCAGGGGGCACCCCACCTTTATCCTGACCCTTGCGGGGGGCCTCGATTGCTCCAAAGATGTGCGGGTTAGGTTAATTGGCCATGCTAAAAATTGCCCCTTAGAGTCCTGGGATGCGTAGATTAGAGGGATTAGCGGTTAAAAATATGTAGAGATATCTGGGTGGGATTGTGGTCGGTGCAGACTCGATGGGCCGAATGGCCTCTTTCTGTACTGTAGGGTTTCTATTCTATTCTATTCTATTCTCTTTCACTCCATCGGGGTCAGGCTGCCAGCTCCCTGCAAGTGGGGAGCCGTTGTAAACCCCGCTGGAGTGAACCACTCCTGGTTGGTGGGGGGAGACTCTAGCGGGCCCCGGAGACTTCAGCCCTGGGCCCGCTAATTAGATGGAAATTCAAATTTAAAGACATTACACAGCTCCGCGTTGATTTCTGGTGTGGAAATCCGGCGCCCAGAGAATCGCGGAAGCTGTGGCGCCCAACAGGAAGCCTATGGAATGGCCCCTGCTTGAGTCTCCCAGCCCAATTCACCGCAAAAGCATCGCAGCGAGTTGGGAGAATCGCCCCCAGGGTGTTTCCCCTTGTTGGACATTCTAGAACGAGAGGCCATAGTTTCAGGCTAAGGGATAGAAGATTTAAAACAGAAATGAGGAGGAATGATTACCCTCAAAGGGTGGTGAATCTATGGAGTGAGATTGGATGCCCGAACACTAGACAAATTTAAGAAGGAGATGGAAACGTTTCTAATTCATAACTGGAGGAAGGGTTATGGAGAACAGGCAGGGAAGTGGAGTTGAGGCTGAGATGAGATCAGCCATGATCATATTGAATGGCGGAGCAGGCACCAGGGGCTACGCCCGCCTCGTCAAGAGCTTCAGGTTTTTAGGTGCCCAGATCACCAACAACCTGTCCTGGTCCCCCCATGCCGACACTATAGTTAAGAAAGCCCACCAACGCTTCTACTTTCTCAGAAGACTAAGGAAATTTGGCATGTCCACTACGAATCTCGCCAAAGTTTACAGAAACACCATAGAAAGCATTCTTTCTGGTTGTATCACAGGTTGGTATGGGGCTCCTGCTCTGCCCAAGACCGCAAGAAACTACAAAAAATCATGAATGTAGCCCAGTCCATCACACAAACCAGCCTCCCATTCATTGACTCTGTCTACACTTCCCGCTGCCTTGGAAAATCAGCCAGCATAATTAAGGACCCCACGCACCCCGGACATTCTCTCTTCCACCTTCTTCCGTTGGGAAAAAGATACAAAATCTGAGGTTACATACCAACCGACTCAAGAACAGCTTCTTCCCTGCTGTCATCAGACTTTTAGCTCGCACTAAGTTGATCTTTCCCTACACCCTAGCTATGGCTGTAACAGTACATTCTCCACCCTCTCATTTCCTTCTCTATGAACGGTATGCTTTGTCTGTATAGTGCGCAAGAAACAATACTTTTCACTGTGTGCTAATACACGTGACAATAATAAATCAAATCAAATCAAATCAATATAGGTCTTGTGTTCATTCAGTTTCAGGGGTTTTCCATTAATATCTGATCCCGGTGCACCACAGCTACAGGATGGGCCCTTAACCTTTTCCCGCTTGAAGCTTTGCGGCAGCTACCCCAAACTTTAGTGCGCCTCTCTGCATGTGACTCCGGAGCTGGGAATGTGCCAATCTGCAACCCTCGTTTGGCAACAGTTCTCTGCTCTGGAGGATCACCCGGTTTGAGCCAGTCCATGGGGCGCCTTTCACTGAGCTGGTGGCCATTTTGTCTCGGCGTGTGTCGCTGGGACAGCCCACAGAGCACTGGGTGCTGGCTGAACCACAACATTAAATCATTTGCAGATCAGCATTGCAAACGGAACATTCCGGAATGAGGTGGGTGAGTCTCTGTCTCACCACAGACACCTTAAGGGTGTCATAAGTGAGGATCAGACAGGGTGCGTTCCTTCTCACCACCAGGCAAGCTGCATCTTGGTGCTTGTTTGAATGTTCTGGCAATGAGACATTCTCCACGGTGCACCGAGGGGCGGATATTTACAATCTGCTTGGCAAGCTCTCTGACAGGAATCTTTTTTTCAGGGCCTCGAGGGCATTACATGCCTGTTAGATCTGAGGTCTGATATGATGCACTTTAAGAGTTTTAACAACACCAGGTTAAAGTCCAACAGGTATATTTGGTAGCAATGATCCACATGTTTACAAATGATCCATCCTTCTATGTCTACTGGGTACAACAGTGATCCGGTCACAGAGGCAATAATTCCAGGGATCTAAGTTGATCCACTACCCAAGTTTTATAGTGTGACACCATGCCATATTATGCACTTAAATCTGGCTGTCTTATTGTTACTGTGTTTCAGCCATGTGATAAAGTTTCTTCCCGGGCGGCACGGTGGCACAGTGGTTAGCACTGCTGCCTCACAGTTCCAGGGACCCGGGTTCGATTCCCGGCTCGGGTCACTGTCTGTGCGGAGTCTGAACATTCTCCCCGTGTCTGCATGGGTTTCCTCCGGTTTGCTCCCACAGTCTGAAAGACGTGCTGGTTAGGGTGCATTGGCCATGCTAAATTCTCCCACAATATACCCAAACAGGCGCAGGAGTGTGGTGACTCGGGGATTTTCGCAGTAACTTCACTGCGGTGTTAATGTAAGCCGACATGCGACACTAATAAATAACTAAACTAAACTTTCCAACATTTCAATTCAGCATCTTTTTCATCGACCATTTGATCATACTTATTGAAGGATAAGAATGGCAAGTCTTAGAGTCATAGAGGTTTACCGCTTGGAAACCAGCCCTTTGGCCCAACTTGTCCATGCCGCCCTTGTTTTTTAAAACCCCTAAGCGCATCCCAGTTGTCCACATTTGGCCCATATCCCTCTATACCCATCGTACCCATGTAACTATCTAAATGCTTTTTAAAAGACAAAATTGTACCCGCCTCTACTACTACCTCTGGCAGCTTGTTCCAGGCACTCACCACCCTCTGTGTGAAAAAAATTGCCCCTCTAGACCCTTTTGTATCTCTCCCCTCTCACCTTAAACCTATGCCTTCTAGTTTTAGACTCCCCGACCTTTGGGAAAAGATATTGACTATCTAGCTGATCTGTGCCCCTCATTATTTTATAGACCTCTATAAGATTACCCCTAAGCCTCCTGCGCTCCAGGGAAAAAGGTCCCAGTCTATCCAGCCTCTCCTTATAACTCAATCCATCAAGTCTCGGTAGCATCCTAGTAAATCTTTTCTGCACTCTTTCTAGTTTAATAATATCCTTTCTATAATAGGGTGACCATAATTGTACACAGTATTCCAAGTGTAGCCTTACCAATGTCTTGTACAAATTCAGCAAGACATTCCAAGTTTTGGGAACCTTGGTTAACGAGAGATATTGTGAGCCTAGTCAAAGAGAAAAAGGAAGCATTTCTCAAAGCTAGGAGGCTGGGAACACGTGAAGCAAGTGTGGAATACAAGGAAAGTAGAAAGAAACTTAAGCAAGGAGTAAGGAGGGCTAAAAGGGGTCACGAAAAAGCATTGGCCAGCAGGATTAAGGAAAATCCCAAGGCTTTTTATACCTATATAAAGAGTAAGAGGGTAGCCAGGGAGAGGGTTGGCCCACTCAAGGGCAAGGGAGGGAATCTATGCCTGGAGCCAGAGGAAATGGGCGAGGTATTAAATGAGTACTTTGCATCAGTATTCACCAAAGAGAAGGACTTGGCGGATGATGAGTCTGGGAAAGGGTGTGTAGATAGTTTGAGTCATGTTGAGATCAAAAAGGAGGAGGCATTGGGGTTCTTGAGAAACATTAAGGGAGACAAGTCCCCAGGGCCTGATGGGATATACCCCAGAATACTGAGAGAGGCAAGGGAGGAAATTGCTGGGGCCTTGAGAGAAATCTTTGTATCCTCACTGGCTAAAGGGGAGATCACAGTAAGAAGTCTCACAACACCAGGTTAAAGTCCAACAGGTTTATTTGGTAGCAAATACCATAAGCTTTCAGAGCACTGCTCCTTTGTCAGATGGAGTGGAAATGTGCTCTCAAACAGTGCAAACAGACACAAAATCAAGTTGCAGAATACTGATTAGAATGCAAATCCTACAACCAGCCAGGTCTTAAAGGTACAGACAATGTGGGTGGAGGGAACTCTGGGTTTACCAGGATGTTGCCTAGAATGGAGGGCATTAGCTATGAGGAGAGATTGGAGAAACTTGGTTTGCTCTCACTGGAACGACGGAAGTTGAGGGGCAGCCTGATAAAAGTCTACAAGGTTATGAGAGGCACGGACAGAGTGGATAGCCAGAAGCTTTTTCCCAGGGTGGAAGAGCCAATTACTAGGGGGCACAGGTTTAAGGTGCGCGGGGCAAGGTGTAAAGGAGATGTACGAGACAGATTTTTTACCCAGAGGATGGAGGGTGCCTGGAACTCGTTGCCTGGGGAAGTAGTGGAAGTGGATACGATAGTGACTTTTAAGGGGCATCTTGACGAATACATGAATAGGATGGGAATAGAGGGATATGGTTCCCGGAAGGGTCGGGGCTTTTAGTTCAGTTGGGCAGCATGGTCGGTGCAGGCTTGGAGGGGCCGAAGGGCCTGTTCCTGTGCTGTAATTTTCTTTGTTCTTTGCTTCTTGTGTTCCTCTATCAGTGTGACTATTTCAGCAATCCTGTTCTCGCACAGAATCTCAGTTTCTTTCTCTGTCTGAATTGTTGATTCTGCTTTCAATTTCAATATTAATCTTCAGTTAATTTTTCATTGTCGAGCTTCCTTCGTTAACCTCTTATTCTCCCGATTCAATTCTTCACTGGACCTCTTCTTATTTTCTGTTTTATTTTGGTGAGGTTCATCTTATTCTAAATTGTCTCATTAATTTCTCCTTCTTAACGTCATTTTGCAAATGTTTTCTTTGCAACTTCTTTTTCCAGGTTTGCCGTCAGTCATTTCATTTTGTTGTTTTAATGTCTTCTCTGGAGCTTCATTCTTTTTGCCGATTCCACTAGTTCCTAGTTTCTTTTGAAGTCTTTAATTTCAGCGTTTCTTTCGAGGAGAATCCACCATGTTTTTACTGGACATTTACATTTCACCAATGGAATGTTTGTTTCTACTTGTTTTAACTTCGCTGTTGGTCAGGCCTGACTGGCAAAGTTCTCTTGTTGCATTTCTTGTGGGGTCTTTCATTGCCCTCCTTCTGGGGTCTCCCAATGTGCTCCTTCTGTGGTCTTTCATAGAACATAGAACATAGAAAAAATACAGCACAAACAGGCCCTTCAGCCCACAAGTTGTGCCGGTCATGTCCCTACCTACCTAGGCTTATATATAGTCTTACCTATAACCCTCAATCCTATTAAGTCCCATGTACTCATCCAGAAGTCTCTTAAAAGACCCCATCGAGTTTGCCTGCACCACCACTGACGGCAGCCGATTCCACTCACCCACCACCCTCTGAGTGAAAAACTTACACCTGACATCTCCTCTGTACCTACTCCCCAGCACCTTAAACCTGTGTCCTCTCGTAGCAGCCATTTCAGCCCTGGGAAAAAGCCTCCGAGAATCCACCCGATCTATACCTCTCAACATTGAAAAGATTGAAAGGGTGCAGAGGAGATTTACAAGGATGTTGCCTGGATTGATTGGCATGCCTTATGAGGATAGGCTGAGGGAGCTCGGTCTTTTCTCCTTGGAGAGACGTAGGATGAGAGGAGATCTAATAGAGGTGTACAAGATGTTGGGAGGCATAGGGTGGACTCTCAGAGGCTTTTTCCCAGGGTGGAAATGGCAGCTACGAGAGGACACAGGTTTAAGGTGCTGGGGGGTAGGTACAGGGGAAATGTTAGGGGGAAGTTTTTCACACAGAGGGTGGTGGACGAGTGGAATCGGCTGCCGTCAGTGGTGGTGGAGGCAAACACAATAGGGTCTTTTAAGAGACTCCTGGATGAGTACATGGGACTTAATAGGATGGAGGGTTATAGGTAGGCCTAAAAGGTAGGGATATGTTCGGCACAACTTGTGGGGCCGAAGGGCCTGTTTTGTGCTGTAGTTTTCTATGTTTCTAACATCTTGTACACCTCTATCAGGTCACCTCTCATCCTTCGTCTCGCCAAGGAGAAAAGACCGAGCTCCCTCAGCCTATCCTCATAAGGCATGCCAACCAATCCAGGCAACATCCTTGTAAATCTCCTCTGCACCCTTTCAATCATTTCCACATCCCTCCTGTAATGAAGCGACCAGAACTGAGCACAGTACTCCAGGTGGGGTCTGACGAGGGTCTTATATAGCTGCATCATTATCTCCCGACTCCTAAACTCAATCCCTCGTACACCATACACCTTCTTAACCACCTCCTCTACCTGCGAGGCCAATTTTAGAGTCCTATGGACCCGGACCCCAAGGTCCTTCTGATCCTCTACACTGCTAAGAGTCTTACCCTTGATATTATACTCCTTCATCCCATTTGACCTGCCAAAATGGATCACTACACATTTATCCGGGTTGAAGTCCATCTGCCACTTCTCCGCCCAGTCTTGCATCCTATCTATGTCACGCTGCAGCTTCTGACATTCCTCCAACCTATCCACAACACCACCAACCTTCGTGTCATCGGCAAACTTACCAACCCATCCCTCCACTTGCTCATCCAGGTCATTTATGAAAATGACAAACAGCAAGGGTCCCAGAACAGATCCCTGGGGCACACCACTGGTGACCGACCTCCATTTAGAAAATGAAAAGGGTCTTTCAGTGCCCTTCTTCTGATGTCTTTCATTGCCCTCCATCTAGGGTCTCCCAATGCCCTCCTTCTGGGGTCTCCCAATACCCTCCTTCTGGGATCTTTCATTGCCCTCCATCTGGGCTCTCCCAATGCCCTCCATCTGGGGTCTTCCAATGCCCTCCTTCTGAGGTCTCCCAATGCCCTCCTTCTGGAGTGTTTCAGTGCCTTCCATCTGGGATCCAATCACCCTCTCTTTAAAGTCTTTGTTGCCTCATCTGAGGTCTTCCTTGAGGCCTTTGTTGATTATGAACCTTTTTTGAGAGCTGCCCTCTATCTGGGATCTTCTCCAATTTTCCTGCCCACTGCTGTTTGTTCCTTCTTGTGGTTGCAGCTTTAAGTGCATTGCCACTTTAAATGTATTACCTCTTTAAGACTGTCATCTTTTCTTTTCACTAAACTGTCAGCAGTTGTCGGTTTCCCTCTCGGTTTTAGAGTTGGGGCGCAAACCTGGCTGCTCTTTTCTGGATTTTTAAAGCATCACTCATATTCATGAAATGTCCTTTTAGTGATGGCTGGATTTTTTTTCTTCTGGCCGTTTGGAGAGGCCTTTTCTGCTTCTTAATATGTCGAGGTTTTTTGGTGAATTTCGCTCAAGGTCCAATGGGGATGCTGTTTTTAAACTGGTTAACTCCTCTTTTTTAAAAGGTTGAGGACTCCTCTTCCTTTTAAAACTTCAGAACGTCTCTGTTTGAAGTCCCTCGGTGCAGCGATTGCTGCTTCAGAACCTCCGCAGGCTGTCCTCTCATCAGGAGTCAGAGATTTGGAAATGTATGAGAGAAAAAAAAGATAAGAGAATATAATCCTGTGAAGCAAGAACTGCGGCTTTAAGTTAAAAAAAAAACAAAGAGTTGCTGCAAAGTACTTTTAAGGTGAACACAGAAGACAAACTTTGGGTGTGTGGTCAAATGGACAATGGCCTGAGCAATTAGGCCCAACATGAAATTGGACACTTTAAATTAATCCAGCTAAAACGGCTTCTATGAGGTTACCAGAGGTTAAAAGCCAATTGGGACACATAACCAGAACTGTCTCACATATCTCACACACCAGTCTCCTTGCAGCTTCTTTGGGGAATTTAATTTTCTTTTCTTCTGTTGCCTGTGAAATATTCTGGACAGACACTTCGACCAGATTATCACTCAAGACACCTTTATCCAGGAGCTCTTACTTTAGGAGACAGACAAAGGACTGAGGTTCAAAATAAACTTTATTGAAAACACTCACAGGTTAAAGAAACAATTCTTACACAATAAATTAAGTTAACTTTCCCCAAACTAGGCCAGATGCCAGAAGAATAGATATTACCCGGTAAATCGATTGAGCTTCCGGATTCAGCTCACAGCGCAGCTGAATTCAGGGCCCTCTTGGCACGAAGGTGGATCTCGCACACCCTCCTGCGTTGTCCCAGGTCACAGTAGGGGCAGCACGGTGGCACACTGGTTAGCACTGCTGCCCCATAGCGCCAGGGACCTGGGTTCAATTCCCGGTTTGGGTTACCGTCTGTGCAGAGTCTGCACGTTCTCCCCGTGTCTGCCTGGGTTTCCTCTGCATGCTCTGGTTTCCTCCCACAGTCCGAAAGACGTGCTGGTTAGGTGCATTGGCCGTGCTAAATTCTCCCTCAGTGTACCCGAACAGGCGACTAGGGGATTTTCACAATAACTTCATTGCAGTGTGAATGTAAGCCTACTTGTGACTAATAAATAAACTTTAAACTTCAGGTTTGGTGGAAACTTCGCTGGAGTTTGTCTTGAATATGGCTGTTCCTATCCCTCGTCCCTTCTTCAAGCCCTTCTGGAATGTTCTCTGGGTTTCAGCCAATGGAGTGACAAGGCAGGGATGTGTGGTCACGACACACAATGAGATTAGGCCAGGTCATCCGAGTTGTACATATCTCCTTTCAGGATATGGTTAATAACATGGGGTCTGGCTGAAACTGGGGAATACACAATCATAATGTCTTCTGGCTCAGTGCCTCCTGATGGGTTTCTGGCCATAACAACTCTTCCATTGTAAAGATTGAGCCTCTCTATTCAATATGTAAGATGTCTGCGTTTTGGTTTCAGACAATAATGACCTCCTATTGCTAAAGTGAGTACGCCTGTTCGATATGTGAGACAGTTCTGGTTATGTGTGCCAATTGGCTTTTAACCTCTGGTAACCTCATAGAAGCAGTTTTAGCTGGATTAATTTAAAGTGTCCAATTTTATGTTGGGCCGAATTGCCCAGGCCATTGTCCATTTGACCACACATCCAAAGTTCGCTTTCTGTGTTTGCCTTAAAGGTACTTTGCAGCAACTCTTTGTTTTTTTAAAACTTAAAGCCACAGCTCTTGCTTCACAGGATTATGTTCTCTTATCCTTTTTGTTCTCCATACATTTCCAAACCTCTGCTGGTCAATTCAGGTTCGCTCTGTATCGGCCCCTAGGGTCGGGCAATGTCCCAACATCTCAAATGGGTCTATTCACCCAAAGAGTGGCATTCGGGTGAGTACTTCTGTTTTTCAGTCTTTCATTAAAACAGGATACTCACAGGTGTTGGGCCAGAGGCAGTATCAGGATAATTTTATCCTCGCCACCGAATGTACTGCTGTACTTTCACAGGATTCGTTAGAACACAAAAGGTGTTAATGAGAAAAGCTATACAGCAGTACAGCAGCAGGCATGGCTGCCCTAGTCCCCTACATGTCTCCTGCCGAGAGAGATGGCTCCATCCCCTGGGGTGATTACCCACTCTCACTCCCAATTGGTCCCCCAGGTCAGGTAACCCTTACGCTGCTGTGTTGCCCTTAAAGGGACAATCACCACAAATCGCTGCAAGGTCAAAGGTGTTTTCCGACACAAAGTTTTCCACAAGGGACAAGTGATACGATACCGTCCACCTCATCCATGGGTTCCGCAACCACGGGGCCAGACCCGTCCTTCATAATACAGGAGTCAGGTATCACCTCAGCACACAGTAACACTTGGCATTTGGGTCTACACAGCATGAACGCCATCAGGACGAGAGCAACGTTGTAAGTTTCAACCACAAACCACCACACCCCCCCCCACCCACCCCCTCAACATTATCTAGAGATTTGCACATGGTGCACCTGGTGTACATGGGTGGCACGGTGACACAACGGTTAGCACTGCTACCTCACAGCACCAGGGACCCGGGTTCGATTCCCGGCTTGGGTCACTGTCTGTGCAGAGTCTGCACGTTCTCCCCGTGTCTGCGTGGGTTTCCTCTGGGTGCTCCGGTTTCTTCCCACAGTCTGAAAGATATGTTCGTTAGATGCATTGACCCGAACAGGCGCCAGAGTCGGGGAATTTCACAGTAACTGCATTGCAGTGTTAATGTAACCCTTACTTGTGACTAATAAATAAACTTTAACTTTAACCTGTGGACACAATCCATTTTTGATCTGCAGACGAAGTGGAAGGAAGCTTGTTGTCCACTGCGTAACAGGAGCAAGGCATTGGCCAGACCTGTCTCATGTTCAGCAATACCCAGAGTACCTCACACCTGATGATCAGATTCTTGCCACAATTATCCCCAGTTTCACCTGGATTAACGCTCTTCCCAGTTTTATAGCACATGCCCCCACCCCTCTGAACCATATTCCCAGCCTCTTCAGGCAGTCGGACCCGGCAGCGAGGGGGGCATCAGTTGGTGCCGTCCCCAAAGGACATGACCTCACTTCTGCCGAGATTTATTCTGGCTCCCATGGCCAATGGGAACCGGTCACAGATGCCCATCAGTCTGAGGACTGGGAAGAGATCTGAGTAGGAAATGGCAATACAGCCTTGTTTGGGAACTCCTTTGTTAGCTGGGATTGTCACCCAACGCCCTTCCTAATAGACTGGGCCACCGACTAATAAAACACACAAACAGGATGGAGGAGATCAGACACAAGACTGTCTGGATCCACATTGGATCGGAAAGATTTCCAATTCCCATCAATTCACACTGATGCCTGACTGGAACATTTGAATCACATGCACATTCCCGTCCTATTTTGTATGATTCACCGCGTGAGATATTCCTTTCCCTGCTGCCCCACGTTCAAAGGGTTAAATAGAGTGTTGCTGAAGTTTAGGGTCTTCCTCAGATTGAGAGCAAATTGTTTCATTTCAAGAATAAAGCAAATGAGTTTTGTTGTCACCTATTTCTGAGCCTTGTCATATTTAGAACGACCTCTTCTGAAAAGTGAATGAAACCCACGATGGAAAAACCCCAAGGGCAAGGGGCAATTGGGACAGTCCCCGCCAATTGAAAGCAAAGATGTTGAGGTGCATATTGACTATGTGGGCGTAAAGGGAGAGAGTCAATCCCACTCTCGCAACTGATGGAAAATGGTCAATGGCAAACGTGGAATCTTAAGCTATGAGAACAGCTTTTCAGATTTCAATTCGCACCCACCCTCATCAGTTATCCAGACTATGCGACTGAGCCACTTTCGAAGGCAGCCCTCTATGTTCTGATGTTGGTCCTCCTCTGTAGCATTAGTTTACCAATGTCTGGCGAAGACCAAATCTAACAAGAAAAAGCGTCTCCCTTTTAGCATCAATTCCCCAACCTCAACATACTCAGAGTTCGTCATTGACCAACTGGGGCGGCCACGGATATTTCATGGTTACTGGACCATTGGTCAATGTTCTGCATTGAATGATCCCCTACCCTGACTCGCCCAAATGAAGCCCATCCACTATCCACACAGTCAGGAATGTGGTGGAATAATCCCCACTTGCCTGGATGAGTTCAACTCCAACGACACTGGCCACACTCTGCGCTATCGACTGGATGCATTGCAGAAAAGTCACTTTTGCTGCAGCATCTTACAAGTCCGCCGCCTAGAAAGACAAGTGTGTGTGAAGACCAAGTTACCCTCTGAGTCACACACCATCCTGACTTGACCATCTATTCAGTGCCATTCCTTCACTGGCACTGAAACTAATGATGTGGAGATGCCGGCGTTGGGACTGGGGTAAACACAGTAAGAAGTTTCACAACACCAGGTTAAAGTCCAACAGGTTTATTTGGTAGCAAAAGCCACAAGCTTTCGGAGCCTTAAGCTCCTTCTTCAGGTGAGTGGGAATTCTGTTCACAAACAGGGCATATGAAGACACAAACTCAATTTACATGAATAATGGTTGGAATGCGAATGATTTAGTTGTAAGGATTCGCATTCCAACCATTATTCTGTAAATTGAGTCTGTGTCTTTATATGCCCTGTTTGTGAACAGAATTCCCACTCACCTGAAGAAGGAGCTTAAGGCTCCGAAAGGTTGTGGCTTTTGCTACCAAATAAACCTGTTGGACTTTAACCTGGTGTTGTTAAACTTCTTACTGAAACTCCTAACAGTGCTATGGGAGTGCCACATCGACTATTACTGAATATCCCGCCTTTCATTCATCACAGCAACTGATTTTGAGTGTCATAGAATCGTAGGATCAAAGAATACCTACAGTGCAGAAGGAGGCCATTTGGCCCATTGAGCCTGCACCGACAACAATCCCACCCAGGCCCTATCCCCATAACCCCACATATTTACCCCACTCGATGCCCTGACACTAAGGGGCAATTTAGCATGGCCAATCAACTTAACCCATACATTTTTGGAATGTGGAAGGGAACTGGAGCACCCGGAGGAAACCCACGCAGACACGGGGAGAACGTGCAGACTCCGCACTGACACTGACCTAAGCTGGGAATCGGACCCAGGTCCCTGACGCTGTGAGGCAGCAGTGCAAACCACTGTGCCACTGTGCCATGAGTAAGAACAAGACATTTTACAGCGGATCATGTGGAACAGCGTTCACAGCACCGTAGGAGATGACTGGTCGACGCTCTGGATTTCTCTCTTTTGAGCTCTCTACCTAACTCTTAACCTGCTTTATGCACTCCAGTTTGCCAACTTCACAGAGAAAACCTCCCAATTCACCTCCCAGATCATTTTCAAAACCAAGCATGCTTGGTTTCATTGGTCAGAACATTGAATACAGGAGTTGGGACGTCTTGTTGAAGTTGTACAAGACATTGGTAAGGCCACACTTGGAATACTGTGCACAATTCTGGTCACCCTATTATAGAAAGGATATTATTAAACTGGAAAGAGGAAAAGATTTACTAGGATGCTATCGGGACTTGATGGTTTGAGTTACAAGGAGAGGCTGGATAGACTGGGACTTTTTTCTCTGGAGCGTAGAAGGCTGAGGGGTGATCTTATAGAGGTCTATAAAATAACAAGGGGCACAGATCAGCTAGACAGTCAATATATTTTCCCAAAGATAGGGGAGTCTAAAACTAGAGGGCATAGGTTTAAGGTGAGAGGGGAGAGATACAAAAGTGTCCAGAGGGGCAATTATTTCACACAGAGGGTGGTGAATACAGGAACAAGCCACCAGAGGTAGTAGTAGAGGCGGGTACAATTTTGCCTTTTAAAAAGCATTTAGACAGTTCCATGGGTAAGGTGGGTATAGAGGGATATGGGCCAAATGCGGGCAATTGGGACTAGCTTAGGGGTTTAAAAAAAGGGCGGCATGGACAAGTTGGGCCGTAGGGCCTGTTTCCATGCTGTAAACCTCTATGACTCTATATTATTCACCAACAGGGAAAGAGTCCTGGTTGCATCTTCCAGAAATGCTTCCACAAACAAGACCTGTTCTTCAAATCCTTTTAAGAATGGCTTGAGAGTATATTAGTTAAACATCTACTCAATACCCTGGTTAATTGATTCATCTCCCCTGCTGATTACACTAGTCATTGAAACTTGGCTTTTACCATTCACTGGACGGCACAGTGGCACAGTGGTTAGCACTGCTGCCTCACAGCTCCAGGGACCCAGGTTCAATTCCAGCCTCGGGTCACAGTCTGTGTGGAGTTTGCACATTCTCCCCGTGTCTGCGTGGGTTTCCTCCGGGTACTCCAATTTCTTCCCACAGTCCAAAAGACTGGCCATGCTAAATTGACCCTTTGTGTCTCAAGATGTGTAGGTTAGGTGGATTGGCCATGCTAACTTGTCCCTTAGTGTCTCAAGATGTGTAGGTTAGGGGATTGGTGGGGTAAGTGCATGGGGTTGGGAGATGGGACACAGGTTGGGCCTGGGTGGGATGTGCTGGTTGGTGCAGAGTCGATGGGCTGAGTGGCCTCCTTCTGCACTGGAGGAATTCTATAATTCTAGGATTCTATGATTCTAGAATACCTGCTGATTATCCACTTAGTATCTCTGTTGCCCTCTGAAACTCCACCCCCCCCATCCCCCCCAACATGTTCAACGGGAACAAACTCAGTGCGGGGGTTGTTGTGGTTTACGAAGCTGGCCCACCACCCCCCTCCTAAAGGCAATTAGGTTTGGGTGATAAATTCCAGCCTTACTGGAGGGACACACATCAAGGGAATGGAAAAATGGAGTTACTCACCGCACCGAGATACTGAAATATTAGGGATTTTTCCACGGGTAACTTTATGTCACCTGGTAACTTTCAAAATTCCCACGCAGCAGGTTTGAAAAATTAGCTGCCGATTCAACAGCAAATATAAACAAGTCTGCACGATGCATAATAAAAACAGAAAATGCCGTTAACAGCACTGTGGGTGTACTTCAGAGACTGCAGCTTCTCAACGATGGGTAAAAAATGCCCAGTCTACCCAGCGATGCCCACACCCCATAAATGAATAAAAAAATACTCAAAACCTGTGGAGAGAGAAAAAGAGGTAACTTTTCAGCTGAATGAACTGCAGAACTGGACCAATTAGGAAACGCAATAGACTGTAGGGAGCATCGAGGGAAAGATCTACAAAAGGGAAGATCAGTGATAGGGTGAGATGAAGGGCCCGATCTTACAGAAACAATGTCTGAAAGTGTCAAAGGTGTCTGAGAATAGGTGTGTTTCAGACATAATTTTTGGACGGGTTTGGCAATGAAATCTTACCACATGGTCAGTTCTTTGGACAGCAATTCACACTGGTTGGGAGGTACAGAGCCTGTGCTTGCCCGTGAAGCCGGCTGCAGACTGTTCGAGGCGCCATTGCGCACAGACCACCACATCCCACCCCCCCCCCCCCCAACCGATCTCCCAGTGAACTGGGAAATCAACTGCTGATGCCCCCCACCAAGGACATTGCCCCTCTCCCTATCAACGGCAGCAGTGGCAACATGGCATCGGGGCATCAAGACCCTCCCAATGAGTCCCCCCTCACGACCCCCTGGACAGCAACCCCTCCGCAGTGAACTGGGAGACCAACTGCCACCCCCACCCCTTTTGCCCATCATCCTCCTTGCTTCTCTCAGTCAGGCCTCAGCCCCTTGGCATTGCCCCTGACACAGTTATGGTGCCCGGTGGGCAGTGCCTGGCCAGGCCCCCGAACACCTGGGGGCTTCAATGGTCTCTGATCCCCCCGGTGTGGCGATCACACTTGGACCCTGTTCGAGTCTGAGTGATTCTCACCGGTGTGATGTCTGATGGTGAGTTGGTAATTATGGGTGAGACTGTGAGCAGCCGTGCTGAATGTGCTTATGGCAGGTAAATCATCACATTAACATGCTAATCAACTTTGCGCCCTTTTCAGACACAAAGTTGATCCTGCCGGCAAAACGCCAGCACGCGGCGTGAACCCGGGCACCACCCCGATTATTCGCATCACACATAATCTTACCACCTCACCACACTGATCGATGGACAGGTGTAACATTACACCTGAGGTTTCATGCTGTGAGGTCAAAGGGAACAGTGACAGGACAGTTGGAACAAAAGGTGTATCTGGAGGAGGGTCACGCTTTAGTTATCTCTGGGTTCGACTTTTGCAACACACCCCTCGCTAATATCCCAAATTCCACCCTCTATAAACCTGAGGTCACTCAAAACCCCGTTGCCCGTAACTCACACCGAGCCCCGTTCCCCAATCACCCCCTGCGCTCACTGACCCACACTGGCTCAAACTCACACTTATTCACGCACACACGCACACACGCACACATACGCACACACACACGCACGCACACGCACGCACAGACAAACACACATATCCACGTTCACACACACACACACAGACATACACAGACACACAAACATACCCACATTCACAGACACACACACACATACACACACTCACACACACGCACACACACGCACGCACTCACACCCACACCCCCACACACACATGCGCACACACACTCACACAGACACACACAAGTACACACAAACACACATACACACACACACACACACACACACTGACACAGACACACACACACATAGTCACATGTACACACACACATATGCACACACCGACTCACATGTACACATACATGCACACATACAAACACACACACACTCATACACGTACACACAAACACACACACACACACGTACACACACACACTCACACACAAACATACTCACACACAAATGCACACACTCACCCTCACACTCACACACACTCACACACACACCGACACACACACGCACTCACGCACTCACACGCACACACTCACACTCACACACAAACACACTCACACACACTCACACTCACTCACACTCACTCACACTCACACACACACACTCACACGCACACACACTCACACGCACATACTCACACACACCGACACACACACACTCACACTCACACACACACACAAACACACTCATACTCACACACACTCACACACACACACTCACACGCACACACACTCACACACTCAACACACCGACACACACACACGCACACACACACACGCACACACACACTCACACACGCACTCACACACTCACACACATACGCACTCACACACACACACACACACTCACACACACTCACACACACGCACCCACACACACGCACTCACGCACTCACACACACACACACTCACACACACACACTCACGCACTCACACACACACACTCACACACACACACACACACACTCACACACACACACACACACACTCACACACACACACACACACACACACACACACACTCGCACACACCGACACACACACACACTCACACACACACACACACACACTCGCACACACCGACACACACACACACTCACACACACACGCGCACACACACCCTCACACACACACTCACACACGCTTTCACACACACGCACACTCACACACTCACACACACACTGACACACACACACACACGCACCCACACACACGCACTCACACACACACTCACACACACACACTCACACACACACACTCACACGCACACACTCACACACACACGCACTCACACACACACACACACTCACACGCACACACACACTCACACGCACACACACACTCACACACACACACACACACACACACACTCACACGCACACACACACACACACACGCACTCACACACACGCACTCACACACACGCACTCACACACACTCACACGCACACACACACACACTCACACGCACACACACACACACTCACACGCACTCACACACACGCACTCACACACACTCACACGCACACACACACTCACACACACACATACACTCACACACACACACACGCACACACACACTCACACGCACACACACACACTCACACACACACGCACTCACACACACGCACTCACACACACACACAAATGCAGAAAGCACTGAAGGGAAGTATTTGATGGCAAAGTTCAACAAGAAGCAGATGGTGCTGAGTGTGTGGCCGATGGGGAAATGGTTGATTGGTGCTTCCTTCGAGAGTCTAAGCAGTTCACACCCAGTGTTCCATAACATCCCCAACGAATCCGGACTGGGCCCCACAGGAAACAGGTGCACTGGTGAACCCAAGACACAATTGGATAGAGCAGCTCAGGAACTATGTTACTGCCGGCACACACTGTGGCTTTGTGCCTAGTCCCAGATCAACACTTCACTTCTGTTTGGTGAAAACACTAATAACCCTTCGAAAATATTGCATTTATGTGGCACCTTTCCACTGGATCTCCCAGAGAGTCCTACAGCCAATGGAGTTAGCTCCTGGCGAAAAGCTCAGCAGCCAATATGCACACAGCAAGGTGATCATTTGCTTTGTGTGATGGTGATTGAGGGATAAGGTTTGCAAAGGGACAGGAGATAACGCAATGGGATCATTTATGTCCCCAAGTGGGCAGCTGGAACCTCGATTTAATGCTTAATCCAAAAGGTAGCATTGCCACAACACTGCACTGCGAGGGCCAGCCTGGATATTTGTGCCCAGGCCCTGGAGGTCGACTTGAGCCCAGAACCCTCAGTTAGTTTAAGAACTAACCCAGTCATAACACATTCACGTAGATATTGACTCACCATCAGCGTAAAGGGAGAGGTTAGAGTGGGCAGGAGACTTAACAGCTGATTTTTCCACCTTGTCTGTCTGTGTGGAATCTGCACGTTCTCCCCGTGTCTGCGTGGGTTTCCTCCGGGTGCTCCAGTTTCCTCCCACAGTCTGAAAGACGTGCTGGTCATGTCCTTTGGCCGTGCTAAATTCTCCCTCAGTGTCCAGGCATCAGAGTGTGGTGATTAGGGATAGAAACGGAGGCATGACGGTGACACAGTGGTTAGCGCTACTGCCTCACAGCTCCAGGGACCCGGGTTTGATTCCCAGCTCGGGTCACTGCCTGTGTGGAATATGCACATTCTCCTCGTGTCTGCATGGGTTTCCTCCGGATGCTCCAGTTTCTTCCCACACTCCAAAGATGTGCAGGTTAGGTTGATTGGCCATGCTAAATTACCCCTTAGTGTCCCAGGATGCATAGGTTAGGGGGATTGGAGGGGTAAATATGTGGGATTACAGGGGTAGGGCCTGGGTGGGATTGTGGTCGGTGCAGACTCGATGGGCCGAATGGCCTCCTTCTGCACTGTAGGGTTTCTACGCATTCCATTCTCTGCAAAGATTCTATGCATGATGTGGAGATGCCGGCGTTGGACTGGGGTAAACACAGTAAGAAGTCTCACAACACCAGGTTAAAGTCCAACAGATCTATTTGGTAGCAAAAGCCTCTTTTGTTAGAGGCTGTCTACGTGTGACGCTAATAACTAAACTTAAACTGAGTAAGATTATCTTTTTATTCCAGGTTGATTGACAAATGAAATTTAAATGCTCCCAGCTGCCATGGTGGGATTTGAACCCACGATCCCCAGAGCATTGGCCCAGTCCTTTGGATTTCTAGTGCAGTCGCATTGCTACCTATGTTCCAACAAGCCAATTCCGAGTTTGCAGAGAAGCAGAGTTGCCAGTGCAAGGAGAAATGTTTATATGGCCCACATCCTTTGAGCATGTTCAAAATAGCACCTGATTGTGGGCTGACCAGACAGAGGTTAAGCTACACGTTGCTGTGCATCTGTCTTTGCACTGTGTCAGGAGGTTATACTTGCTGTCACACCACATGCCTGTTTCTGTAGCCCTGTGTGAATGCACTCCAAACTCGTTTGCTCATCAGAGAGCCTAATCATAGAATCCCTACAGCGCAGAAGGAGACCATTCGGCCCATTGAGTCTGCACCGACCACAATCCCACCCAGGCCCTATCCACGTAACCCCATGCATTTACCCTGCTAACCCCCCTGATGCTAAGGGGCAATTTATCATAACCAATCCATCTAACCCGCACATCTTTGGACTGTGGGAGGAATGATGTGGAGATGCCGGCGTTGGACTGGGGTAAGCACAGAGACCACTCCATCTGACAAAGGAGCATTGCTCCGAAAGCTTATGGTATTTGCTACCAAATAAACCTGTTGGACTTTAACCTGGTGTTGTGAGACTTCTTACTATGGGAGGAAACCAGAGCACCCAGAGGAAACCCACGCAGACACAGGGAGAATGTGCAGACTCCGCACAGACAGTGACCCAAGCCGGGAATCGAACCCGGGACCCTGGCGCTGTGAGGCAGCAGTGCTACCCACTGTGCCACCGCGCCGTCCCCGTGTAGAGGGAGAACTCTGCTCCAGAGATGCATAGCCTAGACTGTTGCTCCTGCTCCTGAGGGAGTGCTGCACTGTCAGAGGCACTGTGCTTTGGTTGAGGCATTAACCTGTGGTTCCATCTGCTCTCCAGTGTAAAGATGAAAAGGGGACTGCTTCATGAGGCCATGGCCAATATTTGAGGATTAGAATGGCTGGCTAGTTTTTTTACTTTGTTGGCCAGCACAGGCATGATGGGCTGAATGGCCTCTTTCGGTGCTGTAACTTTTCTGTAAATGTCCCTCAACCAACATCACTCGAACAGATTAACTGATTGTTTGTGTCACTGGGCTGCTTGTGGGAGCTGTGCACAAATTGGCCACCATGTGTCCCACATTACAACACCGAGGCTGTGAAAGGTGCTATATAAATGCAGGTCCTTACTTTAGACCTGGAAAGCACCAAGCAAACCATCACCAATCCACTCACACCCAGCAGCCACCTCCCCCTCCCCTCCCTCTTGTACCCAAAGACTCACAATAAATCCTTCTATAAATAGCCCAGAACAGCAGGTGTAAAGGCAGGGGCTCTCTGGCTGGATAATGGGGAACACTTCCTATTGCCAGCAGTGACAATACCTATCCACTGGGAGGGATAGCCCAGTCTACATGTGTTGCCCTAAACATGTTACAAAATGTTACAAATCAAAGTTATGACATCCAAAGATGTGCGGGTTAGGTGGATTGGCCATGCTAAATTGCCCCTTAGTGTCAGGGGGATTAGCTAGGGTAAGTGCATGGGGTTATGGGGATCGGGCCTGGGTGGGATTGTGGTCGGTGCAGACCCGATGGGCCGAATGGCCTCCTTCTGCACTGTAGGGATTCTATGATTCTATGTCTCCATATCAAGAATGTCGCCGCGTTCAAAGGATCATCCTCCACCATTTTCACCAACTCCATCGCGACGCCACTACAAAACACATCTTCCCTTCACCCCCCACCGTCAGCATTCCGTAGGGACCCCTGCCCCCGTATCACCCTGATCCACTCCTCTGTCATCCCCAACTCCTCATCTTCTACCCACGCCACCTCCCCCTGCAATCACAGAGGGTGTAACACTTGGCCCTTTACCTCTTCCAATCTGGTCCACTGCATTCGCTGCTCCCAGTGCCGTCTCCTCTACACTGAGGAGACTGAACGCAGACTGGGTGACCGTTTTGAGGAACACCTTCACTCAGTTCACAAGCATGACCCAATCTCGCTGCCGCTTGCCATTTGAACTCAGTACCTTGCTCTCATGCCTACATGTCCATCCTTGGGCCTGCTGCAATGTTCCAGTGATGCCCAACGCAGACACCTCCTCTTCCAATTGGGCACATTCCAGTCTTCGGGACTCAACACTGAGTTCAACATCTTCAGACTGTGACCTTTCTCCTCCATCTTAAACCTTCTTTTCTCTAAATACTCCTTACACGTATTGCCTCAATGCAAGTCCCCTTCGCCAAGGCCATGCCATTCTGTCTTTTATTCTTGTTGCCACTTTTTGTTGCAGTTTCTAAAACTCCGACACACAGAAACATAGAAGATAGGAGCAGGAGGAGGCCATTTGGCCCTTTGAGCCTGCTCCACCATTCATCACCATCATGGCTGATCGTCTAACTCAATAACCTAATCCTGCTTTCTCCCCATAACCTTTGATCCCATTCGCCCCAAGTGCTATATCCAGCCACCTCTTGAATACATTCAATGTTTTGGTCTCTGTGGTAATGAATTCCACAGGCTCACCACTCTTTGGGTGAAGAAATGTCTCCTCACCTCCGTCCTAAATGGTCTACCCTGAATCCTCAGACTGTGACTCCCCCCCACTATCTGGACATATTCTCCTTCTCTTCAGTTCTGACGAAGAGTCTATGAACTTGGAACGTTGGGTTGGATTTTCCATTACACACACCCCAAGACCGGAAATTTTCACCCGAGGTCAACGATCTTTAAATGGTTGGCCGAATTTTCTAAACCGCCTGTTACAATTCCCGCGGCGGGCGGGATGGAAAATTTCCAGCTGGTAACTCTGTGTCTCTCCAAACAGGTGCTGGCAAACCTGCTAAGTGTTTCCATCGTCCTCCCTTCTTGTTCAAGACTATCTATCTTGGCCATTCGGGGAAGGGATCTGCTCATCGCAGAGTCCTGCAGTGGATAAGGAGAGAGGGAGAGGAGAAAGAGTGACGGAGGAGGAGAGAGAGAAGAGAGGGAGAGCGGAGAGAAAGAGAGAGGAGAGAAAGTGAGGGAGAAAGCAAGAGAAAGAGCGAGAGCAAGAGAGAGATGTTGAGACTGAGAGAGGAGAGAGCGAGAGATAGAAGGAGAGAGAGGGAGAGGGAAAGAGAGAAAGAGAGAGTGAGGGAAAGAAGGAATGAGAGAGAGAGAGAGGAGAGAGAGATAGAGAGGGAGAAGGGAAGAGAGAAAGAGGAGAGAGAGAGTGAGAGGAGAGAGAGAGAGAGAGAGAAGGAGAGAGTAAAAAGGAGAGAGTGAGGAGAGACAGAAGGTGAAGGCAAGAGAGAGAGAGAGGAGGATAGAGGCAAGGTGAGAAAGAGAGGAGGAAAGAGGCAAGGTGAGAGAGAGAGAGAGAGAGAGAGAGGGGGAGAAGGCGAGAGAGAGAGAGAGAGAGAGAAGGCGAGAGAGAGAGAGAGGAAGGTATGGGGAGAGGAAGAGAGAGAAGCTGTGAGAGACACGGGGTGAAGTCAGTGCAATGTAAAGAGTAAGAGGCCAAGGGAAAATCCACATTCAGTGAGTCAGTTAGCTTGTCAGCCAATGGGCAGTCAGAAGTTGTACGCCTTCTTGAGATTTGGCCTTGCTCTCGCACGTTCGACCTTTGCCATCTGCCCTGTTTCAAAGCCAGGGACACCCAGCCCAGTGCCCTCTCTCGTCATCTGAGATCAAAGGCAATCTTCACCAGCTCGGCTCTCAGAGTATCAGGGCGACACGCCCCCATTAAATCACCACCTGTAATCTCTTCCTCCTGCTACACAAAAAGAAGCTAACGTTTCAAGGATTCATAAGTTCATAAGATTCAGGAGCAGAACTAGGCCATTCGGCCCATCCAGGCACTGCACCACCGCCTCCTTCTAAATTGCAGATTTTCAAGACTAAGAGATGTCATTTTTCTGTTGTTCGTTAGGGCTATCATATGATTTGGAAGGAAGACAGAAAAATGGAGTTGAGGTGGAGTTCCTCCATGATCAAATTGAATGGCAGAGCAAAGCAGAGGGGCTGAATGGCCTCCTGTTCATAAGTCCATCATAAGTTCATCAGATATAGGAGTAGAATTAAGCCATTCGGCCCATCGAGTCCGCTCCGCCATTCGATCATGGCTGATATGCTCCTCATCCCCATTTTCCTGCCTTCTCCCCATAACCCTTCAACCCCATTACCAATTAAAAATCTGTCTAACTCCTCCTTAAATTTACTCACTGTCCCAGCATCCACCGCACTTTGGGGTAGCGAATTCCACAGATTCACAACCCCGTGGGAGAAGGAGTTTCTCCTCAACTCTGTTTTAAATTTGCTGCCCCTTATCCTAAGGCGATGACCTCTCGTCCTAGGATGCCCCACAAGAGGAAGCATCCGCTCCACGTCTACTTTATCCATACCTTTTATCATCTTGGATACCTCAATCTGATCTCCCCTCATTCTTCTAAATTCCAGAAAGTATAGGCCTAAACTGTTCAATCTCTCAAGTTACGCTCCTGTGGCAATGCCTCGCCCAAGGCAAACATATCAAAAATGTTGGGCAAAGATCCCCATTGGAAAATCACCGCGAATGTCGCTTGGGTTCCTGGAGAAGGAGTATTATGGAGTTAAAGCGATTGTATCTCTGCTGGTATAATGTCCTGTGACCTGTAGTGATGTAAGCAGAGAGATTGTGGACTTTTAGATCTCTTCCATTTGGATCTACAACAAGCAACTTCTCCTTAATAAACCTGCATCATGTTTAACTTTAACCCACAAGCGTGGCACCTCATTATTTTTCTTTTTGCTAATAACACCCAGTCAATATTTAACAATGAGTCTCACCTGCTGCTTGAGGGCAGTGTTATCAATAATTTCTCCCGCCTATGAATCATTAACTTGGGAGATATCACATTACAATATTTGAACAGAGAGTTTATTCATTTCAGATGATGTTACGATTGCGATGGATCCTGTCCTCTCCCTTGGGATGTGCTACTCTGTGGTGTGTTTGCAAGCCCTTAGTCTGCAGTCTCATTCATCAACACTTGACCTTTGACCACCTATGTTGCCAACTTCCCTGAAGATAACATTTTCTTTAGCTTGTCATAGGATGTGAGCACTGCTGCCAAGGCCAGCAGTTGTTACACATCCTTCGTTACCTTTGAGATAAGCAATGAGATACTTTCACCAATACAAATAAGAGGCTTCAAGGCCACTTCAAAGACTGTTAAGAGCCAAGCACAATTGTTGCAGCTCTGGAGACAGGCCAGACTAGGGAAGGACAGGAAATTCTCTTCCCTAAAGAACATTGTTGCCCAGAGAGGTCTTTGACAATGACTCAGCACTGTTACGATCACCATTACCAATGCTTCAGTGTCGATTGATTTAGTTTACTGAATTCAGCTTCCCCAGAGACCAGGGTGGGATTTGAACTCATTTCTAGACCTTGAAGTCCTTTTGCATCAGTCGCTGAAAGTAAGCGCGCAGGTGCAGCAGGCAGTAAAGAAGGCAAATGGTATGTTGGCCTTCATAGTGAGAGGATTTGAGTACGGGGATAGGAATGTCTTGCTGCAATTGTACAGGGCATTAGTGAGGCCACACCTGGAGTATTGTGTGCAGTTTTGGTGTCCTTATCTGAGGAAGGACGTCCTTGCTATAGAGGGGGTGCAGCGAAGGTTTACCAGGCTGATTCCTGGGATGGCAGATCTGCCATATGAGGAGAGATTAAATCAGGATTATATTCATTGGCGCTTAGATAAGTGAGAGGGGATCTCATAGAAATTTATAAAATTCTAACAGGGTTAGACAGGGTGGATTGAGAAAGAATCTTCCTGATGGTGGGGGAGTCCAGAACTAGGGGTCATAGTTTGAGGGTAAGAGATAAACCTTTCGGGACTGAGGTGAGGAGAAATTTCTTCACCCAGAGAGTGTATGGAATTCACTATCACAGAATGTAGTTGAGGCCAAAACGTTGTGTGATTTCAGAAAGAAATTAGATATAGCTCTTGGGGCTAAAGGGAATAAGGTATCTCGCCTCCACCACCCTTGAGATAAGCAATGAGACACTTCCACCAATACAAACAAGAGGCTCATAGGCCACTTCAAAGGCTGTTAAGAGCCAAACACAATTGTTGTAGCTCTGGAGACAGACCAGACAGTCTAACCCTGTTCGAATTTTATAAGGGGGGGAAGGTGAGATTGGTGTATTGAGTGACCAACCAAAATGAATGGCGGAGCAGGCTCGAAGGGCCGAATGGCCTCCTCCTGCTTCGAGTTTCTATGTTTCTCTGAATTATTAATCCAATTCTCTGGATTATCTGCCCTGTAATGGTAACATGAAATTGTCACACCCATCGATAGGAAACTATGCATTCTATTCGAGACTTGTGGTCTAGGTGAGACACTTCCTGTGTCTCTAAGCTGATGCTGTGAATTTAAATTTCTCGCATTTGAGGAAGGTGGAAACTGAGGTGTTTGCTTAACGTGATTAATCGGGGTGAGTCAAACTAACAAAGACCTGGAAATAATTAATTGTTATCTTCAAAGAAAAAGAATGAAAGCCGCCTTGATAATGTGATCTGGGTGGGTATGTTCCAGCGTCATACTTTGCGAATGTCCACAGCAAACTTACTGCAGACAACTCCCTCAATTGGCAGGTCGAATAGGATGGAAGAATATAATATTAAGGGTAAGACGCTTGGCAGTGTGGAAGATCAGAAGGATCTTGGGGTCCGGGTTCATAGGACGCACAAAGCAGCGTCGCAAGTGGAGGCTGTGGTTAAGAAGGCATATGGAATACTGGCCTTCATCAATAGAGGAATTGAGTTTAGAAATCGGGAGATAATGCTGCAGCTGTATAGGACCCTGGTCAGACCCCACCTGGAATACTGTGCCCAGTTCTGGTCGCCTCATTACAGAAAGGATGTGGAAGCCATAGAAAGGGTGCAGAGGAGACTTACAAGGATGTTGCCGGGATTAGGTGGCATGCCTTATGAGGATAGGTTGAGAGAGCTAGGTCTTTTCTCCTTGGAGAGACGAAGGATGAGAGGTGACCTGATAGAGGTGCACAAGATGTTGAGGAGTATTGATAGAGTGGATTCTCAGAGGCTTTTACCCAGGGCTGAAATGGTTGCCACAAGAGGTCACAGGTTTAGGGTGCTGGGGAGTGGGTACAGAAGAGATGTTAGGGGTAGGCTTTTCTCTCAGAGGGTGGTGGGTGCGTGGAATCAGCTGCCGGTAGTGGTGGTGGAGGCGGACTCGATAGGGTCTTTTAAGAGACTTTTGGATAAGTTCATGGAAGTTAGTAAGATAGAGGGTTATAGGTAAGCCGAGTAGGTAGGGACATGTTCGGCACAACTTGTGGGCCGAGGGGCCTGTTTGTGCTGTAGCTTTTCTATGTTCTATGTTAATATCCAATATCACAATGTTGTGGTTGGGGTTGATGTTGACTTCGGAAGGTCATGACCCCATTCCCATCAGGGAGATGATTTGGACGAGGGCAATTCAGCAGACTCAGCAAAGGCTCCTTGGCGGGGGATGGGGGAGGTGTGGGTCAGAGGTCGAGGGCTGACGGAGGTGTGGGTCAGAGGTCAAGGGCTGGGGAGGTGTGGGTCAGAGGTCGAGGGCTGGGGGAGGTGTGGGTCAGAGGTCGAAGGCTGGGGGAGGTGTGGGTCAGAGGTCGAAGGCTGGGGGAGGTGTGGGCCAGAGGTCGAGGGCTGGGGGATGTGTGGGTCAGAGGTCGAGGGCTGGGGGAGGTGTGGGTCAGAGGTCGAAGACTGGGGGAGGTGTGGGCCAGAGGTCGAGGGCTGGCTGAGGTGTGGGTTAGAGGTTGAGGGCTGGGGAGGTGTGGGTCAGAGGTCGAGGGCTGGGGGATGTGTGGGTCAGAGGTCGAGGGCTGGGGGAGGTGTGGGTCAGAGGTCGAAGGCTGGGGGAGGTGTGGGCCAGAGGTCGAGGGCTGGCTGAGGTGTGGGTTAGAGGTCGAGGGCTGGGGAGGTGTGGGTCAGAGGTCGAGGGCTGGGGGAGGTGTGGGTCAGAGGTCGAGGGCTGGGGGAGGTGTGGGTCAGAGGTCGAGGGCTGGGGGAGGTGTGGGTTAGAGGTCGAGGGCTGGGGAGGTGTGGGTCAGAGGTCGAGGGCTGGGGGAGGTGTGGGTCAGAGGTCAAGGGCTGGGGGAGGTGCGGGTCAGGGGTCATGACCATGGAGAAGGGGGGGGGGCAGTGAGGGGGGCCGGGGGGGGGGGGGGGGGGGGTGGGTAGTGGGGGGTGCAAGGTGTGGGTGAAATCCCAGCATTAGCAGAACTTTTTTAGGATCACTCCCAATGTGGACTGCTTCTTTGACACACAAAAACAAGACTTACCCCTACTGAGCCACTTCTACTCTATTGCCCACAGAACCAATTAGAGTCATTCCACTCAGTTCCAACCTAAACTGCTAACCAAGGTTTTATCTACTATTCTTATTTAGTTATCTACGAAATATATCATTTTGTCCCTCCACCCAATCATTACATTCATATCTCCCACCACCGATGCACAGTGGCAGCCTTGTATACCATCTACTAGATACGCTGCAGGAACTCACCAAGGCTCCTTCGACAGCACCTTCCAAACCCACGACCACTCCCATCTAGAATTAGAAGGGCAGCAGACACATGGGAACACCACCACCTGAAGGTTCCCCTCCAAGTCAGTCACTATCCTGACTTGGAAATATTCTCTTCCACCTTCTTCCATCGGGAAAAAGATACAAAAGTCTGAGGTCACGCACCAACCGACTCAAGAACAGCTTCTTCCCTGCTGCCGTCAGACTTTTGAATGGACCTACCTCGCATTAAGTTGATCTTTCTCTACACCCTACCTATGAATGTAACATTGCATTCTGTACCATCTCCTTTCCTTCTCCCCTATGTACTCTATGAATGGTATGTTTTGTCTGTATCGTGTCCAAGAAACAATACTTTTCACTGTATCCCGATACATGTGACAATAATAAATCAAATCAAATATATCACTGTTCCTTCACTGAGGCTGGGTCAAAACCTGGAACTCCCTCCCTATGTGGTGTAGGTACCATGTGGTACCTACACCGCATGAACTGTAGTGGTTCAAGAAGGCAGCTCACCAGCAGCCTCTTGGGGGCAATTAGGGATGGGCAATAAATGTTGGTCTCGTCAGTGCTGCTTGCATCTTGTGAAGGAATAAAGAAAAAAATTGCAACAGGAAATTCCCATATTAAATGGAATTTGTTAACTGAATCAGGCAGCCACTTTGGACACCCGTTTATAGGGCGCCGGTTGACAGCTGGGAACTCCATTTTGAGCCCAGGGGCACCTCATTAATAAGAAAGGAGATCATTCATGACCAACCCTGTCATGTGATGCAAAGTTGTTCAGGAGAGACTGATCCTCAGTTGGTTGCTTTTAATCCCGTCAGCCAGGCAGAAACTGGGCAAGACGGTGGTTAATAAACTGTGGATTCCACACCTGTTAAGATCACAACAGTTCAACGCTGGAATCGAACCTCCCTGTGGATGAGGTGACGCACTAAAGCAGCAGGGCTCCCCCTGGATTTATACAAATGTGATTCCTGTTCTGTCAATGGGGTGTCCAAAGGTTTTTTAACTTGGTGTGTCTTGCAAGTTTCCAACAACTCTTGCATGTTGAGTCCCTGAGAGATTTGTACCCGCTCCTCCTCTGCACCTCCCCCCCAAAACCCCCCCCAAAACACCCCGCCCCCCATCCCCCCACAACCAGGGTGAGAAAGGGATCAGGAGTCCAACAATGTGCCAGTTAGGTGGATTGTCCATGCTAAATTATTCCCTAATCATAAAGCCATAGTCATACAGTGCAGAAAGGGCCTTTTAGCCCATCGGGTCTGCAACAACAATAACTCCCACTAAAACCACACTAATCCCATTTTCCAGCACTTGTCCCATCTCCTTGATATTTCAAGTGCTCATAGAAACATAGAAACATAGAAAACTACAGCACAAAACAGGCCCTTCGGCCCCACAAGTTGTGCCGAACATATCCCTACCTTCTAGGCCTACCTATAACCCTCCATCCTATTCAGTCCCATGTACTCATCCAGGAGTCTCTTAAAAGACCCTATTGAGTTTGCCTCCACCACCACTGACGGCAGCCGATTCCACTCGCCCACCACCCTCTGTGTGAAAAACTTCCCCCTGTACCTACCCCCCAGCACCTTAAACCTGTGTCCTCTCGCAGCAGCCATTTCCACCCTGGGAAAAAGCCTCTGAGAGTCCACCCTATCTATGCCTCTTAACATCTTATATACCTCTATTAGGTCTCCCCTCATCCTACGTCTCTCCAAGGAGAAAAGACCGAGCTCCCTCAGCCTATCCTCATAAGGCATGCCACTCAATCCAGGCAACATCCTTGTAAATCTCCTCTGCACCCTTTCAATCTTTTCCACATCCTTCCTGTAATGAGGCGACCAGAACTGAGCACAGTACTCCAAGTGGGGTCTGACGAGGGTCTTATATAGCTGCATCATTATCCCCGGACTCCTAAACTCAATCCCTCGATTGATAAAGGCCAGCACACCATACGCCTTCTTAACCACCTCCTCCACCTGCGGGGCCGATTTTAGAGTCCTATGGACCCGGACCCCAAGGTCCTTCTGATCCTCTACCGTACTAAGAGTCTTTCCCTTTATATTGTACTCCTTCATCCCATTCGACCTGCCAAAATGGACCACTATGCATTTATCTGGGTTGAAGTCCGTCTGCCACTTCTCCGCCCAGTCTTGCATCCTATCTATGTCCCTCTGTAACTTCTGACATCCCTCCAGACTATCCACAACCCCACCAACCTTCGTGTCGTCGGCAAACTTACCAACCCATCCCTCCACTTCCTCATCCAGGTCATTTATGAAAATGACAAACAGCAAGGGTCCCAGAACAGATCCCTGGGGCACACCACTGGTGACCGACCTCCAATTAGAAAAAGACCAATCTATACCCACTCTCTGCCTCCTTTGGGCAAGCCAGTTCTGGATCCACCTGGCAGCAGCCCCTTGGATCCCATGCCCTCTCACTTTTTCGAGAAGCCTTGCATGGGGGACCTTATTGAACGCCTGGCTAAAATCCATATAAACCACATCTACCGCCTTCCCTTCATCAATGTGTTTAGTCACATTTTCGAAGAACTCCACCAGGCTCGTAAGGCACAATCTGCCCTTGACAAAGCCATGCTGAGTATTCTTGAGCATACTAAACCTCTCTAAATGCTCATATATCCTGTCCCTCAGGATCTTCTCCATCAGTTTACCAACCACTGAGGTTAGACTCACCGGTCGGTAATTACATGGGCTATCCCTATTCCCCTTCTTGAAAATAGGAACCACATCCGCAATCCTCCAATCCTCCGGCACCTCTCCCATCTCCATCGACGACGCAAAGATCATCGCCAGAGGCTCTACAATCTCTTCCCTCGCCTCCCACAGTAACCTGGGGTACATCCCATCCGGACCTGGCGACTTATCTATCTTGATGCCATTCAAAGATTCCAGCACAACCTCTTTGTTAAAGTCCACATACTCAATCTTTTCAGTCCACCGCAAGCCCACAGTACATCCACCCATGTCCTTCTCCTCTGTGAAAACCGAGGCAAAATACTCATTAAGCACCTCTGCCATTTCTACTGGTTCCGTACAGATTTTCCCACCTTCACCTTTTATAGGCCCTATTCCTTCCCGTCTCATCCTTTTACTCTTCACATATTTATAGAACACCTGAGGGTTTTCCTTAATTCTACTCGCCAAGGCCTTCTCGTGACCCCTTCTGGCTCTCCAAATTTCCTTCTTTAGTCCCTTCCTACAAGGCGTATACTCATCTAGATCCCTATCTTCACCAAGCTCTCTGAACCTTTTGTACGCCTTCCTTTTCTTCTCGACTAGGTCCCGCACAGCTTTCGTGCACCACGAAATACATTTTAAAGTTTGTAAGGTTTCCAGCCTCCACTACCTTCCCAGGCAGCGCATTCCAGATTCCCATCACACTCTGACTGAGTTTTGTTTTTCTCAAATCCCCTCTTAATACATTTTCTCCGCTCTAAAACATTCCAGGTCAGACACAGTTCTAAGATTTCCTCTGGGCGTAATGTCCCACACAACACGAGAGATCAGGAGGTGAAAAGTCAGCTTTTCTTGCTCACTGTCCAGACTTTGGTATAACCCGTGGGGGCAGGGACAGAGACAAAGGGCTGAATGGCCTCCTACTGTGTTGTACTATCCTGTGTTTAAAGTTTATTTATTAGTGTCACAAGTAGGCTTACATTTACACTGCAATGAAGTTACTGTGAAAATCCCCTAGTCGCCACACTCCGGCGTCTGTTCGGGTACACTGAGGGAGAATTTAGCACCTAACCAGCACGTCTTTGGACTGTGGGGAGAAACTGGAGCACCCGGTGGAAACCCGCGCAGACATGGGGAGAAGGTGCAGACTCTGCACAGATCATGACCCAAGCTGGGAATTGAACCCAGGTCCCTGGCGCTGTGAGGCAGTAGTGCCACCGTGCCGCCCCGATGTGTCAGCGCCAACTGAGACCTATTGGAGTTATTGGTTTGTTTCTGTATTGTACATAAATAACAGAGGCAGTGGACAGAGCAGCGAATGTTCCGGATGTCCTATATTTAACCCTTTGGCAGAAGTCTGATGTTGTAGATAGAAACTCAGAGAAAGCTGTTCATGCTGCATGGAAGAAATTAGGAAGTCAATCTCCAGAGACTTTCATTTCTGGTTCCCATTTTGTCAGTGTTCAGAATAGACATGCAGACAGAAGACATGTAGACATGTAGCCATGCAGACTGAGGACATGTAGATATGTAGACATGCTGACTGTAATAAAGGCCCAATTCTCCGATCTGGTTTGCCCTGCTGCCAGCAAGAACGGAGAATTTGGCACTCAGCCAAAACTCCGCCAGAATTCTTTTAAAGTTTATTTATTAGTATCAGAAGTCGGCTTACATTAACACTGCAATGAAGTTACAGTGTAAATCCCCGCCTCGCCACACTCCGGCGCCTGTTCGGGTACACTGAGAGAGAATTTAGCACATCTTTCAGACTGTGGGAGGAAACCGGAGCACCCGGAGGAAACCCACGCAGTCACGAAGAGAATGTGTAGACTCCACACAGACAGTGACTCGAGGCCGTAATTGAACCCGGGTCCTTGGCACTGTGAGACAGCAGTGCTAACCACTGTGCCACCGTGCCGTCTGTTGTGGGAGGCTCCTTATTTCTCCACATAGTATCTCAGGAGGTCATTAAATAAAGTCAGTCACCAAAACTAATCATTACACTATCGATTTTCCTGTTTTAGAATGTCCTATGGGCAGCAGGGTGGCAGAATGGATAGCACTGCAATCGAGATCAGGCGGCATGATGACACAGCAGTTAGCACTGCTGCCTCACAGCGCCAGTGACCCGGGTTCAATTTCGGCCTTGGGTCATTGTCTGTGTGGAGTTTGCACATTCTCCCCGTGTCTGCGTGGGTTTCCTCTGGGTGCTCCGGTTTCCTCCCACAGTCCGAAGATGTGCAGGTTAGGTGGATTGGCCATGCTAAATTGCCCCTTAGTGTCCAAAGATGTGTTGGTTAGGGGGAATGCATGAGGTTACGAGGATAGGGTTTGGATAAGATGCTCTTTCGATGGGCTGAATGGCCTCTTTCTGTTCTGTAGGGATTCTATGAGCAGGTTGATTCGTTGTATTCCACGTTCTGGGAGTCACGATACACAGCTTGCCCCTCACCTTTCCCTTGTGCAGGAGTAGCTGTGTTGTCCGTGTCCTGTGAAGATGTGTTTCCTTGTCACCCATTGTCTTTGAGGCAGGTTGAAATCAGGTGCCTCCCCTTCAGGCTCAGGAATGAGGTTCTCATGTCTTCATGCTGCACCTCTCCCACTATTCCGTCTATCGGGCTGATACCGGCTACATCAGCGTTCATTGCTCTTTCCCTGAATGGCCGGAGAACTTTCTGAGTGGGGTTTGTGTAAAGATGTAGTGAAATGTGGAGTTAATGACATGACGTCCCCGAGTGTCTAGCTCATTGAGAACTTGCCAGCTGACTTCATCAATACGATCACCAAAGGCCTGAAAGTGGCCAAATCTGAAGAGCGCAAGAACATCAATCGGATTCTGATAAGCTCATACAAACAGAATTCGGAGCAGGAGTAGGCTATTCGGCCCCTCAAGCCTGCTATACCATTCAATAGGATCATGGCTGATCCGACATTCCTCATGTCCACTTTCCTGCTCTTTTCCCGTAACTCTAGATTCCCTTACTGATCAAAATCTATCTCAGCCTTAAATATATGCAATGACTCTGCCCCCCCCCCCCCCCCCCACAGCTCTCTGTGGTAAGGAGTTCCAAAGACTCACAACCCTCAGAGAGAAGAAATTCCTCCTCATCTCAGTCTTGAATTGGTGCCCCTTTATTCTGAGACTACATCCTTCGGTCCTGGAGTCTCCCATGAGGGGAAACATCCTCTCAGCATTTACCCTGTCAAGCCCCTTAAGAATCCTAAATGTTTCAATGAGATCACCTCTCATTCTGCTAAATTCCAACAAGTCCCAACCTGTTTAAGCTTTCCTCTTAAGACAATCCCTCCATCCCGGGGATCATCCGAGTGATCCTTCTCTGAACTGCCTCCAATGAAATAATATCTTTCCTTAAATAAGGGAATCAGAACTGCTCTCAGTGCTACTCACCAGTACCTTGTACAGTTGCAGCAAGACTTCCCTCCTCTGATACTCCAACCCTCTTGAAATAAAGGCCAACATTCCATTACCCTTCCTGATTACCTGCTGTACCTGTGTGCTAGCTTTCTGTGTTTCGTGCACAGGTTCCCCCCAAGTCCAGTCCGTTGTGTTGCAGCTTCCTGCAGTTTCCCTCTATTTTAATAATACTCTGTTCTTTTATTCTCTCTTCCAAAATGAACAACTTCATGTTTTGCAACAGTATGCTCCAACTTTTTACCCACTTACTTAATCCATCAATATCTTTGTAAACTGTGTGTCTCCCACAAGAGGAAGCACCTTCTCCATGTCGAGCCTGTCAATATCACTGCCAGGAAGTCACTTTTTACTCTTCCAGACTCAAGCAGATACAAGCCTAGCCGATCAAACCTTTCCTGATAAGAATCTTGGTATTAGTCTAAACTGCTTCTAACGGTCTTAGATCCTTCCTTAAATAAGGAGACCGATACTGTACACAGTACTCCAAGTTAGATGGATTGGCTATGCTGAATTGCTCATTAGTATTCAAACATGTGTAGGTTAGATGGATTGGCCGTGCTAAATTGCCCCTTAGTGTCCAAAGATGTGTAGGTTAGGTGGATTGGCCGTGCTAAATTGCCACATATTGTCCAAAGATGTGTAGGTTAGGGAGATCAGCCGTAATAAATGTACGGGGTTACAGGGATAGGGCAGGGGGGGGATGGGCCTGGGTAAGATGCTCTTTTGGAGAGCCGGTGCACCCTCAATGGACTGAGTGGCCTCCTTCTGCACTGTAGGGATTCTATGTGGTCTCGCCAATGTCCTATACAACTGAAGCATAACCTTCCTCCTTTTGTGATTGATTCCCCTCACAATAAGCGACAACATCCTATTAGCTTTCCTAATTACTTGCTGTACCTGTGTATGAGCCTTTTGTGATCCATGCACTAGGACACCCAGATCCCTCTGCAATCTCTCACCATTTAGATAATGAGCGTCCGTTTTATTCTTCCCGCCAATCAGACTTGTCAGTGCTGCCTTCTTTTGGGAACAGATTTAAATGAACAAACAGTAAAAGTACAGAAGGATGACTGGTTATTTTCTCCTTAATGGAGGAAGGAATCAGGATGGCGAGTGAATTCCCTGATTCCCTTCAAGAATTGCCATGGGATTTTTCAATATGCAAGTATTCAGTTATATTGTAGACACAGATCGATGTTTCATTAGTTCGATCCAGACTACGTTTTGAATTGCTCGATCTCAGCTCTGGCTTTTGGCATGTCTGTCTCTGTCTCTCTCTCTCTCTCTCTTTCTCCCCCTCTTAAATAATCCTTATTTCGCTTTCTGCAAAATGCTTATAAAAGACACTTAAATAAAGGAGTATTTAATTCGAACCAGTCATGTTCGAGTTTATTCTGAAGAAGAAAGCAGACCCTATAGGGATGATCAACCTATGACCTTCACGTAACAAAGGTTTTCAATTGACACAAACTGGCCCAGTTCCCGAATAACAGGGGCTTGTTAGCTCACACAGCACGGAGCAGAGATCCGGCTGAGTTCCAGCCCGCGAGAGAACGGCTGCATCAAGAGCTGCGAAGGTTTTATTTACTTACATGCAGAAACTCTGAAATGTGATGACAATCTCCACATCTCAGCTATTGGCCTGTTCCTCTTCAAAGATATTTAAAGCAGCGTGGTAAAACTCTGACAAGCCAGACGCCACAACAAGGTGATTTATATTGATGGATTGGCATCGGTTTACAATGGTCAGCAGAGAATGTGATCCCATTGACGTATGAAATGAAAGCACCGCTACTCCCTCTCAGATAACATTTCAATGATATGGAAGGAGTTTCAAGCAACAATATCTTCATGCAGAACTCTGTACCTCAATCCTTCATCACCTCATCTATCTTTTTATATAGAACAGTACAGCACAGAACAGGCCCTTCGGCCCACAATGTTGTGCCGAGCTTTATCTGAAACCAAGATCAAGCTATTCCACTCCCTATCATCCTGGTGTGCTCCATGTGCCTATCCAATAACCGCTTAAATGTTCCAAAAGTGTCTGACTCCACTATCAGTGCAGGCAGTCCATTCCACACCCCAACCACTCTCTGCGTAAAGAACCTACCTCTGATATCCTTCCTGTATCTCCCACCACGAACCCTATAGTTATGCCCCCTTGTAATAGCTCCATCCACCCGAGGAAATAGTCTTTGAATGTTCACTCTATCTATCCCCTTCATCATTTTATAAACCTCTATTAAGTCTCCCCTCAGCCTCCTCCGCTCCAGAGAGAACAGCCCTAGCTCCCTCAAACTTTCCTCATAAGACCTACCCTCCAAACCAAGCAGCATCCTGGTAAATCTCCTCTGCACTCTTTCCAGCGCTTCCACATCCTTCTTATAGTGAGGTGACCAGAACTGCACACAATATTCCAAATGTGGTCTCACCAAGGTCCTGTACAGTTGCAGCATAACCCCATGGCAATGATGAAACGTAAGGGGTAATGTGAGTTAGCCACTGTGTTGAGAATAATCTTCAGCTGATTGCAAATATGAACTGAGGAGCCAGGGAGGATTCTTGATGCCATAAATGCTTGGTGTACCCAGCAATGGTATCCCCCACCCCGCACCCCCCCCCCCAACCCTCCCCTTACTAACTCCCTGCAGAGACCAGAGAAACAATAAGATTTCTTTTTCACTGATTTGATTTGATTTATTATTACCGCATGTATTGGGATACAGTGAAAAGTATTGTTTCTTGCGCCTATACAAAGCATACTGCTCATAGAGTACGTAGACGAGAAGGAAAGGAGAGGGTGCAGAATGCAGTGTTGCAGTCACAGCTAGCGTGTAAAGAAAGACCAACTTAGTATAAGATTCAAAAGCCTGAAGGCAGCAGGGAAGAAGCTGTTCTTGAATCGGATGGTAGGTGATCTCAGACTTTTGTGCCTTTCCCCGACGGAAGGTGATGGAAGAGAGAATGTCCGGGGTGCGTGTCCTTATTTATGTTGGCTGCTTTGCCAAGGCAGTGGGAAGTGTAGACGGAGTCAATGGATGGGAGGCTGGTTTGCGTGATGGACTGGGCTTCGTTCACAGCATTTTGTAGTTCCTTGCGGTCTTGGGCAGAGCAGGAGCCACACCAAGCTGTGATACAACCAGAAAGAATGCTTTCTATGGTGCATCTGTAAAAGTTAGTGAGAGTCGTAGCGGACATGCTGAATTTCTCATAGAATAGAATCCCCAGAGTGCAGAAGGAGGCCATTCGGCACATTGGGTGGAATTTTACCATTTTGAGTCTAAGTGCCGGATCTGGGTGTCAAATAGATCCGAGCCTGGAATCCTCTTTCCAGCGCGCCCATATGTGTTTCGCCGGCTCCGGCCCGATCCGCACTGTGGACGGGGCTTAGCGCTGGCGGACCAATCGGAGCTCTGAACTGCGCAGGCGCAGTTCAAAAAAAATCTGACAGCACGCCCGGGCACGGAAAAAAAGCAGAAAGCGGCTCTCTGACGGTCATCCTCTGGTCGGGGGGGTGGAGCGGTGGGGGATGGGAGGAGGAGAGGGGTGTCTGGTCACAATCTGGTCGGGCGGGGGGGGCTCCACTGCCTGTCTGCGGCTGATCCCTCCTGGCACCATCACTGGTTCACTACCAGTCACAGATTACTCTTCCCTGCAGGTGTGGTGAGCGGGAGAGATGGCAGTGGCTGGTAGTGAACCAGTGATGGTGCCAGGAGGGATCGGCCGCAGACAGGCAGCGGAACCCCCCCGACCAGAGGATGATACGTCACACCCCCTCTCCACCCCCCCCAGGGGATGATCGGTCACACCGTCTCTCCTCCCCCCCCTAGGGATGATCGGTCACACCCCCTCTCCACCCCCCCCAGGGGATGATCGGTCACACCGTCTCTCCTCCCCCCCCTAGGGATGATCGGTCACACCCCCTCTCCACCCCCCCCTAGGGATGATCGGTCACACCCCCTCTCCACCCCCCCCAGGGGATGATCGGTCACACCGTCTCTCCTCCCCCCCCTAGGGGATGATCGGTCACACCCCCTCTCCACCCCCCCCAGGGGATGATCGGTCACACCCCCTCTCCTCCCCCCCCCTCCCCAGAGGATGATACGTCACACCCCCTCCCCTCCCACCACCCCCCCAGGGGATGAGACATCACACCCCCTCCCCTCTCTCCCCCCCCCGGCCAACCAGGGGATGAGGCATCACACCCCCCTCTCCTCCTCCCACCCTCCCTCCCGCCCCGACCAGAGGATGACCTGGGTCAGAGAGCCGTTGCAGTCTCTGGCCCCGCTCTTCGGAGGCTGCAGCGGCGACTTCAGACTTTTGTTTTGCAGGTCGGTAACAGCGCGGACGCGGATCGGGCCAGAAGACGGTAAAGTGGGATTTGGTGGTAGAGTTGGGCGGTTCATTAAGTCGATTTAAATGCATGCAAATGCATTTAAATCGCCGGGCCGCCCGATTCGGGCGCGGACCGGACCCGCGCCCGAATCAGGTGTCAGTAAAGCCGCGATCTGCTCGGAATCGGGTACAGATCGCGGTACAGGCCCAACGCCCAACTTTACCGCGATTTCACACCCGAAAACGGGCGTGAAGCTTTGGTAAAATCAGGCCCATTGAGTCTGCACCGACCAGAATCCCAACCAGGCCCTATCCCCATAACCCCATGCATTTACCCCTAGCTAGTCCCCCTTATTTCCTTAGCATCCTGAGAAAGTAGAGGCGTTGGTGGACTTTCTTAACTATAGCATCAGCCATACCAGGAGAGGTTGTTGGTGATCTGGATACCTAAAAACTTGAAGCTCTCGACCCTTTCTACTTCATCCCCGTTGATGTAGACAGGGGCATGTTCTCCTTTACGCTTTCTGAAGTCGATGACTATCTCCTTTGTTTTACTGAGATTGTATCACTGTATCCCAGTGCATGTGACAATAATAAATCAAATCAAATCAGTGTGCTTGTGAACAATTCTTTCTCCTGTGGGCCTCTGCAACATTTCGCTGGTGAAAGTCGGAATGACAAACGGTTCAGTGTTTGAGTGAAACTAGCTCAGCCTTCAGCAGCCAGGATGGACACAATCTAAGAACAAAGACCAAAAGCAGAAAGCTGAAGATACCCAAAGAAACTAGAAGCAGGAGTCGGCCATTCGGCCCTTTAAGCCTGCTCCACCATTCATTATGATCATGGCTGATCATCGAATTCAATATCCTGATCCCCCTTCCTCCCACATCCCTTGATCCCTTTAGCCCCAAGAGCTATATCTAATTTCTTCTTGAAATCACACAACGTTTTGACCTCAACTACATTCTGTGGGAGTGAATTCCACACATTCACCACCCTCCGGGTGAAGAAATTTCTCCTCACCTCAGTCATAGAGTCATAGAGGTTTACAGCATGGAAACAGGCCCTTCGGCCCAACTTGTCCATGCCGCCCATTTTTTTTTTTAACCCCTAAGCTAATCCCAATTGCCCGCATTTGGCCCATGTCCCTCTATACCCATCGTACCCATGTAACTATCTAAATGCTTTTTAAAAGACAAAATTGTACCCGCCTCTACTACCACCTCTGGCAGCTTGTTCCAGACACTCACCACCCTCTGTGTGAAAACATTGCCTCTGTGGACCCTTTTGTATCTCTCCCCTCTCACCTTAAACCTCTAGTTTTAGACTCCCCTACCTTTGGGAAAAGATATTGACTATCTAGCTGATCTGTGCCCCTCATTATTTTATAGACCTCTATAAGATCACCCCTCAGCCTCCTACGCTCCAGAGAAAAAAGTCCTAGTCTATCCAGCCTCTCTTAGAATCTTAGAAACCCTACAGTACAGAAAGAGGCCATTCGGCCCATCAAGTCAGCACCGACCACAATCCCACCCAGGCCCTACCCCCACATATTTTACCCGCTAATCCCTCTAACCTACGCATCTCAGGACTCTAAGGGGCAATTTTTTTTTAACCTGGCCAATCAACCTAACCCGCACATCTTTGGACTGTGGGAGGAAACCGGAGCACCCAGAGGAAACCCACGCAGACACGAGGAGAATGTGCAAACTCCACACAGACAGTGACCCGAGCCGGGAATCGAACCCGGGACCCTGGAGCTGTGAAGCAGCAGTGCTAACCACTGTGCTACCGTACCTCTCCTTATAACTCAATCCATCAAGTCCCGGTAGCATCCTAGTATACATTTTCTGCACTCTTTCTAGTTTAATAATATCCTTTCTATAATAGGGTGACCAGAATTGCACACAGTATTCCAAGTGTGGCCTTACCAATGTCTTGTACAACTTCAACAAGACATTCCAACTCCTGTATTCAATGTTCTGACCGATGAAACCAAGCATGCCGGATGCCTTCTCACCACTCTGTCCACCTGTGACTCCACTTTCAAGGAGCTATGAACATGTACCCCTAGATCTCTTTGTTCTGTAACTCTCCCCAACGCCCTACCATTAACTGGGTAAGTCCTGCCCTGGTTCAATCTACCAAAATGCATCACCTCGCATTTGTCTAAATTAAACTCCATCTGCCATTCGTCAGCCCACTGGCCCAGTTGATCAAGATCCCGTTGCAATTGGAGATAACTTTCTTCACTGTCCACTATGCCACCAATCTTAGTGTCATCTGCAAACTTACTAACCATGCCACCTATATTCTCATCCAAATTATTAATATAAATGACAAATAACAGTGGACCCAGCACTGATCCCTGAGGCACACCGCTGGTCACAGGCCTCCAGTTTGAAAAACAACTCTCTACAACCACCCTCTGGCTTCTGTCAAGAAGCCAATTTTGTATCCATTTAGATACCTCACCCTGGATCCCGTGAGATTTAACTTTATGCAACAATCTGCCATGCGGTACCTTGTCAAAGGCCTTGCTAAAGTCCATGTAGGCAACATCAACTGCACTGCCCTCATCTACCTTCTTGGTTACCCCTTCAAAAAACTCAATCAAATTTGTGAGACATGATCTTCCACTCCCAAAGTCATGCTGACTGTCCCTAATCAGTCCTTGCGTCTCTAAATTCCTGTAGATCCTGTCTCTCAAAATATCTTCCAACAACTTACCTACCACAGATGTGAGGCTCACTGGCCTGTAGTTCCCAGGCTTTTCCCTGTAGCTCTTTTTAAACAAAGGCACAGCATTTGCCACTCTCCAATTTTCAGGCACCTCACCCGTGACTATCGATGATTCAAATATCTCTGCTAGGGGACCCGCAATTTCCTCCCTAGCCTCCCACAATGTCCTGGGATACACTTCATCAGGTCCCGGGGATTTATCTACCTTTAAGACTTCCAGCACCTTCTTCTCTGTTATATGTACACTCCTCAAGACATCACTATTTATTTCTCCAAGTTCCCTAACATCCATGCTTTTCTCAATAGTAAATACTGATGAGAAATATTCATTTAGGATCTCACCCATCTCTTGTGGATCTGCACATAGATGACCTTGTTGATCCTTAAGAGGCCCTACTCTCTCCCATGTTACTCTTTTGCCCTTTATGTATAAAAGGTCTATCCCTTATAAACCTTAAGGGATAAACTTTAAGGGATAAACCTTAAAAGGTTTATCCCTTATCCTCAAACTATGACCCCCTAGTTCTGTACACCCCACCATCAGGAACATTCATTCTAAATTTACCCTTTCTTACTCTATTAGAATTTTGTAAGTTTTTATGAGATTCCCCTCTCACTTATCTAAACGCCAGTGAATATAATCCTGATTTAATCTGTCCTCATATGACAGAACTACCATCCCAGGAATCAGTCTGGTAAACCTTCGCTGCACTCCCTCTATAGCAAGGACATCCTCCCTCAAATAAGGACACTAACACTGCACACAATACTTCCTAAAAGGTTCACTCCTTATCCTCAAACTATGACCCCTAGTTCTGGACTCCCCCGCCAGTGGGAACATTCTTTCTGAATCCACCCTGTCCAACCCTGTTAGAATTTTATAAGTTCCTCTGAGATCCCCTCTCACTCATTTGACAAACATATGAGATCACACGGATTACTGAAATCACTGGGTTATTCCCATGAGATCTGAAGCATGACCAATGTGTATTATATGTTTTCCATGGGATTAACTCATGCCTTACAGTCTCATGAGTGAAGATATCTTTTTGGTTGATAATGCCTTATTCAAATGTTATATTTTCTCATATTTTGCATTCCAATCCTTTGTCTTAACCCATTCACCCGAATGGAAAACAGAAAAACAGACAAGCTTTCTGTTCCTCCTGGTCCAAGATTAAAACAAAGTGTTTCTTTTTGTCAGTACAATTGTTGTGTTTTTCCTTGGCGTGGGGAACGCTATCACATGGTTTGCTCTCTGATAGCGAGCCAGACATTTATTTTGCTTGCCACTGACTTCACAGGAGAGTCATGATGTGGAGATGCCGGCGTTGGACTGGGGTAAACACAGTAAGAAGTTTAGCAACACCAGGTTAAAGTCCAACAGGTTTATTTGGTAGCCAAGTAAACCTATTTAGTCAAATAAACCTATTTGGCTACCAAATAAACCTGTTGGACTTTAACCTGGTGTTGTTAAACTTCTTACTGTGTTCGCAGGAGAGGCCAGTGGGCATTTTAAAGTTTAGCAGTGTCGGTTTACATTAACACTGCAATGAAGTTATTGTGAAAACCTCCGAGTGCCACACTCCGGCGCCTGTTCGGGTTACACTGAGGGAAAATTTAGCACGCCCAATGCACCTGACCAGCACGTCTTTCAGACTGTGGGAGGAAACCGGAGCACCCGGAGGAAACCCACGCAGACACAGGGAGAACGTGCAAACTCCACACAGACAGTGGCCCAAGCCAGGAATCGAACCCAGGTCCCTGGCATTGTGAGGCAGAATACTAACCACTGTGCTGGTACTGACAGTGGACTTTCTTCGACACTGTTATCTAGATTACGTTTCGTACCTTGACTAGAATTTTCACTTTGACCCCCAGCTCCCTGATCCCCCAACTCCACCTGATTGTCCTTTCAATATATTGAAACACATTAATCAGCAGGGTGTGAAACAGCTGGTCAGTCAAGGGTGGCACGGTGGCACAGTGGTTAGCAGTGCTGCCTCACAGCACCAGGGATCTGGATTCAATTCCCGGCTTGGGTCATTGTCTGTGTGGAGTCTGCACATTCTCCCCGTGTCTGCGTGGGTTTCCTCCGGGTGCTCCGGTTTCCTCCCACAGTCCAAAAGATGTACGGGTTAGGTGCATTGGCCATGCTAAATTCTCCCCCAGTGTACCCGAACAGGCGCTGGAGTGTGGCGACTTGGGGATTTTCACAGTAACTTCATTGCAGTGTTAATGTAAGCCTACTTGTGACAGTAATAAATAAACGTAAGCTCAATCACAGAATTCCAACAGTGCAGAAGGAGGCCATTCGGCCCATCGAGTCTGCACCGACTCTTCAAAAGAGCATCCCGCCTATGTAACCCCACATATTGATCCTACTGATCCCCTTAACCTACATATCTTTGGACAATAGGGGCAATCTAGCACAACCAAACCAACTAACATGCACAATTTGGAGTGTGGGAGGAAACCCATGCAGACACGGGGAGAAGATGCAAACTCTGCACAGACAGTGACCCAAGCCGGGAATCGAACCCGGGTCCCTGGCGCTGTGAGGCAGCAGTGCTAACCACCGTGCCATAATATGTTCTGATTATCAATCAGTGATAAAAGTGAAAAATCACCCCTCTCACCCGCCTTCACCCCTGGCCGTATATTTAGAGAGTAACTGAATGACGTCTTTATTATTGTATATGTTGAGAATTACAAGGGTCTGTTCTGATTTCCCAAAATCCACTGCTTCATTAAAGACAGTGTAGTCAGTGGAAAATGGGTCATCTTTCAAGTTAACAAAGTAAAACTTTACAGGACCTCTTGATGACATGAATGCCATAACCTTTGTTCTTGGGATGTTTGTTCTTAGGATGTGAGCATTGTCCTTGAGAAGGTGGTGATGAGCTGCCTTCTTCTACAGCTGTAGCCCATGAGGTGTAGGTGCACCCACTGTGTTGTTAGGGAAATAGTTTCAGGATTCTGACCCAGCGGCAGTGAAGGAACAGCGATAACCTTTGATTTGATTTATTATGGTCACATGTATTAGTATACAGTGACAAGTATTGTTTCTTGCCCATTATACAGACAAAGCATACCGTTCATAGAAAAGGAAAGGAGAGAGTGCAGAGTGTAGTGTTACAGCCATAGCTAGAGTGTAGAGAAAGATCAACTTAATGCGAGGTAGGTCCATTCAAAAGTCTGATGGCAGCAGGGAAGAAGCTGTTCTTGAGTCGGTTGGTACGTGACCTCAGACTTTTGTATCTTTTTCCCAATGGAAGAAGGTGGAAGAGAGAATGTCCGAGGCACATGGGGCCCTTAATTACGCTGGCTGCTTTGCCAAGGCAGCGGGAAGTGTAGACAGAGTCAATGGATGGGAGGCTGGTTTCCAAGACAGGATGGTGACTAACTTGGAGGAGAACATCCAGGTGGTGGAGTTCCCCATGTACCTGCTGCCCTTGCCCTTCCACAAGGTAGAAGTCACAGGTTTAGAAGGTGTTGTTGAAGGAACGTTGATGGGTCATCACAGAGCATCTTGTAGATGATTCACACTGTACACCAAGAGTGGACAGAGTAAATGTTTAAGTACTCAGATCATGCAGTCTGCTTTTGTCCTGGATGGTGTCGATCTTCTTCAGTGTTGTTGGAGCTGCACTCACCCAGGGAAGTGACTTGTGTCTTGTAGATGGCGGACAGGCTTTGGGGAGTGAATTACTCGCCGCAAGATTCCCAGCCTTCTGACCTGCTCTTGTAGTCACTGGGTGGGACTTTACAACCTCGCTCGAGCAAGACCGGAAATCCCTGCCTGAGGTCAACTGAGATTTCTGTCGTCGGACTCTCACCCACTCCAATTCCGTGGCAGGCGAGGTGGTAGAGTTCCAGCGACTGTGTTTATATTCAGCGACTGAGTTTCAGGTGAATGGTCACCTCCCAGGATGTTGATGGTGGGTGATTCAACTATAGCCATAGAGTCATTGAGCACAGAAAAGGCCCTTTCGCCATCAAGTCTACACCAACAATATCTACCACTCAAGTTGCGCTCATCCCATTTTCCTGCACTCATCCCATATCCTTGAATATTATGAAATCTCAAGTGCTCATCTAAATACATTTTAATGCTGTAAGGTTTCCGGCCTCCACTACCATCCCAGGCAGCGCATTCCAGATTCCCACAACCCCCTGAAGTGAAAAAGGTTTTTCTCAAATCCCCTCTGAATCTCCTGCCCCTCACCCGAAAACTATGCCCCCTCGTGATTGACCCTTCAACCAAGAGGAACAACTGCTCCCTATTCACCCTGTCCATTCCCCTCATGATCTCATGATCCCCACTGCTCTACCTATCTGACCAACCCATCTGTATCTTCCTGCAACCCTTTTCACTATTAATTTCCCTACCAATCTTGGTGTCATCTGTAAATTTGCTGACCATTCCCCCCACATTCTCATCTATATCATTTCTGTATGTAACAAACGATAAGGGTCCCAGTACCTTGTAGTACAAACTGGACACTGGCCTCCAGCCACTCAAACAGCCTTCTACACCATCCTTAATATCCGCTTACTAAACCAGTTTCAGATCCATCTCGCCAAGTTCCGCTGAATTCCAGCTTTGACAAAGGATTATCTGGACTTGAAACGTCAGCTCTTTTCTCTCCTTACAGATGCTGCCAGATCTGCTGAGATTTTCCAGCATTTTCTCTTTTGGTTTCCATTGAATTCCATGTGCTTTAACTTTCTCAATCAGTCTCCCACATAAACTACATCAACTGCACTTCCCCCATCCGCACATTTGATCACATTTTTGAAAAATTCTAACAAATTTATTAGGCATGACCTCCCTCTAACAAAGCCATGCTGACTATCCCTAATTAACCCATGCCTTTCCAAGTGGATATTAATCCTCTCCTTCAGACGTTTCTCCAATAGTTTCCCTACCACTAACGTGAGACTCACCGGCCTGTAATCTCCTGGTTCATCTCTACCATCCTTCTTGATGTTTGGAACTACATTAGCCACACTCCAGTCCTCTGGCACTTTCCCCATAGTAAGAGTTTTAACAACACCAGGTTAAAGTCCAGTAGGTTTATTTGGTAGCAAATGCCATTAGCTTTCGGAGCGCTGCTCCTTCATCAGATGGAGTGGAAATCTGCTCTCAAACAGGGCACAGAGACACAAAATCAAGTTACAGAATACTGATGAGAATGCGAATCTCAACAGCCAACCAGGTCTTAAAGATACAGACAATGTGGGTGGAGGGAGCATTAAGCACAGGTTAAAGAGATGTGTATTGTCTCCAGACAAGACAGCCAGTGAGATTCTGCAAGTCCAGGAGGCAAACTGTGGGGGTTACTGATAGTGTGACATAAAGCCAACATCCCGGTTTAGGCCGTCCTCATGTGTGCGGAACTTGGCTATCAGTCTCTGCTCAGCGACTCTGCGCTGTCGTGTGTCATGAAGGCCGCCTTGGAGAACGCTTACCTGAAGATAATCATGAAGGAGCAGCGCTCCGAAAGCTAATGACATTTGCTACTAAATAAATTAAGATGTATAACCCTGAACAAATACATTTAAGATGTTCCAATGAAAACCAAGCTTTAACCTGGACTTTGGACTTTAACCTGGTGTTGTTAAAACTCTTACTGTGTTCACCCCAGTCCAACACCGGCATCTCCACATCATGACTTGCCCCATAGCCAGAGAGGAATTAAAACTTTGTGTCAGAGCCCCTGTAATTTCTTCTCTTGCATCTCACAACATCAAGTTTGTTTTGGAGATGGCCATTGACTGACACTTGTGTAGCGTGAATGAAACGCTATGGTGGAGGCTTCTGCCTTTGGAGACATACTAAGCTCAGTAAATCTTCTTGTGAAACAACCCCGCCAATCACAGCACCGTTTTGCCAACCCTATTCCTTCACATCAACCACCTGTGATGTTAGTGTACCTTTAAGAAAGGTTTTTGTTAAATCATGATCTCTGCAGCTCTCACAGCTTCAGTGATGTCATTGTTGGCAGCTTGACTGGAAATGTCCTTTTATTGCTACTTGAGTGGCTTAAATGGGGTTGTTTGTGTTTACTTTGGGATTAGCTTTATGATCCTGCATTGTTAGGACGGTCGTGCGTTTATGGACAGTTTTCTTTTCATTCTCAGTTTGGAGCTGCAGGTTTGAGTTTCAGTTTTAGAAGGGGCAGCAAGCTAAAAAGAAGTGTTTTCCCTCTCTCCCTGTTGTTTTGAAAATTCTGCTGGTTAGCTGAAAACATGATCATGTTTTCCTGAAAGGTAAAAATCTGCTGTTATTGGGAGCTGGACTAGAGTCGCTGTGGCGTTCTGGGAAGCTACCTTGTCTTCAAACTGTTCTGAGTGAATTCAGAGAACTGCAGACTTCAACAGAGGACTCGATTTCCATTATCACGTGAGCATTAGACTCTGCTCTATTGAGTTTGTTTAAAGGGTTTTGTCTGAAGGAAGCTTGGTTTTCATTGGAACATCTTAAATGTGTTTGTTCAGGGTTATACATCTTAAATATCTTTGTTAAGGATTATACATTATAATGGTTGTTTTGTTTCTTGTTTGTAATTGATGAAAGTTCTTGCGGATTTTCTTTCTATTCATGTTAACTATATTCTTAAATAAACTTTGGTTGATAAAAGCTCCCGAGTGGGTCATTTGAATCACACCTGAAGTGAATGCTTATCCTAGCTAAAATCAAACTGCAAAACTTATGATCCAGGCGGGCTCCATAGAACACTTTGGAGTCTTTGACTGAAGCATAACACGTCTTCACCAATTCCCAAAGCCAACCCATGTTGGCCATCCAGATTTTCTTTCCCCGGAGAACTTGCTGCAATAAAACCTTTGACAATCTCGTCTGAAATAGCAGATTGGTATGCAGCACTCATGTGTTGTCTTGGATCTATTTTCTGTTCTTTGGTTGCAGCTGTAGGAACATGGTGATGATCAGCCAGGGGCACATCCCCTCCAGATTTAGCTCCACTGAGTGGTCCTCCACTTCCCTCTTCAGTTGCTCATAAGAGAGTCACACTTTCAACCTGAATGGGAAATGAGAAGTATGATTAGGGAAGGAATACCTGATGTGGTTTCTAATGGCTTCCCCATATGCTTTTAAGTTTAAGTTTATTTATTGGTGTCACAAGTAGACTTACTATAATACTGCACTAACGTTACTGTGAAAATCCCCTCATCGCCAAACTCCAGGTACACTGAGGGAGAATTTAGCATGGCCAATGCATCAAACCAGCATGTCTTTCAGACTGTGGGAGGAAACCGGAGCACCCGGAGGGAACCCACGCATACACGGGGAGAACGTGCAGACTCCACACAGACAGTGACCCAAGCCGGGAATTGAACCCGGGTCCCTGGCACTTTGAGGCAGCAGTGCTAACCACTGTGCCACCGTGCCGCCCCATATGCTTAAGGGAAACCCATGTCCTCTTGTTAAATGGCGCTGTGCCTGTCAGCCAGTGTCCCTCCAGCTTCTGTTCATCACCCTCATCTCTGAAAATCTGCTGGTTCCACCATTAAACATGGCTCATTACCAAGAGCGAGGGTCTCTTACCAATGCCTGTGACAACTTAAAAAACTGTAGGGACCAACACCCATTGTAATCTCAAATGACCCTGCTACTTTATTAGCTGGTAGTATTGGCTCTTTCCTCAGTTTCCTCCCACAGTCCAAAAGACCTGCTGGTTAGGGTGCATTGGCCGTGCTAAATTCTCCCTCAGTGTACCCGAACAGGCACCGGAGTGTGGCGACTAGGGGATTTTCACAGTAACTTAGTTGCAGTGTTAATGTAAGCCTACTTGTGGCATTAATAAATAAAACTAAAAAAGCGTATCATTGATACACTCACACTGAATTACTGGGGGTCCCGTGATTCACACCACTGCCTCTGAGCCAGAACTCTAGTGTCCTGTGCCAGGAATTGTTGGCCATGGAAGGGAACATTCGTAACCCGGTTCAGCAGGTTGGTGACCAGCCCACTCATCATCCCACCATCCTCTAGAAAGGAATAAATAGACACCAGGTGAGTTTCAGACAACGACCATCTCCAACAAGGAAGGATCTCCTCCCCCAGTGAATTACCCACCATCGGGATGCTAAGGGTTACCATTGTCCTTTACTCAGAACTCAGAGAATGTACTGAAAATACACATTCTGAGAAAACATATCTGAAATGGAAAAAAACTTAATATGTGAATAGATAAGATAACAGAACAAGTGTTAAGATGATAAGGGCGGCACGGTAGCACAGCGGTTAGCACTGTTGCTTCACAGCTCCAGGGTCCCGGGTTCGATTCCCGGCTCGGGTGACTGTCTATGTGGAGTTTGCACATTCTCCTTGTGTCTGCGTGGGTTTTCTCCGGGTGCTCCGGTTTCCTCCCACAGTCCAAAGATGTGCGGGTTAGGTTGATTGGCCAGGTTAAAAACAAAAAATTGCCCTTTAGAGTCCTGGGATGCGTAGGTTAGAGGGATTAGTAGGTAAAATATGTGGAGGTAGGGCCAGGGTGGGATTGTGGTCGGTGCAGACTCGATGGGCCGAATGGCCTCCTTCTGCACTGTAGGGTTTCTATGATTTCTATGAATCTGACTTGCTGTCGACGTTGAATGGTTCTTATTTTTGTATTATTTTCACCCGTGACTACACTGGCCCTTGTCCAGCAACAATTTGGTCTTCAAGTTCACATTCCTGTTTTCAAGTTCTCCCCCTCAGCCTCTCTCAGTAATCTCCTCCAGCCCTCTGAGATCTCTGCGCTCCTCCAATGCTGGTTTCTCCTAGCCGTGTCTTCAGCTTAATCAGTGTCCGAAGCTATGGAATTCTCTCCCTCAATCTCAGAGACCTAAGCTCTGGAATTCCCTCCCTCAACCTCAGGGGCTTAAACTCTACAATTCCCTCATAAAGTCATAGTCATAGAGGTTTACAGCATGGAAACATGCTGTAAAACAGCCCAACTTGTCCATGCCGCCTTTTTTTTAACCCCTAAGCTAGTCCCAATTGTCCGCATTTGGCCCATATCCGTCTACACCCATCATACCCATGTAACTGTCTAAATGTTTTTTAAAAGGCAAAATTGTACCCGCCTCTACTACTACCTGAAGCGCGATTAAATCACTCGGGAGGCTAGATTGTACCCGGGAAATAAAGGCTTTTATTACTAACAAGAATGGAGCACACTATATACAATACAATCCCAGACTAAAGGATCACCAGGCAGTGCAGTGACCTTTATACTTCCCCAGGTAGGCGGCGCCAACTGGAGTGTACCACAGAACAATATCAACAGGTAGAACAGCCCAACCCTAACCCCAACAGTGACAACAGTAACATATCTACAAACACCCATAGTGCTGACCATCCATGGCTCAGCACTCATAGTGGTAACCAACTATGGTTCACCACACTACCTCTGGCAGCTTGTTCCAGACACTCACCACCCTCTGTGAAAAAATTGCCCCTCTGGACACTTTTGTATCTCTCCCCTCTCACCTTAAACCTATGCCTTCTAGTTTTAGACTCCCCTACCTTTGGGAAAAGATGTTGACTATCTAGCTGATCTATGCCCCTCATTATTTTATAGACCTCCGTAAGATCACCCCCTAAGCCTCCTACCCTCCAGGGAAAAAAGTCGCAGTCTCTCCAGCCTCTCCTTATAACTCAAACCATCAAGTCCCGGTAGCATCCTAGTAAATCTTTTCTGCACTCTTTCTAGTTTAATATCCTTTCTATAATAGTGACCAGAACTGCACACAGTATTCCAAGTGTGGCCTTACCAATGTCTTGTACAACTTCAACAAGACATCCCAACTCCTGTATTCAATGTTCTGACCAATGAAACCAAGCATGTCGAATGTCTCCTTTACCACCTCAGAGGCCTAAACTCTGCAATTCTCTCCCTAAACCTCTCCACCTCTCCATCTCTCGCTCTCTTCCTTTCCTCCTTTAAGACATCCCATAAAGCCTACCTGCTTGAGTGAGCGTTTCGATTTGATTTGACTTGATTTGATTTATTATTGTCCTATGTATTAGCATACAGTGAAAAGTATTGTTTCTTGCACGCTATACAGACAAAGCATACCGGTCATAGAGAAGGGAAGGAGAGAGTGCGGAATGTGTTACAGTCATAGCTAGGGTGCAGAGTGTTACAGCCATAGCTAGGGTGTAGAGAAAGATCAACTTAATGCGAGGTAGGTCCATTCAAAAGTCTGATGGCAGCAGGGAAGAAGCTGTTCTTGAGTCGGTTGGTATGTAACCTCAGACTTTTATATCTTTTTCCCGACGGAAGAAGGTGGAAGAGAGAATGTCCGGGGTGTGTAGGGTCCTTAATTTTGCTGGCTGCTTTTCCGAGGCAGCAGGAAGTGTAGACAGAGTCAATGGATGGGAGGCTGGTTTGCGTGATGGATTGGGCTACATTCACGACCTTTTGTAGTTCCTTGCAGTCTTGGGCAGAGCAGGAGCCATACCAAGCTGTGATCCAACCAGAAAGAATGCTTTCTATGGTGCATCTGTAAAAGTTGGTGAGAGTCATAGCTGACATGCCAAATTTCCTTAGTCTTGTGAGAAAATAGAGGCGTTGGTGGACTTTCTTAACTATAGTGTCGGCATGGGGGGGACCAGAACAGTCGGCTGAATAAATAACCATATGCTTCGACATCAGAATTGTCTGATTAGCCTTCTGTGAATTATTCCTGCTACTTAAGGGACACTGTGAAAAGTGGAGGGGGGGGGGGGGGCACGATCGGTCTGGGTGGCGGAGGTGGGTGGGAGGAGATAAGGGGCTCAGTAATGTTGGGGGGGTCCACTATCTTGGGGGAGGGGGGTGGCAGGGGAAGGGATTATCCCAACCAGGAGGGATCTGGCTTTAATTTATCTTTTTGCTACACATGCGCAGTAGGAGGCGCTGATCGGAGCTGCAGGCTTTCGGGCACTTTAAGCTACAGGCTTCTGTAGCGAGCGACAGACTTGCTCAAACTTTTGCAGCCAGAGTGCGTATGAGGCGTGGAGGCCTGTGAAAACGCGCCCAAAAAACAGATCTGATACTCTTCCGGTCCCATGACCACCCGGTACTTAGATAAAAAGTGGTCAAATATTGCCCAAAATGTGCGTAGCTTGCTCGAGTCAAAGCTGTGAACAAGTACCTATCGTACACGCACAAACAACTTAGCATTTCTTACAAGTATTCCCTCAGCGCAAGATTTATCAGACCACACAGAGTGAGGTTTGCGTATCTTATGAACATCAAACTTGTACTATCTTGAACAACAGGCGGCCATCAAGTAGATCAACAAATAAACAGCTTATTGAGATTAAATGACTTACTATAGAGAATGAGAAAAGGTTACGACTCCAGACTCCTAACAACCAGGGACACCAGCTCTCCAACTCTGGAACTGAATGCTCCAGCCCGCTTGGTCAACTGGGTCACATGACAAAGGAAATTAGGAGCAGAAGTTGGCAAATGTAGCCCCTCGGGCCTGCTCCACCATCCAATAAGGTCATGGCTGATCTCTCCCTGGTCTCAAATCCACCTCCCCACCTGTTCCCCATATCCCTTTAACCTTTTTTTTATTAGAAATATATGTCTCTTTCCTGAAACCATTTAATAGAACATAGAAAGTACAGCACAGAACAGGCCCTTCAGCCCACGTTGTTGTGCCGAGCTTTGTCTGAAACCCAGTTCAAGCTATTTCCTCCCTATCATCCCGAAGTACTCCATGTGCCTATCCAATAGCTTCTTAAATGGTCCTAAAGTTTCTGACTCCACTATCCCTGCAGGCAGTCCATTCCACACCCCAACCACTCTCTGAGTAAAAAACCTACCTCAGACATCCTTCCTATATCTCCCACCATGAACCCTATAGCTATGCCCCCTAGTTACCACTCCATTCACCCGAGGAAATAGTCTTTGAATGTTCACTCTATCTATCCCCCTCATCATCTTATAAACCTCTATCAAGTCTCCTCTCAACCTCCTCCGCTCCAAAGAGAAAAGCCCAAGTTCCCTCAACCTTTCCTCATAAGACCTACCCTCCAAACCAGGCAGCATCCTGGTAAATCTCCTCTGCACTCTTTCCAGCACTTCCACATCCTTCTTATAGTGAGGTGACCAGAACTGCACACAATATTCCAAATGTGGTCTCACCAAGGTCCTGTATAGTTGCAGCTGAACCCATGGCTCTTAAACTCCAACCCCCTGTTAATAAAAGCTAACACACTATAGGCCTTCTTCACAGCTCTATCCACTTGAGTGGCAACCTTTAGAGATCTGTGGATATGAACCCCAAGATCTCTCTGTTCCTCCACAGTCTTCAGAACCCTACCTTTGACCCTGTAATCCACATTTAAATTAGTCCTACCAAAATGAATCACCTCACATTTATCAGGGTTAAACTCCATTTGCCATTTTTCAGCCCAGCTTTGCATCCTATCTATGTCTCTTTGCAGCCTACAACAGCCCTCCACCTCATCCACTACTCCACCAATCTTGGTGTCATCAGCAAATTTACTGATCCATCCTTCAGCCCCCTCCTCTAAGTCATTAATAAAAATCACAAAGAGCAGAGGACCAAGCACTGATCCCTGTGGCACTCCACTAGCAACCTGCCTCCAATGCGAAAATTTTCCATCCACCACCACCCTCTGACTTCGATCAGACAGCCAGTTACCTATCCAATCGGCCAACTTTCCCTCTATCCCACGCCTCCTCACTTTGAACCCTTTAGTTATGCCCCCTAGTTACCACTCCATCCACCCGAGGAAATAGTCTTTGAACGTTCACTCTATCTATCCCCCTCATCATCTTATAAACCTCTATCAAGTCTCCTCTCAACCTCCTCCGCTCCAAAGAGAAAAGCCCAAGTTCACTCAACCTTTCCTCATAAGACCTACCCTCCAAACCAGGCAGCATCCTGGTAAATCTCCTCTGCACTCTTTCCAGCGCTTCCACATCCTTCTTATAGTGAGGTGACCAGAACTGCACACAATATTCCAAATGTGGTCTCACCAAGGTCCTGTACAGTTGCAGCATAACCCCACGGCTCTTAAACTCAAACCCCCTGTTAATGAACGCCAACAAACTATAGGCCTTCTTCACGGCTCTATCCACTCGAGTGGCAACCTTCAGAGATCTATGGATATGAACCCCAAGATCTCTCTGTTCCTCCACATTCTTCAGAACCCTACCTTTGAATGATTTTTTAATGATTTTTGAACCCTATTTTCAATGATTCAGACTCCACCGCGCTCTGGGGCAGCGAGTTCCACAAATTCACCACCCTCTGCGAGAAGTAGTTCCTCCGCATCGCAGTTTTAAATCTACCGCCTCTCAACCTATACCTGTGACCTCTTGTTCCAGATTGCCCCATAGGAGGAAACACTTGGTCAAGATGACCCATGGAGAATTCGCTCCTGAAAGGGCAGGCTACCACATCTCTCCCTTCAAGTTCCAGACTAACACGCTTCAATAGCAATTGGACTATTTGCAATATTATATGACAAATAATTGGGGCGGCATGGTTAGCACTGTAACCCTACAGCGCCAGGGAACCGGGTTCAATTCCAGCCTCCGGTCACTGTCCGTGTGGAGTTTGCACATTCTCCCCGTGTCTGCGTGGGTTTCCTCCGGGTGCTCCGGTTTCCTCCCACAGTCCAAAGATGTGCGGGTTAGGTTGATTGGCGATGCTAAATTGACCCTAGTGTCAGGGGGTTAGCGGGGTAAATATGTAGGGTTACAGGAATAGGGCCTGGGTGGGATTGTGATTGGTGCAGACTCAATGGGCTGAATGGCCTCCTTTTGCACTGTAGGGATTCTATGACTGTATGAAATGGAACTCAAACACAGCCTCTTATAAGGAAAGTCAGTCCGGGGATCTCTTGATCCCTTTGGGAGTTTCAGAATTCACTAACTGGTGCCCCATCAGCAGAGGTAACTTCCGTTTGAATTTCAGTGGGTTGACTCTCAACTTGTGAATGTGTGTCAGTGCAGATAAGCTCACCAGGTTCTACTGGAACATTCCAAGACAGTTTGGTGCAGCCTTACTTTCATCTGTTGTAATGTCACTAACAGGCATACTAGGACCTGTGGACAATTCTCTTCCTTTTGGATGGTCCAAGTGATTCTCAACACCAAATGTAATGTCCTGAACACCAGGCGAGCTCCAAGTGGATTAACGAACAAAGTGTAGAATGAGATTAATAACTATATGGAGAGAATGAGAAAAAGGCCACCATACTCCATGAATTTCAAACGACCAGGGAAAGCCACATCCCAGCTCTGGAACCGCACACTCCGGCTGCTGGACCTGTTGAGCTTGTCCATCATTTCCTGTTTTTTTAAGTTGAAAATTGTGAGGATAGAGAATGGGAACTGAAAGGTAGCACCAAGATTTATGCGTGTTAACATGTTAAATACCACATCTCCTTTTCTTGATTTTATTCATGCACGGATTGCGGGCATCGCTGGCGAGGCACAGCACTTATTGCCCATCCACAATTGCCCTTGAGGAGGTGGTGCCAAGCTGCCTTCTTAAACCGTTGCAGTCCATGTGGTGTAGGTACACCCCCAGTGCTGTTAGGGAGGGAGTTCCAGGATTTTGACCCAGCGACGCTGACGGAACGGTGATATATGATACAGTGGGAGGCAATGACCTTGTGGTATTAATCACTAGACTATCAATCCATAAACTGAGCTAATGTTCTGGGGACCTGGGTTTGAACCCTACCACGGCAGATGGTAGAATTAGAATTCAATAAAAATGATCTGGAATTAAGAATCTACTGATGACCGTGGAATCATTATCGATTGTCGGAAAAATCCATCTGGTTCAATAATGTCCTTTAGGGAAAGAAATCTGCCGTCCTTACCCGGTCTGGACTACATGTGACTCCAGAGACACAGCAATGTGGTTGACTCTCAACTGCCCTTGAGCAGCTAGGGATGGGCAATAAATGCTGGCCCAGCCAGCGACGCCCATGTCCCACAAATGAATTAATTTTTTAAAAAGTCAGGGTGGTGGGTGGTTAGGAGGTCCAGCTGGTGGTGTTTCCATGTGCCTTGTGTTTTAGCATATGCTAAAAAGTTTGAAGTTTGACTTCCTGGAGTTTAGTTTTGTTGCATATGAACAAATGGAGGCAGACTTAGTTGCAGTGTAAATGTTAGCTTTATTGCCAGTTATTTAAAGTGCAAATCACATCCTCGCTTAGAAAGATAATGCACAAACAATGAGCTTGTATGGCGTGCAAACTTCACCAAAGTGAGCCAGTTAGGCTCTTGAGCTTATCCTTCTATCCAGTGAGATCATGGCAGATCTGTAACTTAACTTTTTTCCTTAATACCACTGCTTAATGTAAATCCATCCTCCATCCTCTGCAGGTAAAGGGAACAGGTATTGCCTCCTTTTCCAGAATGCAGCATGACAGAATGTTCCCTGCTGCATTCCCTGTGGAAATTCAGTCATGATCTCCTTGTCATTGAGTCAGTAATCCTTTCTCTGCCGGACAAATCGACACCTCAGAGTTAAACATCCCAGTGGAATATGATTCTGACTATCATTGAATCAGAGAATAGAATCACTACAGTGCGGGAGAGGCCAGTCGGCCCATCGAGTCTGCACCAACTCTGACAGATTATCTTACCCAGGCCCTCTCCCTGTAACCCCACACATTTACCATGGCTAATCCCACCTAACCTACTCATCTTGGGACACTATGGGTCAATTTAGCACGGCCAATGCACCCTAACCAGCGTGTCTTTTGGACTGTGGTAGGAAACTGGAACACCCGGAGGAAACCCACGCAGACACAGGGAGAATGTGCAGGCTCCACACCGTGACCTGAGCCGGGAATCGAACCCGGGTCCCTGGCACTGTGAGACTGTAGTGCTAACCACTGTGCCACCGTGCCGTCCCTACTCGCCCATAATCCTCACTGTTTCCTGCCACTGCTGCCTCACAGCACTTGCTTCTGCCACCCTTTCAGTCTATGAATGCCAGCTTCCCAGGGGGTCGCTGGCTAGATCGTGATGCAGAGCGACGCCAACAGCGTGGGTTAAATTCCGGTACCGGCTGAGGTTATCCAGGCGGGTCATCCCTGCCTTCCCAACCTTGCCCCTCACCTGAGGTCCAGTGACCCTCAAATTAAATCACCACCAGTCAGCTCTTCCCCTCAAAGGGAAAAGCAGCCAATGAGACAGTGGCAACCTTCACTTTGTTTTCCAGATTCCCACCACCCTCTGGATGAAAAAGTTTTTCCTCAAATCCCCTCCAAATCTCCTGCTCCTTGCATTAAATCTATGCCCCCTGGTTACTGACCCCTCGACTAAGGGGGGCAAGTTTCTTCCGATCCACCCTCTATTTCGCTCATAATTCTGTACACCTCAGCTCTTCTCCCCCCCCCCCCCCCCCGCCGCCTTCTCTGCTCTAAGGAAAATAACCCCAGCCTCTCTTCAAGTTCAGTCAGGAGAAATTTCATCAAGGAGTAAGAGATGTCTTCTCCCAATTGCAATAACTTCCGCACCCCACCCATCACCCACTATCCCCCACCCCACCCATCACCCACTACCCCCTCCCCCACCCCCCATCACCAACTACCACCTCCCCTTCCCGCACCCAAGGACCATGCAGCAAGGTTTTACTATAGAAATAGTACGACAACGTCTTAGAGCTTCCTGCACCTCAGACAGCAAGATCGTGACAAAGTCCATCAACTCTTTGGCAGCCATCTCAATAATGTCACCAGCGATTGGATGCCAAGGAGGAGATTCCTGAACACGCTCAATAATATACATCAATCTACCAACAATCAGAAAATACAATACAATATTAAAAAAAACAAAAACTTTGCAATTAATCACAGAATAAATACTGAAATATCACATCATTATGCACATAAATAAGCATTTCAAACCAATCTTTCTCTCTTTGATTCTTATTAGTGTGCAGGGATTTTATATCTTGCTTAAGGAAGGTTGGCCCAGGTAAGATGTTTGGTGAGATTATTCAGTAAGGCAGGGGGCCACTTTGGGAATTGACAACCTGGCTTGTGGGCTTGGTGTCAAACATTGTGACGCGCCTTGAGATGCGTCATTGTCTCGGAGACGCTGTAGGCGTCGCATAGCCGACAGCAGCCCCGAGAAAGTGAAACTTGTCCTCAATTTCAGAGGTGTGTTTGACCCGCTCAGAAGTGGCACGTCGGACTTTTGGGTGGGTCAGCAAGTTCAGGGAGGATCTTGTTCGCCTCGATACTGCAGTTAAAATGATTACACTCAAGCTCTGTCGCTGATACACAATTGTTATTTGTACTTGCAGCCTGTAAGAGCTAGGCCAGTTTCTGCAAAACACTTAAGCAACATCAGCATTGGCACATCGAACAATCTCCAAGCCAAATATAACAAAGCTACAAGCTTGTAGGTGGAATAGCCATTGAAGAGTATGATGTTAGATGTATTTAATTGCGGCTATAGCTGTTGCTTTCTATCACCACCATCTTGACAATGAATAGCCAACTCTCATTGCTCAGATCCTGAAGTTTCCCACGTTCAATTTACAATCCATAAGAATTAGGGGCGGAATTAGGCCACTCGGCCCATCCAGTCTGCTCCGCCATTCAATCATGGCTGATATTTTTCTCATCCCCATTCTCCTGCCTTTTCCCCACAACCCCTGATCCCACCTGTGACAGGTCCTGTGGACCCCCCTTGATTGATGCTGGAAGCTGCGCAGTGTCAGACTGCCCTGGGGTCTGTGCTCTGTTTCACATTTACAAGAAATATCACAAAGCCAGGAGCAGCTGGACATTGCGCAAATCAAAACAGGCGTCACGGAGTTCACTTTCAGTCACACGACCTTCCGCAGCCCTCAACAAAATCACACCCCCCCCCCCCCCCCCCCCCGACAGCAAAAAGCGAAACAAAAACAGAAAATGTTGGAAAATCCCAGCAGGCCTGACAGCGTCAGGAGAGAGAATAGAAGCAAAGTTTCATGTTCTGATAAAGAATCATCCAGGTTCATAAGAACGCAAGAACTAGGAGCAGGAGTAGGGCATCTGGCCCCTCGAGCCTGCTCCGCCATTCAATAAGATCATGGCTGATCTTTTTGTGGACTCAGCTCCACTTACCCGCCCGCTCACCAGAACCCTTAATTCCTTTACTGTTCAAAAATTTATCTATCCTTGCCTTAAAAACATTCAATGAGGTAGCTTCAACTGCTTCACTGGGCAGGGAATTCCACACATTCACAACCCTTTGGGTAAAGAAGTTCCTCCTCAACTCAGTCCTAAATCTGCTCCCCCTTACTTTGAGGCTATGCTCCCTAATTCTAGTTTCACCTGCCAGTGGAAATAACTTCCCTGCTTCTATCTTATCTATTCCCTTCATAATCTTATATGTTTCTGTAAGATCTCCCATCATTCTTCTAAATTCCAATGAGTATAGCCCCAGTCCATTCAGTCTCTCCTCATAAGCCAACCCCCTCATCTCCAGAATCAACCTAGTGAATTTCCTCTTCGAAACACTGCCTCTATTCTCGCTCCCCACAGATGCTGTCAGACCTGCTGAGATTTTCCAACATTTTCTGTTTTTGTTTCAGGTTCCAGCATCCGCAGGATCTCGCCATTAGCGAAATGCGAGAGTGAAGTTCCCGCAACATTCCGCCGATGGGATTCACGTTGGCGGAAGTGATTGCCCACGCCCCTCCCTCACCCTCAGTGGCGATTCCATGCTGTACAGTGTTGGGAACCTCCTTGCAATATATTTGTATATCACTATCGGCCCATACGCTGAAATCATTCCCCAACCCCCACCTGCCCCCATCCCATGGCGAATACTGGGCGGGATTTTATGGCCTCGCTCATCCTGAAACCATAAAATCCCGCCCGAGGTCAACGGGCCTTCCCTCGCTCCGCCCCTCACCCGCTCTGATTCCCGTGGCGGGCAGGGCGATAAATCTCCGGCCAATGTGCCCACAGCACCGTGAGGTGAGAATGGCGCAACGTATGACTGGCCTCAGAAGGCGAGCAGAGCTCTCATGGGAGCTCGGAGGGGAGTGGCAGGGTGGAGAGAGGGCACTGCCAGGGGATGCCCCTGGGTGAACAATGCTTCCTGGTGAGCTCGCTGTGTCCTGGGTGGGATGGGTGCAACCTTTAAAAATGGCGCCCGGATCACTCGAGCGCAGAGTCGCGTGCCTGGCTGGCCAATCAGAGGCTGCCCACCAGCGATACATCGCACAAACGCTGCCCGCCTTCTTTTTCGCACCGAGTCCCGGACCACATGGGCAGAAAACCACTTTCTCCGCCCGATATCAGACTTTTCCAACATCGAGAACAATCCTCCCCGAAGGAAGGACGATCCCTCCAACTTCGAGTTACCTCAACTCCTTCTCCTTTCGCAACTTACAACAGTTCGTTAAAAATTATTCATATTTACACTAATTCCTGGTCGGAGGAATTTCAAACTATGTGCAACTTTGCAATTTCCACATTTCAGTGCGGATGCGGAGTCCTCACCGAAAATGGAGCTATCCGGCTCACACACTCATTACTCATCCTGTAGGTTCAAATTGAGTCAAGGTTTGGGTTACAAATAGATAATATTGAGAAATTATTATTGGGTAAGTGGGGATTCCCCTACTTTTGATTGCAATATTGGAATTGTGGACTCAATTTTAACTGGGGCTGTTTAAAAGTCTTAAAGTTTATTTATTAGTGTCACAAGTAGGCTTACATTAACACTGCAATGAAGTTACTGTGAAAAAACCTAGTCGCCACACTCCGGCGCCTGTTCGGGTACACTGAGGGAGAATTTAGCATGGCCAATGCACCCTAACCAGCACGTCTTTCAGACTGTGGGAGGAAACTGGAGCACCCGGAGGAAACCCACGCAGACACGGGGAGAGTACGTGCAAACTCCGCACAGACAGTGACCCAAATTGGGAATCGAACCCGGGTCCCGGGCACTGTGAGGCAGCAGTGCTAACCACTGTGCCATCCTTCACCAATCACCAGCCTGATTTCTCCTGACGGAGTCAAGAATGCAGCAAAAATGAAGATTTGGATTAAATTTGTCTTCTCCATCAGAATAAAGAGTTGAGATTTGAATGATTGCAGATTTTAATCTTTTATTCCTGCATTCACCTAATAATTTACCTCATTCACACAAAAAAAAAGACCAAATTATTATTTTGCCCATGTTTTGGGAAGTGGATCTATCCAAGTTGGATGGATCGGATGGGTGCATCCTCCAACTGTATCCCCTCATGTATTTTAAAGTAAAGTTTATTTATTAGTCACAAGTAGGCTTACAGTAACACTGCAATGAAGTTACTGTGAAAATACCCTCGTCGCCTCACTCCGGTGCCTGTTCGGGTTACACTGAGGGAGAATTTAGCATGGCCAATGCACCTAACCAGCACGTCTTTCAGATTGTGGGAGGAAACCGGAGCACCCGGAGGAAACCTACGCAGACACGGGGAGAACGTGCAGACTCCGCACAGACAGTGACCCAAGCCGGGAATTGAACCCAGGTCCCTAGCGCTGTGAGGCAGCAGTGCTAACCACTGTGCCACTCCGATGTCCCCTCGAGAGTGATAAGGTCACCGTCTTTCATCTGGAATATTGGCTTGAACGTCGAGATCAGGGCACCTGGAGCAAAGCTTCATGTTGTCTCCATCCGGAATAATTTACACAAGTCAAAGCAAAATGGGAAATGGGAGATGGGGCTCGTTTCCTGGTGGGGGAAGGGAAGATCTGGGTGTGGCGGGCGGAATGTTCTCTGCGATGGACAATTTGATTCCCGTTGAATCTTTGTGCAAACTCAGTGCAGGAAGAGAGCTGCGACCGTCATCAAAACAGAATACACAGCCACACTGTATCTGGGCAAATGCATCGGAGACCCATTGCCTTGAATGAGGTAGGAGATGTGAAGCTGTTCATGTCCTCGTTCATTTGAACTACAGGTGTAGGCGTTGGCTTTGACTTGAGACAGGTCGCTTATGAACAGCAGGCAATCATCTTCATTCAAAGAGCAGTCCATCACCTGGCCCTCCACCCTCCACGAGTAATCAGCATGATAAGATTGCTTTGGGCAAGACAGGTACACAGGGCCAGTTCCTTCTAGGGGAAGGGCAGGATTCTTCTCTTCACCAGGTCCCCGCTGGCGATAAGCTGGGAGGAAGAAAATGGAAATCATTAATTTGCTGCCTCATTCCATAGAAACATAGAAGCAAGAGCAGGCCATTCTGCCCTTCAAAACTACTCCACCGTTGATTTTTATCGTGGCTGATCAAATTCGATATGCCTTTAGCCCCAAGAGCTATATCTAATTTCTTCTTGAAATCACAGAACATTTTAGTCTCAACTACATCCTGTGGTAGTGAATTCCACACATTCACCACCCTCTGGGTGAAGGAATTTCTCCTCACCTCAGTCCTAAAAGGTTTACCCCTTATCCTCAAACTATGATCCCTACTTCTGGACTCCCCCACCATCGGGAACATTCTGAATCTCCCCTGTTGGAATTTTATAAATTTCTATGAGATCCCTTCTCACTCTTCTAAACTCCAGTGAACATAATCCTAACTGACTTGGTCTCTCCTCATGTGACAGACTTGCCATCCCAGGAATCAGCCTGGTAAACCTTCACTGCACTCCCTCAATAGCAAGGACATCCTTCCTCAGATAAGGACGCCAAAACTGTACTGAATACTCCAGACGTGGCCTCACCAATGCCCTTTACAATTGCAGCAAAACAACCCTATTCCTACACTCAAATTCTCTCGCTATGAAGGCCAACATACCGTTTGCCTTTTTTTGTTCAAAGATCTGACGCTTCTGAACTTTTGATTTATTTTTTGCAATGATTTCAGTTCAGACGTATGCTCCAGAGAGGCGTAAACATTGACAACATAAAAAGGAAGTTACTGGCCTCCATCCCATTACATCAAAGCTTTCAAGTTGGAGAAATCCCAACTAACCCCCCACTTCTCTCAGTTTCAAGTTGTTCTTGAATGATCTCTAGCCCAGACACGGTCTTTTTATAAAGCCTTCCCGGTACTCGATTGAGGGTTACAAGTTAGCAAGGAACGAGCTGAAAAAGGGGCTTAGGAGAGCTAGGAGGGGACATGAGAAGTCCTTGGCGGGTCGGATCAAGGAAAACCCCAAGGCTTTTTACTCTTATGTGAGGAATAAAAGAATGACCAGGGTGAGGTTAGGGCCAGTCAAGGACAGTAGTGGGAACTTGTGTATGGAATCAGTAGAGATAGGCAAGGTGATGAATGAATACTTTTCTTCAGTGTTCACCAAGGAGAGGGGCCATGTTTTTGAGGAAGAGAAGGTGTTACAGGCTAATAGGCTGGAGGAAATAGATGTTCGGAGGGAGGATGTCCTGGCAGTTTTGAATAAACTGAAGGTCGATAAGTCCCCTGGGCCTGATGAAATATATCCTAGGATTCTTTGGGAGGCAAGGGATGAGATTGCAGAGCCTTTGGCTTTGATCTTTGGGTCCTCGCTGTCCACGGGGATGGTGCCAGAGGACTGGAGAATGGCGAATGTTGTTCCTCTGTTTAAGAAAGGGAATAGAAATGACCCTGGTAATTATAGACCGGTTAGTTTTACTTCGGTGGTTGGTAAATTGATGGAAAAGGTCCTTAGGGATGGGATTTATGACCATTTAGAAAGATGCGGATTAATCCGGGATAGTCAGCACGGATTCGTGAAGGGCAAGTCGTGCCTCACAAATTTGATTGAATTTTTTGAGGAGGTAACTAAGTGTGTTGATGAAGGTAGGGCAGTTGATGTCATATACATGGATTTTAGTAAGGCGTTTGATAAGGTCCCCCAAAGTCGGCTTATGATGAAAGTGAGGAGGTGTGGGATAGAGGGAAAGTTGGCAGATTGGATAGGTAACTGGCTGTCTGATCGAAGACAGAGGGTGGTGGTGGATGGAAAATTTTCGGACTGGAGGCAGGTTGCTAGCGGAGTGCCACAGGGATCAGTGCTTGGTCCTCTGCTCTTTGTGATTTTTATTAATGACTTAGAGGAGAGGGTTGAAGGGTGGATCAGTAAATTTGCTGATGACACCAAGATCAGTGGAGTAGTGGATGAGGTGGAGGGCTGTTGTAGGCTGCAAAGAGACATAGATAGGATGCAAAGCTGGGCTGAAAAATGGCAAATGGAGTTTAACCCTGAGAGTCAGGGGCACTGGCTATGGTAAGTGCACAAGGTTATGGGGATAGGGCCTGGGTGAGTTTGTGGTCAGGGCAGACTCGATGGGCCAAATGGCCTCCTTCGTCTCTGTAGGCTTCTATGATTCTAGGACATTAACTGAGTTTCTGAATTAATAGTCTTCGCGATAATATCACTAGGCCATCGCGTATCCTGCTAATCCCCCTGACACTAAGGGGCAATCTAGTGTGGCCAATCCAACTAACCTCATTCAATACTTTCAGTGGAAGGACAAGTTCAGGAGAGAAGTCAAACTGACCTTCCACCCAGTTTTCCATCAGAGAAATGTGTAAAAGTCACCTGGAGGGGATTTGAACTTAGTTGAGTTTAAGTTTCGGGTAAACCCACATGAGGCATTTCCACACATCTGGCCCTGTTTGCATCCTATCAGTTAGCAAACGGAATGAGGACAGTTTTGGGCTTGTAATAATTGCATATACCGGTGGCCACAAACTGGAACCTGTCCCGAGATAGGGCTTGTTTTGTGGGTGGGAAGGGGAGATCTTGGTTTGATGGGTGGAAAGGTCTCCGCTAACCAGGATGAGAGCAATTCCAAAACACCTCAAAGAAGCTTTGGACAAATCAGGACAAAGCAGTCCTCTTGATCTTCTGATCACCCCCCCCCCATCCGCCAATGATGCACAGTGGCAGCCGTGTGTACCATCTACAAGATGCACTGTAGCAACTCAGCAAGGCTCCTTCGACAGCACCTCCCAAATCCACGACCTCTACCACCTAGAGGGACAAGGGAGAAGATACCTAGGAACGCCATCACCTGCAAATTCCCCTCCAACCCACACACCATCCTGACTTGGAAATATATCAGTGTTCCTCAACGCCTCTACTTTCTCAGAAGACTAAGGAAATTTGGCATGTCAGTTACGACTCTCACCAACGTTTACAGATGCACCATAGAAAGCATTCTTTCTGGTTGTATCACAGCTTGGTATGGCTCCTGCTCTGCCCAAGACCGCAAGGAACTACAAAAGGTCGTGAACGTAGCCCAGTCCATCACACAAACCAGCCTCCCATCCATTGACTCTGTCTACACTTCTCGCTGCCTCGGCAAAGCAGCCAGCATAATTAAGGACCCCACGCATGTCAGTCATTCTCTCTTTCACCTTCTTCCATCAGGAAAAAGATACAGAAAGTCTGAGGTCACATATCGACCGATTCAAGAACAGCTTCTTCCCTGTTGCCATCAGACTTTTGAATGGACCTACCTTGTCCATTCTGATCTTTCTGAAAGCTGATCTTTCTCTACACCCTAGCTATGACTGTAACACTACATTCTGCACCCTCGCCTTTCCTTCTCCCCTTTGTACTCTATGAACGGTATGCTTTGTCTGTATAGCGCGCAAGAAACAATACTTTTCACTGTACACTAATACATGCGGCAATAATAGATCAAATCAAAATCCTAGAACTCCCTCCCTAACAGCACTGTGGGTGTACCTACACCACAGGGACTGCAGTGGTTGAAGAAGGCAGCTCACCACCACCTTCTCAAGCGCAACTGGAGTTGGGCAATAAATACTGGTCTAGCTAATGATGCTCACATCCCCAAACAAATGATAAAAATAGATTTTAATAAGTAGAGAAGGATTGGAAAATTGGATCAAGTACGGTGGAGGTGAATGACATATCAGAGAATCATAGAATCTGCAGTGCAAAGGAGGCCATTCAGCCCGTTAAGTCTGCACTGACAACAATCCTACCCAGGCCCTATTCCCGCAACCCCATGCATTTACCCTAGTTAATCCCCCTGACGCTAACGGACCATTTAGCATGGCCAATCCACCTAACCTGCACATCTTTGGAGTGTGGGAGGAAACCCACGCAGGCACGGGGAGAATGTGCAAACTCCACACAGACAGTGAGCAGAGGTCAGAATCAAACCCGGGTCCCTGGCACTGTGAGGCAGCAGTGCTAACCCCTGTGCCACCGTGCTGCCCACGTACTTGAGCACTCAGCACCCTCCCCTCCCCCCACCCTCCCAACAGGGTGCATTTTACCCCCAAGAATGCCTTGTAACTGGGTGAGAGCTCTGTCTGTTTAAAGGGGAAATAAGCTCAGGATATCATTCCGTAACTTCAATGTCGAAATGGAGAAGTTCACAATTTCACAAGCAGAAGTGGTTTGTTTCCGACATTGCTAATGTGTCCACAGTTCACTTTGCACTGAGTGCACATCCAGAATCACCCACGCACAGTAGCGGGACGGGGGTGTGCGGGGTGAGGGAGGAAGTTTCCCAGTCCTTCGTCAATAGGATCTTAAGTTCACCACTGCCCACCAATTCACCATGGCCAATCCACCTAACCTACAATTGGAATATTATTTAAATTGGAATATTATTTAAATGGAGAAAAATTACATCGTGCGACTGTGCAGAGGGACCTGGGGGTCCTTGTGCACGAATCGCAAAAACTCAGTCTGCAGGTGCAGCAGGTGATCAAGAAGGCGAATGGAATGTTGGCCTTTATCGCGAGGGGGATAGAATATAAAAGCAGGGAGGTCTTGCTGCAAGTGTACAAGGCACTGGTGAGGCCGCAACTGGAGTACTGTGTGCAGTTTTGGTCCCCTTATTTGCAAAAGGATATATTGGCCTTGGAGGGAGTGCAGAGAAGGTTCACCAGGTTGATACCGGAGATGAGGGGTGTAGCTTATGAGGAGAGATTAAACAGATTGGGTCTGTACTCGTTGGAGTTTAGAAGGCTGAGGGGTGATTTTATAGAGACATATAAGATAATGAAGGGGCTGGATAGGGTAGAGGTGGAGAGATTCTTTCCACTTAGAAGGGAAACCAGAACTAGAGGGCACAGCCTCAAAATAAGGGGGGGCCGGTTCAGAACAGAGTTGAGGGGGAACTTCTTCTCTCAGAGGGTAGTGAATCTCTGGAATTCTCTGCCCATTGAAGTGGTGGAGGCTTCCTCGTTGAATATGTTTAAATCACGGGTAGATGGTTTTCTGATCGATAAGGGAATTAGGGGATATGGGGAGCAGGCGGGTAAGTGGAACTGATTCGCTTCAGATCAGCCATGATCTTGTTGAATGGCGGGGCAGGCTCGAAGGGCCAGATGGCCTACTCCTGCTCCTATTTCTTATGTTCTTATGTTCTTACACATCTTTGGACACTAATGGGGAGGTGATGGCCTAGTGGTATTATCGCTAGACTATTAATCCAGAAACTCAGCTAATGTTCTGGGGACCCGGGTTCGAATCCCGCCACGGCAGATGGTGGAATTTGAATTCAATAAAAAATGTCTGGAATTAAGAATCTACTGATGACCATGAAACCATTGTCGATTGTCGGAAAAACCCATCTGGTTCACTGATATCCTTGAGGGAAGGAAACCTGCCGTCCTTACCTGGTCTGGCCTACATGTGACTTCAGAGCCACAGCAATGTGGTTGACTCTCAACTGCCCTCGGGCAACTAGGGATGGGCAATAAACGCTGGCCAGCCAGCGACACCCATGTCCCATGAATGAATTTTTTAAAAACTGAGGGGCAATTTAGCATGGCCAATCAACCTAACCTGCATGTCTTTGGATTGTGGGAAGAAACCGGAGCAGCCAGAGGAAATCCACGCAGACACGGGGAGAATGTGCAAACTCCAGACAGTCACCCGAGGCCGGGAATCGAACCCTTGCCCCTGGCACTGTGACATGCCACACAAGGCAGCCTCTTGTACATGTGCAGGGTAAGCCCAACTGAGTGACAATATTTAAAGTTTATTTACGAGTGTCACAAGTAGACTCACATCAACACTGCAATGAAGTAACTGTGAAAATCCCCTAGTCGCCACACTCCAGTGCCTGTTCGGGTACACTGAGGGAGAATTTAGCACGGACAATGCACCGAACCAGCACATCTTTCGGACTGTGGGAGGAAACCGGAGCACCCAGAGGAAACCCACGCAGACACGGGGAGAACGTGCAAACTCCACATAGGCAGTGACCCGAGGCTGGAATCGAACCTGGGGCCCTGGCGCTGTGAGGCAGCAGTGCTATCCACCGTTCCACCCTTTTGGATAACCCACCGCAGTTAAACAGAAAATTTGCGAGATTCAAGGGATTGATTGGGAAAGCAAATCTTACATTTCTCTTGAGGACATTTCCTGGTGTTTCCATGCTCAATATCTTGGATGAGATATCTGTAAAAAGGAAAAGGCGAGAGAAAGGTTAGTCTGCATTCCTGGTCTGATTCCGCTGTTTCCAATTCTTCCCCCCGAGATTACTCTGAGCGCAATATTGCCTTCACAGCATTAACACGAAACAGCTTCATCACATAAGGCACAAGGGTGATTATCGATAGGCCAGTGATAGACTTTCATTCAAATCATAACTTTCCTTTGAATCAGGCTTTTCCAGATTCTCTGTGTTCACCTCTCCGGCTTTTGCAGGATTTGTTTTGCTTGGAGGAGCGTTCTGCTGCCTGGGTCCTAACTCACAGCAAGCCCTCTCTGTCCACCATTCCAGTGCTCACTGGCTTCCAATGCAGTATCATCAAGTTCACCTTCTGATCAGTGCTCAGTAATGGGCACTGCATTGGATAACGGGGATTCTAATGGGGAATTGGCACTCTACTGTGTACTGGACCCAGTAATGGGTGATTGTAGTGTGCACCGTACTAGACACTGTACTAGACACAGTACTGGATGCTATAATGGGCACTGTACTGGATGCTGTAATGGGATATTGTAATGGACACTAGAATAGAACCTGTAATGGGTCACTGTAATGGGTTATTCTAGCGGGCACTGTACTGGACACTAATGGGTTATTCTTGTGGGAACGGTACTGGGCACTGTAATGGGTTATTGTACTGGGCAATTCTAGTGGGCACTGTTCTGGGTTATTCTGGTAGGCACTGTACTGGATTATTGTACTGGCACTGTAATGGGCTATTCTAGTGGGCACTGGAATGGGCTATTCTAGTGGGCACTGGAATGGGTTATTCTGGTGGGCACTGTAATGGGTTATTGTACTGGGCACTATGATGGGTTATTGTACTGGGCACGGTACTGCATCGGGGCTGTGCTGACAGGAACAAACACTCTCGTTAGAAAATGACCCCATCAGTTTCCCCCGATTATCCAGGATCAAGCTGTTCAGTGAGTCACAGCAGAGTTCCAGTGGAACCCTCACCCGTTGAAAGAACGACTTGTATTTCACGGGAAACCCCAGCAGATCCCAGAGTGCTTTGCAACCAATGGAGTGCTTTTGAATTAGAGTCATTTCTGTGCAAGATGGCACAATGGCACAGTGGTTAGTACTGCTGCCTCACAGTGCCAGGGATCTGGGCCAGCTTGGGTCACTGTCTGTGTGAAGTTTGCATGTTCACCCCGTATCTGCATGGGTTTGCTCCGGGTGCTCCGGTTTCCTCCCACAGTCCGAAAGACATGCTAGTTGGATGCATTGGCCATGCTAAATTCTCCCTCCCTACCGAACAAGCGCCAGAGTGTGCGGACGAGGGGATTTTTCACAGTAACTTCACTGACGTGTTAATGTAAGCCTACTTGTGACACTAATAAATAAACTTTAAAAAACTTGCCAGTACTTGGCCCATAGCCCTGAATGTTATGATGAGCCAAGTGCTCATCCAGGTACTTTTTAAAGAATGTGAGGCAACCCACCTCCACCACCCTCCCAGGCAGCGCATTCCAGACCGTCACCACCCTCTGGGTAAAAAAGTTTTTCCTCAAATCCCCGTTAAACCTCCCACCCCTCACTTTTAACTTGTGTTCCCTCATGACTGACCCTTCAACTAAGGGGAACAGCTGCTCCCTATCCACCTTGCCCCTTTAAAATAAATAAAACTGTTCTTCAGACTTACTTAGAATGGCTTGTGCTGGGAACACATGTCCTCTCTTTGGCATCCCATGCACAGTAGGGGTCTCTGGCCATTACACATGTTGTACAACTGTTGGTATACTTTTCGCACTGTGCCAGTGGGACCCGAACCACCTCGCTGGCTGTGGTAACGTACAGAAATTTCTAACAAAAGAAAGTTGAAAAAAATGTTAATTTAAGCAGGTATTTCTAATCAACGATACAACTGATTATCATTTCCAGGTCAGGGAGGTGACCCCCGTTGACCTTTGCACTTACGGTTTCAGAGTCGAGAGACATTGACAAGATTTGTTTTGGTTCCTGGAAAATTGTAAGTTCCGATATGGTGAAGACTGACTGACTGAACTCAAGGCCCTTCAAGATTCTACCGTTATCTGCAAGGAGAAACAAGACAGACCCCAAGGTTTCAAATGTGAAAACCAAGACAAATTCACATTTCTCTGATAATCTACATCAGCTCAAATCTCTAGACGGACCAGAAATCCCAAAATAGGCCTTGGAAGTTCTTAAAATTTCATAATCTTAGAATTCTTACAGTGAAAAAGGAGGCCATTCGGAAACTGCACCGACTCTCTGAAATGCATCTTACTCAGGCCATATCCCCGTAACCCCACATATGGCAGCATGGTGGTTAGCACTGCTGCCTCACAGCCCCAAGGACCCAGGTTCGATTCCCGGCTTGGGTCACTGTCTGTGCGGAGTCTGCACGTTCTCCCCCGTGTCTGCGTGGGTTTCCTCCGGGTGCTCCGGTTTCCTCCCACAGTCCAAAGAAAGTAGGAAAGAGCTCAAACGAGGAAGTAGAAGGGCAAAAAGGGGTCACGAAATGTCCTTGGCAGACAGGATTAAGGAGAATCCCAAGGCATTTTATTCATATGTTAGGAACAAAAGGGTTGTCAGGGAAAAAATCGGACCTCTCAGGGACAAAAGTGGGGAATTATGCTTAGAGCCCAAAGAAGTAGGGGAGATCCTAAATGAATACTTTGCATCAGTATTCACAAAGGAGAGGGTTGTGTTGACTGGGAGTGTCTCGGAGGGGAGTGTTGACCCGTTTGAGAAAATCTCCATTACAAGGGAGGAAGTGTTAGGTTTTTTAGGGAATATAAAGACTGACAAATCCCCAGGGCCCGATGGAATCTATCCAAGGCTGCTCAGGGAGACGAGAGATGAAATCGCTGGGCCTCTGACGCAAATCTTTGTCTCGTCACTGGACGCAGGTGAGATCCCAGAGGATTGGAGGATAGCTAATGTGGTCCCGTTATTTAAGAAGGGGAGGAAGGATAACCCGGGAAATTATAGGCTGGTGAGCTTGACGTCCGTGGTAGGGAAGTTGTTGGAGAGGATTCTTAGAGATAGGATGTATGCGCATTTGGAAAGAAATAAACTCATTAACGATAGTCAGCATGGTTTTGTGAGAGGGAGGTCATGCCTCACTAACCTGGTGGAGTTTTTTGAAGGAGTGACTAGAATGGTTGACGAGGGAAGGGCCATGGATGTCGTCTATATGGACTTTAGTAAAGCGTTTGACAAAGTCCCTCATGGTAGGTTGGTGCAAAAGGTTGGATCTCATGGGATAAAGGGGGAGGTGGCTAGATGGGTGGAGAACTGGCTTGGTCACAGAAGACAGAGGGTGGGACTGGGAGGGTCTTTTTCCGGCTGGATGCCTGTGACTAGTGGTGTTCCACAGGGCTCTGTATTGGGACCTCTGCTGTTTGTGATTTATATAAACGATCTGGAAGAAGGTGTAACTGGGGTGATCAGTAAGTTTGCGGACGACACGAAAATGGCTGGACTTGCAGATAGTGAGGAACATTGTCAGAGGCTACAGAAGGATATAGATAGGCTGGAAATTTGGGCAAAGAAATGGCAGATGGAGTTCAATCCTGATAAATGCGAAGTGATGCATTTTGGTAGAACTAACGTAGGGAGGAGCTATACGATAAATGGCAGAACCATAAAGGGTGTAGATACATAGAGGGACCTGGGTGTGCAAGTCCACAGATCCTTGAAGGTGACGTCACGGGTGGAGAAGGTAGTGAATAAGGCATATGGCATGCTTGCCTTTATAGGACAGGGCATAGAGTATAAAAGTTGGGGTCTGATGTTGCGGTTGTATAGAATGTTGGTTCGGCCGCATTTGGAATACTGCGCCCAGTTCTGGTCGCCACACTACCAGAAGGACGTGGAGGCTTTAGAGAGAGTGCAGAGGAGGTTTACCAGGATGTTGCCTGGTATGGAAGGGCTTAGTTATGAGGAGAGATTGGGTAAACTGGGTGTTCTCACTGGAAAGACGGAGGATGAGGGGTGATAGAGGTGTATAAAATTATGAAAGGCATAGATAGGGTGAACGGTGGGAAGCTTTTTCCCAGGTCGGTGGTGACGTTCATGAGGGGTCATAGGTTCAAGGTGAGGCGGGGAGGTTTAACACGGATATCAGAAGGACGTATTTTACACAGAGGGGAGTGGGGGCCTGGAATGCGCTGCCGGGCAAGGTGGTGGAGGCGGACACACTGGGAACGTTTAAGACTTATCTAGATAGCCACATGAACGGAGTGGGAATGGAGGGATACAAAAGAATGGTCTAGTTTGGACCAGGGAGCGGCGCGGGCTTGGAGGGCCGAAGGGCCTGTTCCTGTGCTGTATTGTTCTTGGTTCTAGGTACATTTGCCATGCTAAATTGCCCATAGTGTCCCAGGATGTGTATGTTAGAGGGATTAGTGGGGTAAATTGTTCGACCGGAGCAAGGCAGAGAGGGAGTGATTCTTGGCAGGAGTGCTGCGGGCAAGAGATTTATTCTTGGTTTTTACCTTTCTTTTGCGTGGAGGTTTTTTTTAAAACTGTAATCCAAAGGGGCCCGCGGAGTAGTCTGGGAAGGTTTTTTCTTTTTTTTTACTGCGCAGGTGCCTGAAGTCAGCCAGTAGTACGCGTGAGGTTTAAAAAGCAGGCCGCATTATCCAGCGGGCAGCATTGTTAGCGGGCAGCGGAGTGAGCAGGGAGCAGAGTGAAGGCTGAAGGGCTTTGGCTCAACGGGCGGGGCAGGGTGGGGTTAGTTCTTAGTTGTTTCCTGTGTTATTTGAAGAAAGGGGGAATTATGAGTGTGAGGCCAGTTTGTTGTTCTCGGTGTCGGATGTGGGAGGTCCTGGAGTCTCCTAGCCTCCCGGAGTCCATATCTGCACCAGGTGCGTCGAGCTGCAGCTCCTAAGGGACCACGTTAGGGAACTGGAGCAGCAGCTCGATGACCTTCGTCTGGTTAGGGAGAATGAGGAGGTGATAGAGAGGAGTTACAGGCAGGTGGTCACACCGGGGCCACGGGAGGCAGACAAGTGGGGCACGGTTAGGAAGGGGAAGAGGAAAGGTCAGGTACTAGAGAGTACCCCAGTGGCTGTGCCCCTTAACAATAAGTACTCCTGTTTGAGTGCTGTTGGGGGGGAGCAGCCTGCCTGGAGGAAGTAACAGTGTCCATGCCTCTGGCACAGAGTCCGGCCCTGTGGCTCAGAAGGGTAGAGAAAAGAGGGGGACGGCAGTAGTAATAGGGGACTCTATAGTGAGGAGGTCGGACAGGCGATTCTGTGGACGCAGACAAGAAACTCGGATGGTAGTTTGCCTCCCTGGTGCCAGGATCCGGGATGTTTCGGATCGCGTCCAAGATACCCTGAAGTGGGAGGGAGAAGAGCCAGAGGTCGTGGTACATATTGGTACCAATGACATAGGTAGGAAAAGGGAAGAGGTCCTGAAAGGAGAATATAGGGAGTTGGAAAGGGAGTTGAGAAGAAGGTAGTAATCTTGGGATTGCTGCCTGTGCCACGCGACAGTGAGAGTAGGAATGGAATGAGGTAGAGGATAAATGCGTGGCTGAGGGATTGGAGCAGGGGGCAGGGATTCAGGTTTCTGGATCATTGGGACCTCTTTTGGGGCAGGTGTGACCTGTACAATAAGGACGGGTTGCACTTGAATCCCAGGGGGACCAATATCCTGGCGGGGAGGTTTGCTAAGGCTACTGGGGAGAGTTTAAACTTGTATGGTTGGGGGGTGGGAATCAAATTGAAGTGACTGGGAGAGAGGAGGTTAGCTCACAAATAGAGAAAGCTTGTCGACAGTGTGAGAGGGAGGATAGGCAGGTGATAGAGAAGCGGAGCACTCAGACTGAAGGTTTGAGATGTGTCTATTTTAACGCAAGGTGTGTTGTGAACAAAGTGGATGAGCTTAGAGCGTGGATCACTACTTGGAAATATGATGTGGTGGCCATTACAGAGACTTGGATGACTCAGGGACAGGACTGGTTACTTCAAGTGCCGGGTTTCAGATGTTTCAGAAGGGACAGGGAGGGAGGCAAAATAGGTGGGGGAGTGGCACTGTTGATCAGAGATAGTGTCACAGCTGCAGAAAAGATGGACACCATGGAGGGATTGTCTACGGAGTGGGTGGAGGTTAGGAATAGGAAGGGGTCAATAATTTTACTGGGTGTTTTCTACAGGCCGACCAATAGTAACAGGGATGTTGAGGAGCAGATAGGGAAACAGATCTTGGAAAGGTGTAATAATAACAGAATTGTCGTGATGGGAGATTTTAATTTCCCAAATATTGATTGGAATCTCCCTAGAGTAAGGGGTGTAGATGGGGAGGAGTTTGTTAGGTGTGTTCAGGAGGGTTTCTTGACACAGTATGTAGATAAGCCTACAAGAGGAGAGGCTGTACTTGATTTGGTATTGGGAAATGAACCTGGTCAAGTGTCAGATCTCTCAGTGGGAGAGCATTTTGGAGATAGGGATCATAATTCTATCTCCTTTACAATAGCATTGGAGAGAGATAGGATCAGACAAGTTAGAAAAGTGTTTAATTGGAGTAAGGGGAATTATGAGGCTTTCGGGCAGGAAATTGGAGGCTTAAATTGGAAAGAAATTTTCTCAGGGAAATGTACGGAAGAAATGTGGCAAATTTTTAGGGAATATTTGTCTGGAGTTCTGCATAGCAACATTCCAATGAGACAGGGAAGTTATGGTGGGTTACAGGAACCGTGGTATACAAAGGCTAATAATGAATCTAGTCAAGAAGAAAAGAAAAGCTTACAAAGGGAGCTAGATCTTAGAGATCTAGAAGAGTATATGGCTAATAGGAAGGATCTTAAGAAGGAAATTAGGAGAGCCAGAAGGGGTCATGAGAAGGCCTCGGCAGGCAGGATTAAGGAAAGCCCCAAGGCATTCTACAAGTATGTGAGGAGCAAGAGGATAAGACGTGAAAGAATAGGACCTATCAAGTGTGACGGTGGGAAAGTTTGTATGGAACCGGAAGAAATAGCAGAGGTACTTAATGAATACTTTACTTCAGTATTCACTATGGAAAAGGATCTTGGTGGTTGTAGTGCAGAATTGCAGAGGACTGAAAAGATTGAGCATGTAGATATTAAGAAAGAGGATGTGTTGGAGCTTTTGAAAAGCATCAAGTTAGATAAGTCGCCGGGACTGGATGAGATGTACCCCAGGCTACTGTGGAAGGCGAGGGAGGAGATTGCTGAGCCTCTGGCGATGATCTTTGCATCATCAATGGAGATGGGAGAGGTTCCAGAGGATTGGAGGATTGCGGATGTTGTTCCTTTATTCAAGAAAGGGAGTAGAGGTAGCCCTGGAAATTATAGACCAGTGAGTCTAACCTCAGTGGCTGGTAAGTTGATGGAGAAGATCCTGAGAGGCAGGATTTATGAACATTTGGAGAGGTATAATATGATTAAGAATAGTCAGCATGGCTTTGTCAAAGGCAGATCATGCCTTACGAGCCTGATTGAATTTTTTGAGGATGTGACTAAACACGTTGATGAAGGAAGAGCAGTAGATATGGACTTCAGCAAGGCATTTGATAAGGTGCCCCATGCAAGGCTTATTGAGAAAGCGAGGGGGCATGGGATCCAAGGGGACATTGTTTTGTGGATCCAGAACTAGCTTGCCCACAGAAGGCAAAGAGTGGTTATAGATGGGTCATATTCTGCATGGAGGTCGGTCACCAGTGGAGTGCCCCAGGGATCTGTTCTGGGACCCTTGCTCTGTGATTTTTATAAATGACCTGGATGAGGAAGTGGAGGGATGGGTTGGTAAGTTTGCTGATGACACAAGGTTGGAGGTGTTGTGGATAGTGTGGAGGGATGTCAGAAGTTGCAGCGAGACATTGATAGGATGCAAGACTGGGCGGAGAAGTGGCAGATGGAGTTCAACCCAGATAAGTGTGAGGTGGTTCATTTTGGCAGGTCAAATAGGATGGCGGAATATAATATTAATGGTAGGACTCTTGGCAGTGTGGAAGATCAGAAGGATCTTGGGATCAGAGTTCATAGGACGCTCAAAGCAGCTGTGCAGGTTGAGGCTGTGGTTAAGAAGGTGTATGGTGTTTCTGGCCTTCAATCGAGGAATTGAGTTTAGGAGTCATGAGATAATGTTGCAGCTATGTAGGACCCTGGTCTGACCCCACTTGGAGTACTGTGCTCAGTTCTGGTCGCCTCATTACAGGAAGGATGTGGAAGCTGTAGAAAGGGTGCAGAGGAGATTTACAAGGATGTTGCCTGGGTTGGGGAGCATGCCTTATGAGGATAGGTTGAGTGAGCTTGGCCTTTTCTCCTTGGAGAGACGAAGGATGAGGGGTGACCTGATAGAGGTGTATAAGATGTTGAGAGGTATTGATCGATAGTCAGAGGCTTTTTCCCAGGGCCAAAATGGTTGCCACAAGAGGACACAGGTTTAAGGTGCTGGGGAGTAGGTACAGAGGAGATGTCAGGCGTAAGTTTTTCACTCAGAGGGTGGTGGGTGCATGGAATGGGCTGCCAGCAACGGTGGTGGAGGTGGATTCAATAGGGTCTTTTAAGAGGCTTTTAGATAAGTACATGGAACTTAGTAAGATAGAGGGTTATAGGTAAGCCTAGTAATCGCTAAGGTAGGGACATGTTCGGCACAACTTTGGGGGCTGAAGGGCCTGTATCGTGCTGTAGTTTTTCTATGTTTCTAAATGTCTGGGCTTGTGGGGATAGGGCCTGGGGTGGGATTGTTATCGGTGCAGACTCGATGGGCCGAATGACCTCCTGTAGGGTTTCTATGATTTACCCCGCTAATCCCCCTAACTTACACATCTTGGGACACTAAGGGGCAATTTACCATGGCTAATCCACCCTAACCAGCATGTCTTTTGGCAGAAACCAGGGAGAATGTGCAAACTCCACACAGACAGTGACCCAAGGCCGGAATTGAACCTGGGTCCCTGGCACTATGAGGCGGCAGTGCTAACCACCGTGCCGCCCTTCAAAATGATAAATTGAATCATTTGATCTGGTTGCATATGGTGGATAGGGGATTTTCTGCAAGCCAGCCATGCTAACCATTGTACCATCATGCCATCTGTGCTGTATCATTCTATAATTCAATGACATGCCCACATATCCATTATACATGACCTTGGCATTGATAAGAATCAATCGCTTCGACATCTAATCATTTACAATTCCAAATATCTTCTGTACAAACCATTAGCTGGTGTGACTTACCCATGGCTAGAAAAAGGACCCAGTACTCAGTCCCATCGACGCCAACAACAGAATCCACGGCTATTTTCTGGAAGACATCTTCCTTCTTTACCACAAGAGGAGAGTTTCCAATGGGATTGACGTCTCTGTTCATTTCCGGATAGTTCTCCACAACATTCAGTACTTTATCCGGCAGAGATTGAGTATTTGGGACACACTGCAATAACGTAAGAAGAATACCATAAGTGGATAAGGCGGTCAAGAAGGTGTTTAGGCATATTTGCCTTCGTCAGTCAGGCATAGAGTATAAAAATTGGCAGGGCATGTTGCAGCTGTACAGAACTTTAGTTCAGCCACATTTGGAATGTTCTGTACAGTTCTGGTCGCCACACTACCAGAAGGATGTTTATTTATTAGTCACAATAAGGTTTACATTAACACCGCAATTAAGTTACTGTTACATTTCCCTAGTCGCAACATTCTGGTGGATGTGGAGGCTTTGGAGAGGGTACATTAAGGTTTACCAGGATGTTGCCTGGTTTGGAGGGTATTAGCTATGAGGAGACTTTGGACAAACTTGGTTTGTTTTCACTTGAACATCAGAGGCTGAGGGGCGAGCTGATAAAAGTTTACAAAGTTATGAGAGGCATGGATAGAATGGATAGTCGGGGTCTTTTTCCCAGGGTAGAAATGTCAATTACATGGGGATGTAGGTTTACAGTAAAAGGGGGAAAGTTTAAAGGAGACGCGAGAGGCAAGTGTTTTACACTGAGGGAGGGAAATGTCTGGGATGCGCTGCCAGAGGAGACGGTAGAAGCAGATACAATAGCAACGTTTAAGAGACATCTGGACAGATACATGAATAGTCAGCGAATAGAGGGATACGGACCGCGTAGAGGGAAATAGTCATTAGTTTAGAAGGGTGTCATGTGTTGGCATAGGCTTGATGGACTGAAGGGCCTGGTCCTGTGTTGTATTGTTCTTTGTTCCTTAATCAGTCAGTAAGTTATTTACCAAGTAGGTTCGCTTTGGAAGCCCTCTGCATCATATGGTTCCCTACCTAAAGTGAGACGTCGTAGACCCCATTTTAGTGCTTCAATTTTCTTGAAGTTCTTTAAGGGAAAGCGGACGTTACTGACTGGACCAGCATTTGTGCCCCATCCCTAATCGTCCTTGAACTGACTGGCATGATAGGCCATTTCAGAGTCAACCACATTGTCTTGGAGACAAATTCGTACAACTTTTTTTGACCTAACCATAAAGTTAAATCCAAGCCTAACGCGAAAATAAGCACAGAAAGTAGGACTTGAAAGTGGTGACATCCACACACCCTGGTCCAAATACCTCTTGTGCTCTGAGCTTGTTTTATCTGAAAGATTACGCTTTGTCTCCACTCCCCATGACAGGATCTATCTCGGGGAAAAGATACAAAAGTCTGAGGTCACGTACCAACCGACTCGAGAACAGCTTCTTCCCTGCTGCCATCAGACTTTTGAATGGACTTCCCTTGCATTAAGTTGATCTTTCTCTACACCCTAGCTATGACTGTAACACTACATTCTGCACTGTCTCGTTTCCTTCTCTATGAACGGTATGCTTTGTCTGTATAGCGCACAAGAAACAATACTTTTCACTGTATACTAATACGTGACAATAATAAATCAAATCGGTCATAGAATCCCTACAGTGCAGAAGGAGGGAATTCGGCCCATCGAGTTTGCACTGACCACAATCCCACCCAAACCCTATTCTCATAACCCCACATATTTACCCTGCTAATCCCCCTGACACTAGGATCAATTTAGCATGGCCAATCCACCTAACCAGCACATCTTTGGACTGTGGAAGGAAACCAGAGCACCCGGAGGAAACCCACACAAACACGGGGAGAATGTGCAGACTCCACACAGACAGTGACCCGAGGCCAAAATTGAACCTGGGTCCCTGGCACTGTGAGGCAGCAGTGCTAACCACTGTGCTGCCCCGGATCAAATCAGGATAACTAGTGGAATAAAGATATAGATAGCATGGTTCCTCAAACCTCTCATAATGACTCATTCATTCATTATGCTGAAGTTCATCAGTCACAAGGAGGTCTTGTGCAGTGGGGTTAGCGTCCCTGTCCCTGAGCCAGAAGCTCCGGGTTTGAATCCCACGCCAGGACTTGACGGCCAAGGAAAGTGCGTTCTTAACGCGGAAAAACAGGCTGAGTGTCAACCTGCAAAACCCTTCCAAACACGCCAAGGGCTGGTGGTAAGAGCTCGAGACTCCTGGTCAGCCACACTTGATGCAGAGTGGCGCCCCCTCAAGCTATAAGCCCCCCTGGCAACAGACCAGTGACCTGTTTCAGGAAAAAATTAGCCTTCTGCAACACAGTTCCTTCTTCATATTATCTCAACCTGCCGAATCGATCGACAATTAGCACTCTCTTACCGTGCCAGGTCTGGGTTCTGGAATAGCTTCAGAGAAACCTTTGAAGTCGGAATTGTGAAACACATGATTAATTTCCTTCACGGAGTAACTGCAGATTGCTGCTCCATTCCTGAAAGATATTAAATGAAACGTTCAGCGTATGAGAGGGGAATCAGACAAAGCGCATTCATTTTCCAGCCAGGTAATAACACCAAAAAGAACCCAAACCATGGATTTCATCGAACCACAGAACCCCTACAGGAGGCCATTCAGCCCATCGAGTCTGAACTGACTTATCAACACACTATCTTATCCAGGTTCAACTCTCCCCCACCCCCCGCCCCAACTCCACGTATTTACCCCACTAATACCCCCTAACCTGCACATCTTTGGACGCAAAGGGCCACTTCATGGCCAATCCACCTAACCTGCACAATTTGGACTGTGGGAGGAAACCGGAGCACCAGAGGAAACCCACGCAGACACGGGGAGAATGTGCAAACTCCACACAGAAACCCAAGCCGGGAATCGAACCCAGGTCCCTGGCGCTGTGAGGCAGCAGTGTTAACCACTGTGCCATGCCGCCCCCTGATGAGTTACGCAGTGTCGGGATGGGTGAAGCGTTCGTCAATCAGCTTTTTAATGTTTCATTACGGTCAATCCATTTTGCAATTCCTGCGGGCTCACCAATTGCTTTTGAAAATTCCGTAAACTCTGTCCTCACTGTTGTTCGACCGAACAACGAAGACATCTTGGATTCTGTTGAAATGTACGTGGTTAGCGGGAATGTTACACAGCAGCCGTGCTTTCAGGAAGGTCGCCCACTTGGTTCTCAGGCGCTGTCGAGAGCCACCCGTGTCATCCTGGAGAGTAAAGAGATCAGAGGCTGTAACATCCTGTCACATACACAGCAAACTTATTCCGAGTAGTAGAAACTCATCTGTCAATGCAGTGCCCAGAGCTCAGGTCTCCAATGAGTAAGCAATTAAAAACTTCTTAACTTAATCCTTAAAAACTATTTAAAAACTTCAGCCTATGGCATCAGTGAGTATAGAATCATAGAATCCCTACAGTGCACAGGCAGCCATTCGGCCCATTGACCACAATCCCATCCAGGCCCGATCCCGATAACCATGTATTTACCCGGCTAGTTCCCCCGACACTAGGGTCAATTTAGCATGGCCAATGCACCTAACGCACACATCTTTGGACTGTTGGAGGAAACCGGAGCAAACCCACGCAAGACACGGGGAAAATGTGCAAACTCCACAGAAACAGTGCCCCAAGCCAGGAATCGAACCCAGGTCTCTGGCGCTGTGAGGCAGCAGCGCTAACCAACGTGCCACTGTGCCGCTCGAGTACCCCAAGCTTTGAAATGTGTGGGTACAAACCTCATAGATCATAGAACCCTACAGTGCAGAAAGAGACCATTCAATGCACATCAACTCTGACAAAGTATCTTACCGAGGCCCTTTCCCCACCCTATGCCCATAACCCCACACATTTACCATGTTTAATCCATCTAACTTACGCATCTTGGGACACTAAGGAACAATTTACCATGGCCAATCCACCTAACCTGCACATCTTCGTACTGTGGGAGGAAACCCACACAGACACGGGGAGAATATGCAAACTCCACACAGTCACTCAAGGCCAGAATCGAACTCGGGTCCCTGGCGCTGTGAGGCAGCAGTGCTAACCACTGTGTAAATGACCTAAAGTTACATGACAATAAATGGCTATAAGTTAAGAAAGGGAATATACAAAGAGATCTGGGTGTCTTCGGACATCAGTCGCTGAGGGTAAGCTTGCAGGTGCAGGTGGTAAAGAAGGCAAATGTTATTTGAGTCCAGGAGCTGGGATGTCTTGCTGCAATTATACAGGGCCTTGGTGAAACCACACCTGGGATACCTGGGCACCGAGTTACATAAGGAGATAGCAGAGCAGGTGACGAGTCGGTTGTTGGGAGTGGCAGGTCTTACAGCGTGTCTACAAGGAGGAGATGTGATGAAACCTTGGCAGATCATTCGGGAGCTTTGGGCCTAGCCAGCTGAAAGCATGACCTCTCCCCCGCCCCACCCGCCAATGGAAACGTGGGAACTGTAAGTGGCGGAATTGGAAAATTCCAGAGACCCTGGAGGATCGTGGGGCCGGAGGAGATGGCAGGGGTACGGAGCGGGAGAAAGACCTGGAGGGTCTTGGAAAACAAGGATGAGGAGTTTAAGGATGATCTTTGAGGTTGATAGGGCTGGAGGAGGTTACAGAGCTAGGGAGCCCCTCCATGTTGAACCTGGAGATGGTTATCTGGTCTCTCGGTGGCTCCACAAGTTGAGGCAATGAACAATTCATACAGATCCAGAATCCCAGGATACTTCATCTCGTGCTCTGAACCGAATTAGTTGAACACAGCAGGAATAATGTGAGTGCTTTGAATATCTTAACAGCTGTGGGCTAAAGAGGGGGCAATTGTCCTCGATTCCTGTTCTGGATCTGGCAGGAAGGAGCTCGGCTGAGGACAGGATTTGGCTCAATGCTATTCAGTATCTCCAGCTTCCAACTTTCAAAGCTGCAGACTGCCCCTGACATTCAGCTGAGATAATTACATTGCCCAAACTGGGCGGCACGGTGGCACAGTGGTTAGCGCTGCTGCCTCACAGCGCCAGGGACCCGGGTTCGATTCCCGGCTTGGGTCACTGTCTGTGCGGAGTCTGCACATTCTCCCCGTGTCTGCATGGGTTTCCTCCGGGTGGTCCGGTTTCCTCCCACAGTCCAAATGATGTGCGGGTTATGTGCATCGGCCGTGCTAAATTCTCCCTCAGTGTACCCGACCAGGAGCCAGAGTGTGGCGACTAGGGGATTTTCACAGTAACTTTGTTGCAGTGTTAATGTAAGCCTAATTGTGACACTAATAAATAAACTTTAAACTTAGACAAACAGAAGGCAATCAGAAGTAGATTTAAAAACGCCTGAGGTTAAAGTTTATTTATTAGTGTCACAGGCTGGTTTACATTAACACTGCAATGAAGTTACTGTGAAAATCCCGCAGTCGCCACACTCCGGCACCTGTTCAGGTACACGGAGGGTGAATTTAGCACGGCCAATGCACCTAACCAGCACATCTTTCAGACTGCAGGAGGAAACCCGAGCACCCGGAGGAAACCCACGCAGACACGGGGAGAACGTGCAAACTCCGCACAGTGACCCACGCCAGGAATTGAACCCGGGTCCCTGGCACTGTGAGGCAGCGGTGCTAACCACTGTGCCACCGTGTCGCCGCTGATTTGTAAATTTATGGATGGCCCCTCATGAGCAAAGGAAATGAAATTTGGGCATTTTCTATAACAGGTGTACAATCTGCAAACTCAGTTGCCTACTCAATCAGTAAGATGAACAGTAAGGGGTTGGTTTAGCTCAGTTGGCTGGACAGCTGGTTAGTGATGCAGAGTGACGTCAATAATATGGGTTCAATTCCCGTACCAGCTGAGGTTATACCTCACCTACTCAACCTTGCCCCTTACCTGAGGTGTGGTGACCCTCAGGTTAAACTATCACCAGCCTATGGTCATCTGGGACTATGGCGACGCTATCCAAGATGAACGCCCCAGTGTTGGGATGGGAATATCCAAGAGGGCGCTATTCATAGTCTGTAGAATACTGAGCAATCATAAAATCCCTACAATGCAGAAGAAGGCCATTCAGCCCATTGAGTCTGCACCAACAACAATTCTACCCAGGCCCTATCCCTGTAACCCCACGTATTTTCTCTACCCTTTGACATTAAGGATCAATTTACCATAGCCAATCAACCTAACCTGCACATCTTTGGAGGAAACCCATGCAGATGCACAGAGAACATGCAAACTCCACATAGACATTGCCGGAATTGAACCCTTGTCTCTGGCCATCGTGCCCCATGTCTTGGGAAAACGTGAAGCTTTACGCTGAGGTGTTAGGAATCACATCACTGCACCTTGGACTCACCTTACACACACGGCCAATTCGGGACATCCAGGGGTCAATGTCTAGATTTCCTGGCAAATTCTTTTCCCTGAAGAAAATGAAAATGTGTTCATCCATCGGCGACATTCCCACAAAATGAGGATCTAAATGGAAAACAAGAGGAAGGTCGATGAGTACCGTGGACACTCAGTGAGGACAGTCTGGGGAAGATCAAGGCAACATATCTTAACACGGAGAATCGAGAGACCTGGAAAATGAGGGACAGCTGGAAGCTTGTAACGAGGGGTTCAGATATATAGACTTATACACGCCAGAATTTTACCGGCACGCCCACTCCATGTCACAGAACAGAATTCTCCATTGGCCTTGGGTGGGATCTTACGAGCCTTGCCCAGGATCTAGAAATCATCATAGAAACCCTACAGTGCAGAAGGAGGCCATTCGGCCCATCGAGTCTGCACCGACCACAATCCCACCCAGGCCCTACCCCCACATATTTTACCCGCTAATTCCTCTAACCTACGCATCTTAGGATTCTAAGGGGCAATTTTTAACTGGGCCAATCAACTTAACCCGCACATCTTTGGACTTACGAGCCTTGCCCGAGCGCAGTCGTAAAATCCCGGCCATAGTGTTGTTTATTACCCCAGAACGTCCCAAAGCCAATTTTGGAAGTGTAGTCACTATTGTAATGTGGCACAGTGATTAGCACCACTGCCTCACAGTGCCAGGGACCCGGGTTCGATTCCCGGCTTGGGTCACTGTCTGTGCAGAGTCTGCACATTCTCCCCATGTCTGCGTGGGTTTCCTCCGGGTGCTCCGGTTTCCTCCCACAGTCCTGAAGGCGTGCTGGTTAGGTGCATTGGCTGTGCTAAATTGACCCTCAGGTGTACCCGAATGGGCGCCGGAGTGTGGTGACTAAGGGATTTTCACAGCAACTTCATTGCAGTGTTAATGTAAGCCGACTTGTGACACGAATAAATAAACTTTTCAAGCTTTTCAAAGTGGGTCACAAAGCAGCGAACAGATTTTTAAAATGCAAAACCTCAGCAATGGGTTATTAGTAACTGGTAAACAGGAAGGAGCCATGTGTTTTGTGGTGACCTTGCCCAAGTTCTGAGAACCGGGGAAATGTCAAGTTGGCCGACCTGACCTGCGCAAGTTGAGGGATATTGAGGGGGGGTGGGGGCAGTAGCCATTAGAGATGGTTGCGGTTGGCGCGATGGTGCCAATTGTTGAGTTGAGAAAACTGTCCCATAACTCTCGGCTCCACAGGACTGACATCCGGTTGGACGGCCGAGGGGACGCTGAGGTATTTTGCTCCGGCCCAGTCCAGCGAGAGGACTGAAAACAAACCTTTGGTCACCCACTGGCAAGTGTGAGGACCCCGCTACCTACTCCAGGTGGCCATGAGGGATGCCAGAAGAAATGGTCAAACACAATTTTGGCTCGGGCATTTGACAAGTCAGCCTTAAGGCGCAGGCCCCCAAAAAGTGGCTTCGTTGCATCGATTCCACACCGGCGAAATGGGTGGAAACAGAAACTGGAATGAGGAGTAGGCCTTGCGGCCATTCGAGCCTGCTCCACCATTCACTTTGATCACGTACGGTGAGCTCCGGGTTTCTATCCCGTGAGTGTCACATTCTGCCCCATTATCATTATCACATAAAAAAAAGAGGAAGAGTGAACAGTTACCAAGGGAACCGAACAGTCATTTCCTTTTTGGTTAACAATACAAACAGAAGTCAAAAAAGGAACACTACGGCTTGGTCAATGTCCTATAATGCAACTATTAAAGGAAGTGTGAAGGCATTGGGCCCAGGAGGGTTCGAGTCCAAGTCCAAGTCTGTGCTGAGGAGTGTGATCTGAATCAAAATGGTGGTGGCTTGGTTGCCGAGGTATGTTGGGGGACGGGGGGGGGGGAAGAACAGCTTTGGTGGGGGTGCGGTGTGGGGGGGAAACTGTTGGTGGGGGTGGGGTGTGAAGGGGTGGTAGGTAAACAGTGGTGGGAGTGAGGGGCGGGTATCAGGTGAGGTAAGATCTTCTATTGCCTTGAGTATCCTTGGTTGCCGGGGCATGTGGGAGGGTGGGGGTTTGGGAGGCAAAACAACGATGGTGGGGATGGGTTGTGAGGCACTGGGAGTATCAGGGGAGATAAGATCCTCTGTTGGCCCCAGTATCACTGGAGGAAGGAGGAGGGAGATTCCAGTTCCCGGGCCCATTATTCCTGATATATCCTGCACCTCAGGTGACACCCATGGGAACTGATCCCATAGGAGGAGAGGCACGGTGGGTGAGGGGGGGGACACGGAAGACGGGATGGAAAAGTAAATTGCAAATCCTGCAGCAGTGATGGATGGGAAAGAGAGGGAGTGAGAGAGATGAGCAGGTTGTAAGGTTTAAAAATGGCAAGGAGCACTGACCTTCCAGCCACTCGTCAACGGAAAGCAGCCAAGGCTCAACGCTGTTCTTTTTAAACCCTCGGAGGACATTTCCAGCTCCGTTCTGAAACACGGGTGCTGCTGCATAGAATCTTTCATCTGGAATGAGAGCCAAAACACACACACACTGAGTAAAATGGCCCCTAAACTCCAAAGTATTCTGGACTCCAACTGTCAGAGGACCTACCTACAACCAATGAAGCGAAGTCATTCTTTGGGGTGTATGGACACACACCTGTTCCTAAGGGGCGTCCTCGGCCATTGATTATTAGATTCAGATTATCGTTAAACTGTTAAAAAAATAGTCACAGTCGATTGTTAGTTTTCATTTTCTCAGATTCACGGACCACTCAAACAGTACTCCGAGGACTTCATAGAATCCCTGCAGTGCAGAAGGAGGCCATTCGGCCCATCGAGTCTGCACCCACCACAATCCCACCCAGGCCCCATCTCCATAACTCCAAGCATTTACCCGAGCTAAGGGGCAATTTAGCACGGCCAGTCCACCAAACCTGCACATCTTTGGGAGGAAGCCGGAGCACCCGGAGGAAACCCTACGCAGACACGGGGAGGATGCGCAGACTCTGCTCAGACAGTGACCCAAGCCGGGAATCGAACCCGGGTCCCTGGCGCTGTGAGGCAGCAGTGCTAACCCACTGTGCCGCCACTGGGTCTCTGGATTACCAGTTCCAGTGAAAATCCCTCTGTGCCACGAGCTATGTGATGTGGGGGTAAAGGGTTAATAGGGTTAGCATGAATTATAGTCGTGAAAGCTATCTCGTGCGCTGTAGTTTTCCGCCACAATTCTTGGCCTTCACATCTGCAATTATCTTCTGATATGCACACAGAGAAGAGGCTGCTGTAGCTGATAAGCCTGGGCCTGTGCTGTCTGCGAAAATATGATAGTACATGTTTACGAGGGCTACATGCACAAAGCAGGCTCAGAAATACGGCCAACTGAAACATTCCTGTGTACAAATGTGTAATTGTATTTGCTCGTTTGAGAGATTTTGCAACTGGAATCTTTCCTCAGCTTGCTTGGAATCAAGAATTGCTTTCTCGGAGCAAAGCCTGACTCTTCGTGGCATTTGACCCACAGCAATTTACTGACTATAATTTATCTCCTTCCCTTGACGCAATGCCAGGCATTTTAGATCAACATGCTGGCACAGTGGTTGGCACTGCTGCCTCACAGCACCCGGGACCTGGGTTCGATCGCGGCCTTGGGTCCATGCGGAGTCTGCACATTCTCCCCATGTCTGCGTGGGTTTCCCTCCGGGTGCTCCGGTTTCCTCCCGCAGTCCAAAGATGTGCCAGTTAGGTTGATTGGCCGTGCCAAGTTGCCCCTTAGCGTGAGGGTAAATTAGCAGGATTAATTTGTGGGGTTATGGGGATAGGGCCTGGGTGGGATTGCCGCCAGTGCAGGCTTGTGTGAAAGGCGTGCTGGTTAGGCGTATCGGCCATGCTAAATTCTCCCTCAGTGTGCCCGAACGGGCGCCGGAGTGTGGCGACTGGGGGATTTTCACAGTAACTTCATTCCACAGTTAATTTAAGCCTACTTGTGACACTAATAAATAAACTTAAACTGCCATATAAATGAGTGTTTGGTAAATTAGTTTATTTCAAAGAGGTATTTGTCACTTGTCTGGATGGGAGCAGCTCCAACACTCAAGAAGATCAACACCATCCAGGACAAAGAAACTAATTTATTTGTCGCCCCCACTTCACAACTTAATCATTCATTGCCTCCACCGCTGACGCACACTCACAGCCGCAGACGAGGTCATGGGTTTGCAAGGTGCTGCCAAAGGAACCTTGGTGAGTTTCTGCAGAAGCTTCCTCCGAGAGCACCTTGCAAACCTCTACCACCTCGGAGGACATGGGCAGCAGACACATGGGGAACTCCGCCACCCGCAAGTTCCCTCCAAACCACTCACCATCCTGACTTGGAAATATATCGCTGTTTCTTTCACTGTCATTGGGCCAAAATCCTGAAACGCCCTCCCTTACAGGACTACGGATGTATCTACGCCACATGAACCTCAGCGGTTCAGGAGGATAGATCCCCACCACCTTCCCAAGGGCAATCAGGGCTGGGCAATAAATGCTGGCCTTGCCATCAATCTTCACATCCCAAGAACAAAGAAAAAAAAGCAGACAGTCCAGCCTTCTCCCAGTCCTTTGTCCCTCCCGCCCTGTGAACCAGTGAGCCCGTGCTACCGTGCCGGAACCAGTGCTACCGTGCCGCCCCTGTGAACCAGGGGCGGCACGGTAGCACAGTGGTTAGCACTGCTGCTTCACAGCTCCAGGGTCCCGGGTTCGATTCCCAGCTCGGGTCACTGTCTGTGTGGAGTTTGCACATTCTCCTCGTGTCTGCGTGGGTTTCCTCCGGGTGCTCCGGTTTCCTCCCACAGTCCAAAGATGTGCAGGTTAGGTTGATTAGCCAGGTTAAAAATTGTCCCTTAGAGTCCTGAGATGCGTAGGTTAGAGGGATTAGTGGGTAAATATGTGGGTTGGGCCTGGGTGGGATTGTGGTCGGTGCAGACTCGATGGGCCGAATGGCCTCCTTCTGCACTTTAGGGTTTCTATGATTCTATGAGAAGAAATATGCAATCATGTAAGAGTGTCCAAGCCATTTCCCAATCCCTATGTAGGGGAGGCAGTGGCGTAGTGGTATCGTCACTGGACTAGTATTCCAGAGACGCAGGGTAATGCTCTGGGGACTGGGTTCAAATCCAATCATGGCAGAATTTGAATTCAATAAAATAAATCTGGAATTAAAAGATGATCATGACACCATTGTTGTAAAAACCCATCTGGTTCACTGTCCTTTAGGGAAGGAAATCTGCCGTCCTTACCCAGTCTGACCTACATGTGACTCCAGAGCCACAGCAATCGCTGCTCCTTCATCAGGCGAGGCCCCAGCTCCGAAAGCTCGTGATTCCAAATAAACCTGTTGGACGTTAACCTGGTGTTGTGAGACTTCTTACTGTGCCCATCCCGGTCCAACGCCGGCATCTCCACATCATGGAGAATATCAGAATATCATGGCCCAATCTCACCTGCAGATACTACTGTTCAAATTCATAATGGCCCCGGTGTGCCTAAACTCTCTCCACGTTGTCTCTCGACACGCCTATGTGATAAGGCTAAACCACTTAAGGTGAAAGGCACAGTTAGGAGGACTACACTTCAGAGTTTATTCCAGACATACTCACAAGTAGCCAGCATCGTGGTTCCTGGGCATTGCTTCCACAGAGAAGGAAATGGGTTGCGTTGAATTTTTGCACGACCATGATGAAGTTCTCGCAGTGACCCTGAAGTTAAAGAAAGAATACAAATGTTTAAACCATGTTGGGAACTGAGATAGCGTTACCAAGGATACCAGCTGAAAGTTGTTTTGTTCAGAATGCGTTTGGAAAGGTTCTTCTATAATGCATGAATGCCTCGGTGCTTATAAAACACTACAAAGCTGCCAAATGAACTACCCCCACAATTCCTACAGGAGTGCAATCTGGAATAGGCCGAGATATTATTAGGCCTTCGTTTAGGGCTTCACTCTGATGCGCGTTATCACACACGAGGCTTGAGATGCCCAAGGAAATAAAGGCTTTTATTTACTATTACAACGAAGCTACCATGTATAGTACACGATCCCAGACTGAGGGGTCCCAGACAGAGCAGTGACCTTTATACCTCTCCCAGGAGGCGGAGCCCGACTGGGATGTACCATAATAACTGTAATACAGGTGTAACAGCCCAACCCTAACCCCAACAGCAACAAGTAGAACAACCCATCCCTAACCCCAACAGCAACATATATACATACTCGTGTACTGGCCAGACCCTGGCACAGTACTACCTAGTGGGAACCAACGATGGTTCACCACACACTCCAAATCAGTTCTTTGGTATGAGGGGCAAAGTTTAAAGGAGATGTACGAGACAAGTTTTTTTTACACAGAGGGTGGTGGGTGCCTGGAACTCGCTGCCGGGGGAGGTAGTGGAAGCAGATACGATAGTGAGTTTTAAGGGGCGTCTTGACAAATACGTGAATGGGATGGGAATGGAGGGATATGGTCCAAATACGTGAATGGGATGGGAATGGAGGGATATGGTCCCCGGAAGGGTAAGGGGTTTTAGTTCAGTCGGGCAGCATGGTCGGTGCAGGCTTGGAGGGCCGAAGGGCCTGTTCCTGTGCTGTAATTTTCTTTCAACAGGTTTATTTGGTATCACGAGCTTTCGGAGCTCTGCTCCTTGCTGATGAAGGAAAGCTCCACATAAACCTGCTGGACTTTAACCTGGCGTTGCGAGAGTTCTTACTGTGCCCACCCCAGTCCAACATCACCACATCGTAATTTTCTTTGTTCAGGTGACGGACAATGTGCAGAAAATCCTCCAAAAACCCTCCCTGGTCACAAAGACACACCGGCAGGGGGGAGGGGGTCCAAGTCAGGGTCACGTGGATTTAAGGCAGGAATGTTGTTCAAAGATTTGAAAGAGGGTCTCTGAGGAGCTAGTCTAGCTTTCAGGTGGGGAAGAAGGGAAGGTGACAACATCCTTCTCAAACTGAACGGCCAAATGGCGCATTTTGCAGCCTCATAGAATCCTACAGTGCAGAAAGAGGCCATTCGGCCCATCGAGTCTGCACCGACCACAAACCCACCCAGGTCCTATCCACATATCCCTACATATTTACCCACTAACCCCTCTAACCTATGCATCCCAGGACACTAAGGGGCAATTTAACCCGCACATCGTTGGATTGTGGGAGGAAACCGGAGCACCCCAAGGAAACCCATGCAGACACAGGGAGAATGTGCAAACTCCGCACAGACAGTGACCCAAGCCGGGAATCGAACCCAGGTCCCTGGAGCTGTGAAGCAGCAGTGCTAACCACTGAGGTACCGTGCCGCCTCAGATAGATGGTACAGACGAATGTGTCGGAACACAGGTTCCCTCTAGTTCCAGTCAAATGAGGTGTCCTCCAGCAACCCCACATCGTCCAGAGGTCAGTGACACTACGACCCTGTCCCAAGTCTCAGGATTGCATTGCCGTCCTTTGATCTGACAAATCATTAATTCTCACATCCCCCATTTCCAGTGAAAACTGCCCATTGCTAGCTGCTCTGTCAATGGCTCTGGCAATATTGACTCATTGGGCGAAGGGTCCAAGTCATATCTTAAGCCTGCTAGTGTCTCGGATAGAAGAACACGGGACGGCGCGGTGGCACAGTTGTCATCACTGCTGCCTCACAGCGCTAGGAACCCGGGTTCGATTCCCAGCTTGGGTCACTGTCTGTGCGGAGTCTGCATGTTCTCCCCGTGTCTGCGTGGATTCCCTCCGGGTGCTCCGGTTTCCTCCCACAGTCCGAAAGATGTGCGGGTTCGGTGGATCGGCCGTGCTAAATTGCCGCTTAGTATCGGGGGTCTAGCTAGGATAAATGCATGGGGTTATGGAAATAGGGGCTGGGTGGGATTGTGGTTGGCGCAGACTCGATGGGCCGAAGGGCCTCCATCTGCACTGTAGGGGTTCTATGGCTTCTAGCACTTCTTAACAATATCAATTAAACGGTAGAGAGAAAGAGCAGTCACTGAACAGATATTCGATTACGAAACAGCCATGGAGACTTCCCCCAGGAAATTGCTTTGATCCTTGAGTTTCTACAAAATGAAATGGATTGAAAGATTTTTCAGAACTCACCAAGCCATGCTTTTGGCATTTTGTTTTGGAGTCATTATTCACGGGTACTGGGATCTGGAAGGCAAAAAGAGAACAGTGGTGACTAACATTGAGAAATACCTTTTAATATTGAAAAGTAACACCACTAACTGTAACCTTAGCTTCACTGTTGACAATCCTGCCTCAAAAATGCCAATTCAGCATTCCAATGAAGTTTATTTATTAGTGTCACAAGTAGGCTTACATTAACACTGCAATGAAGTTACTGTGAAAATCCCCTAGTCGCCACATTCCGGCGCCTGTTCAGGTAACACTGAGGGAGAATTTAGCATTGACAAGCACCTAACCAGCACGTCTTTCGGACTGTGGGAAGAAACCGGGGCACCCGGAGGAAACCCACGCATGAAATTGCTGGGTAAACCCTCACATGAGAACCTCCGAGGGGGTTTCCCCAGCGTAACACTGGGGGATTCCCCCCACCAAATGCAATGCTGGGGAGTCAGGAAGATATGGCCCATTTTGTCACTTCTAACGTTGAAATTGTATGCACATACATTGGCACCTGGCTGGTATTTTCAATTAGTGCAAAAAGTTGCAAAACACTCCTTGGAAAAATGCTGCTGTGTGCCACTTTCCTTTTCGTCCCTCCATGGTCTTGCTCCAGGGAATTTTCACTAGAGTCCCTAATATAGATTTTCATTACTTTGAATCAACATGATAAGGAGAACAAAGCTAAAAGCTTCCAAATGCCATAAACAAATGAGGTGGAAACTGACGAATGAATGAACATTGTGTGAATTTCCATTGCAAATACCCAAGCCTTTATAAATAGGACAGCCTTTGTGCTTTACATAATGAACGCTGATTGATGCAAAGTGCTATTTATGTTTTATTCAGAAAGGCAAGTCCCGAAACGGAACAGGTTGCTTTGGGTTTTTCTTTTATATATATGAACAATCTCCTGGGGCGGCACGGCAGCACAGTGGTTAGCACCACTAACCTCAGTGCCAGGGACCAGGGTTCGATTCCCGGCTTGGGTCACGGTCTGTGCGGAGTCTGCACATTCTCCCCATGTCTGCGTGGGTTTCCTCCGAGCATTCCGATTTCCTCCCACAGTCCAAAGGTGTGCTGGTTAGGGTGCATTGGCCGTGCTAAATTCTCCCTCAGTGTACCCGAACAGGCGCCAGAGTGTGGCGTCTAGGGGAATCTCACGGTAACTTCATTGCAGTGTTAATGTAAGCCCTACTTGTGGCATAAATAAACTTTAAAAAATAGTCAAACTGCCAACAAGCCTTGGAATGTCCTTTTCCCAAAGAGTTGGTTATCTCGAAATATCACCGAGACAATGGAACAAACGTGGCTCCCCGTGGCACATATCAACTCACACGCCCAGAGCTTCATTGCGTATTTCAGATATGTCATCGACTGATCAGGAGCAGGAAATGTGTTGATGAAAACACAACAATAGCCGAGATTGCTCTGCGTAATTTTAAGCACTCAGTTTTGGGAAAGAGCATTAAAGGGTTAGAGCACCAACAGATTAAACAACATGTCACTCAGTTGTGTAAGGAGACAGGTAGTTCCGATTAAGCTAATAATCTTTGTGCATATCAGAAAGTCCCTACTTGCTGTAAGTGGAATTACCTGGAAAAGCTCACGCAACTTACACAGCACTTGCTGTTTACAACTGAGCATCTTCATTCTCTATTGGTTATAGGATACGACAAGTGGGCAGCACGGTGACACAGTGGTTAGCAGCAGAAGGAATAAAAGCAAATTGCTGTCGATGCTGGAATCCAAAACCAAAAGAGAAAATGCTGGAAAATCTCAGCAGGTCTGACAGCATCTGTAAGAAGAGAAAAGAGCTGACGTTTCGAGTCCAAATGACCCTTTGTCAAGAGAGAAGGAATGCTTTAAAGAATCTACATGCCTTCTCCCACTTTAAAGTTTATTTATTAGCCACAAGTAAAGCTGACATGAACACTGCAATGAAGTTACTGTGAAATTCCCCCGGTCGCCACACTCCGACGCCTGTTCAGGTCAATGCACATCACCAGCACGACCTTCAGACTGTGGGAGGAAACCAGAGCACCCGGAGGAAACCCACGCAGACACGGGGAGAACGTGCAAACTCCACACAGACAGTGACCCAAGCAGGGAATCGAACCCGGGTCCCTGGCACTGTGAGGCAGCAGTGCTAACCACAATGCCACCGTGCCACCCACTACATTGAATGTTCCTTCACTCAACTCATCCCACATTTGTACCAATTCTACTTCCTGTTTCTCCTGCCTAGTGGCCCACCTTTGCAATAGATTTCCCCTGGCGTTGACCAATCGGACATCCCCTCCATCACCAAACACCTATCTCTCCCTCAATGACAGCAACGTCTCCTGATTTTTTTTTCTCTGTTGCAGTAAAGCACCCTGGACTATTCCTCCCCACTGAACTTCCTTCCCCCAATCTCCAGATTCTCCAAGCAACTTTGTATAAGCACCTAATGATATTGAAAAGTTGGTCTCCAGCCCCTAGCAGTGCTGTTTGTTCGAAAGGTCACATCAGCATTTGCGCACGGTGACATGATGAGGTTTAGGGAAGGGAATCTGCCATTGTTACCTTCTCTTGTATCCTCCTCTACTACTACCTCTGGCAGCTCATTCCAGACACTCACCACCCTCTGTGTGAACAAGTCGCCCCTCTGGACCATTTTGTATTTCTCCCCTCTTACCTTAAACCTATACCCTCTAGTTTTAGATTCCCCGACCTTTGGGGAAAGATGTTGACTATCTAGCTGATCTGTGTCCCTCATTATTTTATAGACTTCTATAAGATCACCCCTAAGCTTGGGTAGAGTCAAAGGGACATCAGAATGGAGGAGGGAAAGGTAGAGAGATTTAGACAGGTAATTCCGGAGTTTGAGATCTCGGCAGCTGAAGGCATGCTCAGCGATACAAAGTGGACATACATGTGTGGACAGACAGTTCCATTTTGGTTTCAATGACAATCTATTGGATGTGGATTGAGGGTAAATTTGTCCTGCTGCCCATCTTTAGATAATGCCGTATCCACAGGCTAAATAATTCCACGTGTTCTTGTTGAAAAACTATCGTCAAATCGAGGGGTCTCGGGGGGCCAGATGACCTGCTCCGAGTTCTTATGTTCTTAAATCAAGGCCAGATACAACCACAGCCCACATTTAAACAGAGCCTTTAACATAGTAACATGTCTCAGTATCACTCAACATTACCAAGCAAAACACAACAGAATCACTGAGCTTCTTCAAGGCAAATGAACAGATCGAGCCACAGTTAGGATCAGATTCAGTTAACACATGAATTTGTCTTTGCAGAGCAACACAAGTTATGAACATGCTACATTTCCCCACATCACTGGGGCTCTTAGAACCATAGAATCCTTCCAGTGCTGAAGGAGGCCATTCAGCCTATTGAGTCTGCACCGACTCTCCAACAGAACATCATACTCAGGGTCTATCCCTGTGACCTCATATTTAACTCGCTCATCCCCCTAACCTACACATCTTTGGGCACTAAGGGGCAATTTAGCATGATGGGGAGATGCCGGCGTTGGACTGGGGTGGGCACAGTAAGAAGTCTCACAACACCAGGTTAAAGTCCAACAGGTTTATTTGGTAGCACAAGCCACAAGCTTTCGGAGCGCTGCCCCTTCATCAAGTAAGTGGAGAGTTCTGTTCACAAACAGGGCCTATAAAGACACAAACTCAATTTACAAAATAATAGTTGGAATGCGAGTCATCAAGTCTTAAAGGTACAGACAACGTTGTTGTCGCTACGACAACGGATGAATGAACACCGCTCAACAGTCGGGGAACACTTCAGCAGTCACGGGCATTCAGCCTCTGATCTTCGGGTAAGCGTTCTCCAAAGCGGCCTTCACAACACACGACAACGCAGAGTCACTGAGCAGAGACTGATAGCCAAGTTCCGCACACATGAGGACGGCCTCAACCGGGGCGGCACGGTAGCATAGTGGTTAGCACTGCTGCTTCACAGCTCCAGGGACCTGGGTTCGATTCCCGGCTTGGGTCACTGTCTGTGCGGAGTTTGCACATTCTCCCCGTGTCTGCGTGGGTTTCCTCCGGGTGCTCCGGTTTCCTCCCGCAGTCCAAAGATGTGCGGGTTAGGTTGATTGGCCAAGCTAAATTGCCCCTCAGTGTCCCAGGATGCGTAGATTAGAGGGATTAGCGGGTAAATATGAGGGTTAGAGGGATTAGCAGGTAAATATGTAGGGATATGGGGATAGGGCCTGGGTGGGATTGTTGTCGGTGCAGACTCGATGGGCCGAATGGCCTCTTTCTGCACTGTATGGGTTATATGGTTCTTGGATTCATGTCACACTATCTGTAACCCCCACGACTTGCCTGGGCTTGCAAAATCTCACTAACTGTCCTGGCTGGAGACAATACGCATCTCTTTAACCTGTGCTTAACCCTCTCTCCACTCATTGTCTGTACCTTTAAGACTTGATTACCTGTAAAGACTCACATTCCAACCATTATTTTGTAAATTGAGTTTGTGCCTTTATATGCCCTGTTTGTGAACAGAACTTCCACTCACCTTATGAAGGGGCAGCGCTCCGAAAGCTCGTGGCTAGTGCTACCAAATAAACCTGTTGAACTTTAATCTGGTGTTGTGAGGCAATTTAGCACGGCCAATCCACCTAACCTACACCTCTTTGGACTGTGAGAGGAAACCGGAGCACCCGGAGGAAACCCACGCAGACACGGGGAGAACGTGCAGACTCCACACAGACAGTAACCCAAGCTGGGAATTGAACCCGGGTCCCTGGTGCTGTGAGACAGCAGTGCTAACCACTGTGCCACACATGGGACTTCCCTTCAGCTTAAACTGAAGGTCACGGCCAAAATACGTTCCTGTGGCATTCCATTTGAAGAACATGGCATTCCGTGTCTTTTCATTTCACTCTCTTCACAATCAGAAACCAGAGATTTCCAAAGATAATCTTTACTGAAGGTCAGAGACTTCCCAGAACAATGTGCTTTGTTCGCTCAGGAATTGTGTATTGTTGACAGGTTATGGGGGAAATTTAAATAGCAAACGCCCTCGGAATCAGTACATTCCTTCCCGAACTTATGTAAATATGTTTTTCCTCAAAACGTAACCATCGGAGGGAACTTTGAAAACATTCTATCTGACGGAAAAAAGGTCAGAAAATTCCCAAAGAGATACCACAAACAGATTGAATATTTCAGACTTATTTCCAGGTAGAAGATCGTGGCCGGAATTCGCGGGTCTCGCTTGAACGCCCCTCTGCTGCTGTCAGTGAGAATGGAGAACTTGGTTCTCAGCTGCCCTCAGCGCCAGGGCCTGGGTTCAATTCCGGCCCCGGGTCACTGTCTGTGCGGGGTCTGCATGTTCTCCCCGGTGTCTGAGTGGGCACGTCTTTCGGACTGTGGGAGGAAACCGGAGCACCCGGAAGAAACCCACGCAGACACGGGGAGAAGGTGCAGACTCCGCACAGACAGTGACCCAAGCTGGGAATCGAACCCGGGTCCCTGGCACTGTGAGGCAGCAGTGCTAACCCACTGTGCCGCCCCGTTGGCCATGGTGCATTAACCATGGGGCATTGGCCCTTAGTGTTAGGGGGATTCACAGGGTAGATGGATGCTGTTACGGGGATGGAGCCTGAGTGGGATTATTGTCAGTACAGGCTTGGTGGGTTGAATGGCCTCCTCCTGCACTGTCGGGATTCTACAATTCTATGATTCTAATAACCTCAGCCACCGCGGGAATTGAACCCATATTGCTGGTGTCACTTCGCATCACAAACCAGCCGTCCAGCCAACTGAGATAACCGACCCCCCAGTCGCTGTTGTAATGTAGACATAACAGTGCACAGCAACCCCTCACAAACAGCAATGTTGTAACGACCTGATGCCTGCTTTCTGCAATGCTAACTGAGGAATAGATATTGGCCAAAATTCCCAAAGTTCGGGCACAACATCGTGGGCCGAAGGGCCTGTTCTGTGCTGTACTGTTCTATGTTCTATGACTTCCCTGGCTTCCAACAAAATGTTGCCGCGGGATCTTTCCTGAGGGGGCAGATTGGGCCTCCGTTTAGCATCTCAGAGCGTGCCGCACCCCCTCAGCAGTGCACTGGAGTGTCAGAAATCATGAGGGAGATTCTCCGGCCTTCCAGCCGCGAGCTTCATGCAGGCGGGAAGTGGCACGTTGTTCGCTCGCGGCGGGAATTCTCTGGGAAGCCCGCGGGCGGGAGTGGGGAATCCCAGCCGGTGTGAACGGACGGAGAATTCAGACCCGTTTTTGTGCTGGGGTGGTACTCAGACCTGTGACTTTATGTCATTCCTGAGAGGCTTGGCCAAGAATATTGTCCAGTTTACCCGCCGCAGAGAGCAGGGAAATAGACAAATAAAACCTCTGAGAATGCAAAGACAACTTATCCTTCGAAAGTTAAACAGCCTCTTGGCAAATTAGGCTTGAAAATCTCACTTTCTTTCTCACTTTGATAGTCACTTTAAGTTCCCAGCTTAGTTGCATTATTCTCACACTGGCCACGATTGGAAATTACAATATGCGTTAGAAATGATTAATCATATTATTGCTGAAGCAGAGTGTGCTACTTTCACATTAAGCTATTTTATTTCATCCCAAAAGAAGACAGAAAATAGGATGAGCTCGTCACTTTGTAGTTCTGTTTTTCTGTTGCGATTTGATGTATTTTTTGGGAGGTGCTGTTGACAGTTGGGGTGAGAGAGAGGGCGGGGAGGGGTGTGATACTATTATTTGTTGCCTCAAACTAGATGCCAGAATCAAACGCAAGTGCCGCCCTGTAGGGCAAAATATTTTCAGTCTGGATTTAATCAACCATTTTCATCAGGGTACATTTTTCATCTTCGCGATACCGTTTAGCATTTGTTTGAATATGGAGCTATTAACTATTATACAGTCACAGCAGAATGTAGGCCATTCGGCCCTTCGAGTTTGCTCCACCGATCATCTGATGTGATAATCCTCAACACTGTCCCGCCCGATCCCCAGCTGTTATCTGGCCCACACAGCATTCGGAAGCTTGCCTGTGCCGGGTGAGATATTAGCTTCTTCCTGCTGTCCAGGGCAACGCTTGCTCCCTTGAACTTGAACTGAATATATCTCAGAATGTTGCTGAGGCAAGCAGTTACGAATGACGAAGCGTATCCCAGCTGCATCCGCACGCAGACTGTCCCTCGATGTCCTTGATACGGAACATCAATAAAGCTGCTTGTGGTCAGCACTGAATCACTCAGACCAGAAAGTCGGAGTTTGGTAATAGAGCCAATTGTAAGCCTCCCTCCATAGGGGGCAACTCTCCCAGCCCCCTGCATCAGCGGAGGTTGTTTCACAGGCCCCCCCTCCCCGCTGGGCACCACAGCCTCTGTGCGGCACAGGCCCCCCCCCCCAGATTTCCCACATTGTCAGCTCCACGCCATAAATCGGTGTGGAATTTGAATCCAATTAGCAGGCCCGGGTCTGAAGTCTCCAGACCCGCTAATCTCCCCCCTTCCCCCGCACCACCCCCACCAGGAGTGCTTCACTCTAGTGGAGTTTACAACAGCTCCCCACTAATGGGGAACTGGCAGCTCGACCCCGCTGGAGTGAAGGGGGGTCCACGGAGGACCCCCCTCCCCACAGAGCTCGGGGTAAGGAGGCGGTGCGCCCTGAGCATTGCCAGCCTGGCCCCCTGACACTGCACAAGGGTCAAAGTGGCACTGCCCACGGGGCATCGGGCAGTGCCAAGGGGCTGTGGCCAGAGGGGGGGGGGGGTTGGGGTTTATTGGGGTACAACCTGCGGAGGGGGGAGGAGGGGAGATTGGCGGGAGTGGTGGTTACCGCTGCCACTCTGCTTTCGGGATCAGTGACAGAGGGAGGTAAGCGGCTGATCAGGGTGGGGGAAGCGGGGTGGGAGGGGGTGGTGAGGAGTCTGCCTGTTGGTGGGGTTCGGGGCTGCGCGGGGGCAGAGGTCGGGAGGCCAGCGATCGTGAGGGGGGGAGCGCAGGGCAATCGGAGGGGCAGTGATGTGGGTTGCTGTGCTGGCCAGCGATCAAGCTGACAGATCAGCGCTAGGCTGCCGGCCTCTCCAGTGGGAACAGGCCCCATCCCCATATTTTCAGCGTGAATCTCCCTGGGGCACTCAGCAGTGCTCAGAGTGGGGGAGATTCATACTGAAAAATCCCGCTGAAGAAAACAGCGGAGTTACTCCAGTTTTTACCTGAATTCAGCACTGAGACTTTTTTGAGGAGAATCCCATCCATAAAGTTTAAAGTTTATTTTTTAGTCACAAGTAGGCTTACATTAACACTGCAATGAAGTTACTGCGAAAATCCCCTAGTCGCCACACTCCTGTTCGGGTACACTGAGGGAGAATTTAGCACGGCCAATGCACCCAACCAGTGCGTCTTTTGGACTGTGGGAGGAAAAGGGAGCCCCCGGAGGAAACCCACGCAGACACGAGGAGAATGTGCAAACTCCACACAGACAGTGACCCAAGCCAGGAATCGAACCCAGGTCCCTGGAGCTGTGAAGCAGCAGTGCTAATCACTGTGCTTCCGTGCCGCCCACAGATGCTGCCAGAACTGCTGAGTACATCCAGCATTTTTTGAAGTTAAATCAGAGTTCAGTTTCTCCTTGGGATATCTAACCGACTCATCTTCTGACACTAAGGGGCAATTTAGCACGGCCAATCCACCCAACCTGCACATCTTTGGACACTAAGGGACAATTTAGCATGGCCAATCCACCTAACCTACACATCTTTGGAGTGTGGGAGGAAACCCTTGCAAACACGAGGAAAAGGTACAAACTCCACACAGTCACCCAAGGCCGGAATTGAACCCAGTTTCCTGGTACAGTAAGGCAGCAGTGCTAACCACCGTGCCACCATAAACTTGCTTAAACTTCCTTCACTGCTGAAGCCAAATCTTCTAAACTGGTGCAACTGTCTGGCAATATTGGTTCAAACTGACCGGTGCGAGTCAGTATCGGCCCCTGCCATGCCTTTTCCCGCTGAGTCACTGGAAGGGCAGATTATTTATGTTGTAATCACAGAAGGGATACACTGGCCAAATTCAGAATTGTTACAATGCAGAAGGAGGCCATTTGGCCCATCGTGTCTGCAGCAGGTCTCCAAACGAACATCATGGCTTAGTTCCATTGCCCTGCCTTTTAACCGTACCTCTGCACGTTATTTGGCTAGAAATAATTCCCTCTTGAATGCCTCGATTGAACCTGCCTCCCCCACACTTCCAGGCAGCGCATTCCAGACCCCAACCACTCGCTGGGTGAAAAAGATATTTCTCACTTCACATTTGCTTCTTTTGCAAATCACTTTAAATCTGTGCCCTCTCGTTCTCGATCCTTTTACGAGTGGGAACAGTTTCTCCCTGTCCACTCTTGCCCAGCCGCCTCATGATTTTGAACATCTCTATCAAATCTCCTCTTAGCCTTCTTCTCTCCAAGGAGAACAGTCCCAACCTCTCCAATGTATCCTGAAGTTTCTCATCCCTGGAACCATTCTTGTAAACCTCTTCTGCATTTTCTCCAATGTGTTCACATCCTTCCTATAGTGTGGCGCCCAGAACTGTATACAATATTCCAGCTGAGGTCTAAATAGTGTCTTGTATAAATTCAGCATTATGCTATGCCCTATTAATAAAGCCCAGAATACTATATGCTTTATTAACTGCTCTCTCCACCTGTCCTGCCGTCTTTAATAACTTATGCACATATACACCCAGCTCCCTCTTTTCCTGCACTCCCTTAAGAATTGTACTCCTTGTTTTATATTGTGTCTTCACATTCTTCCGGCCAAAATGCATCAACTGACGTTTCTTCACGTTGAACATCATCTGCCACCAATCTGCCCAGCCCACCAACTTGTCCATGTCCTTTAGAAGTTCTACACTGTCCGCTTCACAGTTTGCAATACTTCCAAATTTTGTATCACCCGCAAATTTTGAAATTGTCCCCTGCACACCAAGATCGAGATTGTTAATATATCAGGAAAAACAACGATCTCAATATTGACCCCTGGGGAAACACCACTACAATCCTTCCTCCAGCCTGAAAAACATCCATTAGTCATGACTCTTTGCTTCCTATTGTTCAGCCAAATTCGTATCCACATTGCTACTGTCCTTTATCATTCCATGAGCTGTATCTTTACCTACACGTCTGTTAGGAGGCAGGGTCAAATTCCATTGATGATGGAATTAACATCCGACTTTTGAGAACCCTCCCCCCCGCCCTCCCTCCCCCCACCCCCACCCTCCCGCCCTCCCTCCCCCCACCCCCACCCTCCCCCGAGTTTCCTGGGATTGCTGAACATAATTGACAGGTGCAAGCAAGACCAATGGATCACAAAACAAACGTCCTTGGTTAGTTGCCACTCTCGGCGTGGGAGAAATGCTTGATCCCCCAGGTGTTCAGTTGATCTATAACTTTATAAACAGTGCTCAGGATGTTGCATCCTATTAACAATCCAGGCCAGTTCTATTTTTGTACCTCATGGACTTGACTAGGAGAGCTTCCAAAGTCTATTTGATAAAGAACTTCCTTTCCACCAACATACACAATGCTTCCTTCGCGGAGCGTGGTTGAGTAATTCTCAGTCAAATTAAATTTGATTCCTTCTTCAATTTCAGCTGTAAAGATATAAAGGACATGGTTTTACTGGTGAATAATGAACACAAAAGACAAGGTCAAAGAACAAAGTGTCGTTTGAAGGAAATGGTAGTCATGGTGACTGGGACCCAGAGATTGGGGTCAACTAAAATGGCCTAATATCTCATGACGATGATGCATCAACAGGGGTCAAGTGGAAATGGTTGGGAGCTTCAAGTTTCTAGGTGTCCAGATCACCAACAACCTTGTCCTGGTCTCTTAAGAAAGCCCACCAATGCCTCTACTTACTCAGGAGACTAAGGAAATATGTCCACTATGACTCTCACCAACCTTTACAGATGCACCATAGAAAGCATTCTTTCTGGTTGTATCACAGCTTGGTATGGCTCCTGCTCTGCCCAAGACCACAAGAAACTATAAATGGTTGTGAGCGTAGCCCAGTCCATCACGCAAACCAGCCTCCCATCCGTTGACTCCGTCTACAGTTCCTGCTGCCTCAGAAAAGCAGCCAGCATAAACAAGGATCCCATGCACCCTGGACATACTTTCTTCCACCTTCTTCCATTGGGAAAAAGATACAAAAGTCTGAAAGCACTTACAACCGACTCAAGAACAGCTTCTTGCCTGATGCCATCAGACCTTTGAATGGACCTGTCATATATTAAGTTGATCTTTCTCTACACCCTAGCTATGACTGTAACACTACATTCTGCACTCTCTCCTTTCCTTCTCCCCTATGTACCTCATGAATGGTTTTGCCTGTATAATGCGCAAGAAACAATACCTTTTACTGCACCCCAATACACTGATAAATCAAGTCAAGTCAAAAGCTATGGACACACGATATGGAAGTACAGTAAAGTAAGATTACTCTCTGGGAGGAAATGCTGCGAAATCTCAGCAGATCTGGCAGCATCTGTAAGGAGGGAAAAGAGCTGACGTTTCAAGTCCAGATGACCCTTTGACGGTCATCTGGTCTTGAAACGTCAGCTATTTTCTCTCCTTACAGATGCTGCCAGACCTGCTGAGATATTCCAGCATTTTCTCTTTTGGTTTCAGATTCCACCATCCGCAGTAATTTGCTTTTATTTGAGATTATTCTCAGTGTGAGTGTGGCCATTATAATTTCTCCACTACGATAGCAAGTGATGGACAGACCTTTGACTAGAGTCAGTTCTCAAAAGCAGACTTGCTCACTGACACACGAATCAGCTTGAATACAAAACTTCCAGAAGGCAATGAGATATACAACCAATTTGCGATGATGCAACATTTACTGGGATTGTCCTCAACTAGATCCTTATGTATGCCTAAAATAAAACAAGCTCTTACAATTCACTCGCCCTGAAGCGGAGCCTGCTCCTGTGTGGATGGCTCAGGCAGTCAGACCATTGCAAGGTCATGGAGATTAATCCTGGCACTTGCTGACTGAGGCTGAAACTCAAGCTCAGCGACAAAGGAAGCCATGGACGGGATTTTCCGGCCATGCTGATCCCAAAATCGGAAAATTCAGCCTGAGGTTAACGGACCTTTCCATGGTCTGTGTCCCGCCCGCTATGATTCCCGTGGCGGACAGAGCGGAAAAACATGTCAATTTCATAGAATCTCTACAGAGCAGGAAGAAGCCATTCGGCCCATCGAGCCTGCACTGACAACAAATCCACCCCAGCCCTATCCCTGTAAACTCATGTATTTACCCTGTTAATCCCCCTGACACTAAGAGGCAATTTAGAATGGCCAATCAACCTAACACGCACATTTTTGGAGTGTGGGAGGAAACCGGAGCACCCAGAGGAAACCCACGCAGACACGGGGAGAATGTGCAAACTCCACACAAACAGAGACCCAAGCCGGGAATTGAAACCAGGTCGCTGAAGCTGTGAGGCAGCAGTGCTAACCACTGTGCTACCGTGCCGCCCAAATTTGCATTTATTATTTCTGGGAAACTAGTCACCATGGAAATAATGATGGCACGGTGACAGTGGTTAGCACTGCTGCCTGACAGCGCCAGGGACCTGGGTTCAATTCCTGGCTTGGGTCACTGTCTGTGTGGAGTTTGCACATTCTCCCCGTGTCTGCTTGGGTTTCCTCTGGATTCCTCCCACAGTCCAAAAGACATGCTGGTTAGGTGCATTGGCCGTGCTAAATTCTCCCTCAGTGTACCCGAACAGGCGCCTGAGTGTGGCGACTAGGGGATTTTCACAGTAACTTCATTGCAGTATTAATGTAAGCCGACTTGTGACACTAATAAATAAACTTTTAGGCGGGATGCAAATTTGTGGTTACTATCCGATCAGCCATCATCTTATTGAATGGCAGAGCAGGTTTGAGGGGCCGAATGGCCTACTCCTTGATTCATTAATATCAAATTCTCATTTCAGAATTCTTAATGAATCTATTTCCTTGCAGATAGTGCATTCCACTGGTACAAAATCATTTATCTCCAACACCCCTTTGGGTCTTTTATCAATGACTCCAAATTGTGCGCTGTGGTTGCTTAACCTTGCGATTCATTCATCCATCAAAATTGATCACAATTTTCAACGCTTCACTGCTCTAATCTGAATAATGATGTGGAGATGCCGGCGTTGGACTGGGGTAAACACAGTAAGAAGTTTAACAACACCAGGTTAAAGTCCAACAGGTTTATTTGGGAGCAAAAGCCACACAAGCTTTCGAGGCTCTGAGCCCCTTCTTCAGGTGAGTGGGAATTCTGTTCACAAACAGAACTTATAAGACACAGACTCAATTTACATGAATAATGGTTGGAATGCGAATACTTACAACTAATCCAGTCTTTAAGAAACAAAACAATGGGAGTGGAGAGAGCATCAAGACAGGCTAAAAAGATGTGTATTGTCTCCAGACAAGACAGCCAGTGAAACTCTGCAGGTCCACGCAACTGTGGGAGTTACAAATAGTGTGACATAAATTCTGATTCTAGGATCGCATGATAAAGACTCAGGAGGAAAAAAGCAGAAATATTTATGTGAAATAGTGTGACATAAACCCAATATCCCGGTTGAGGCCGTCCTTGTGTGTGCGGAACCTGGCTATCAGTTTCTGCTCCGCGACTCTGCGCTGTCGTGTGTCGCGAAGGCCGCCTTGGAGAACGCTTACCCGAATATCAGAGGCCGAATGCCCGTGACCGCTGAAGTGCTCCCCAACAGGAAGAGAACAGTCTTGCCTGGTGATTGTCGAGCGGTGTTCATTCATCCGTTGTCGCAGCGTCTGCATAGTTTCCCCAATGTACCATGCCTCGGGACATCCTTTCTTGCAGCGTATCAGGTAGACAACGTTGGCCGAGTTGCAAGAGTATGTACCGTGTACCTGGTGGATGGTGTTCTCACGTGAGATGATGGCATCTGTGTCGATGATCCGGCACGTCTTGCAGAGGTTGCTGTGGCAGGGTTGTGTGGTGTCTTGGTCACTGTTCTCCTGAAGGCTGGGTAGTTTGCTGCGGACAATGGTCTGTTTGAGGTTGTGCGGTTGTTTGAAGGCAAGAAGTGGGGGTGTGGGGATGGCCTTGGCGAGATGTTCGTCTTCATCAATGACATGTTGAAGGCTCCGGAGGAGATGCCGTAGCTTCTCCGCTCCGGGGAAGTACTGGACAACGAAGGGTACTCTGTCCACTGTGTCCCGTGTTTGTCTTCTGAGGAGGTCGGTGCGGTTTTTCGCTGTGGCGCGTTGGAACTGTTGATCAATGAGTCTAGCGCCATATCCTGTTCTTATGAGGGCATCTTTCAGCGTCTGGAGGTGTCTGTTGCGATCCTCCTCATCCGAGCAGATCCTGTGTATACGGAGGGCTTGTCCGTAGGGGATGGCTTCTTTAACGTGTTTAGGGTGGAAGCTGGAGAAGTGGAGCATCGTGAGGTTATCCGTGGGCTTGCGGTACAGTGAGGTGCTGAGGTGACCGTCCTTAATGGAGATGCGCGTGTCCAAGAATGCAACCGATTCCGGAGAGTAGTCTATGGTGAGCCTGATGGTGGGATGGAACTTGTTGATATCATCATAGAGTTGTTTCAGTGATTGTTCACCATGAGTCCAAAGGAAGAAAATGTCATCGATGTATCTAGTGTATAGCACCGGTTGAAGGTCCCGTGCGGTGAAGAAGTCTTGTTCGAACCTGTGCATGAAGATGTTGGCATATTGAGGTGCAAATTTGGTCCCCATGGCTGTTCCGTGTGTCTGGATGAAGAACTGGTTGTTGAAGGTGAAGATATTGTGGTCCAGGATGAAGCGGATGAGATATAAAATTGCATCTGGAAACTGGCAGTTGTTGGCGCTGAGCACTGAGGCCGTTGCAGCAATGCCATCGTCATGGGGGATGCTGGTGTAGAGTGCTGAGACATCCATTGTGACGAGGAGCGCTCCTGGTTCAACTGCTCCATGTGTGCCGAGTTTCTGTAGGAAGTCCGTCGTGTCGCGACAAAAGCTGGGGGTTCTTTGTACAATGGGTTTCAGGATGCCCTCGACATAGCCGGAGAGGTTCTCGCACAGGGTCCCATTGCCCGATACGATGGGACGGCCGGGTGTGTTTGCCTTGTGTATCTTCGGGAGGCAGTAGAGATCTCCAACGCGGGGAGTACGTGGGATGAGAGCACGGAGGGTGTTCTGAAGGTCCGGATCAAAATCTGAATAATCCAAGCCTCTCCAGTCTCTCCCCATTCCTTCATTCCTGATATCGCATCATAGATTCATACAGTGCAGAAAAGGCCGTTCGGCCCATCGAGTCTGCATTGACAATATCTACCCCTAAAGCCAATGGATTCTGCAACATTGCCAAGGGCATTGGTCGAATTTCAGCAGTAAATCAGTGGGAGTATATTCTGAGACAATACTTGATCCATCTGAGATGAGTAATCATCTTTTCCCAGTAGCTGCGAGTTAGGAAATTTATAAACATACTTCAGAAACCAAATGCACGAGGGTGTTTCAATAAACACACCAGTGCGGTAAAACTGGGTGGATGCAATTTTTCTGGATTTTCTTTATTCTTTCATAGCATGTGGGAGTCGCTGGCTAGACCAGAACAAGGGCAGCAGACGCATGGGAAAACCACCACCTGCAAGTTCCCCTCCAAACCACCCACCATCCTGAGTGGGTGGCACAGTGGTTAGTACTGCTGCCTCACAGCGCCAGGGGCCCAGGTTCAATTCTGGCCTCGGGTCACTGTCTGTGTTGAGTTTGCGTTTTCTCCCCGTGTCTGCGTGGGTTTCCTCCGGGTGCTCTGGTTTCCTCACACTCCAAATATGTGCGTGCGGGTTAGGTTGAATGGCCATGCTAAATTGACCCTAGTGTCAGGGGATTAGCAGGGTAAATGCGTGGGGTCACGGGAATAGGGCTTGTGCAGGATTGTGGCCGGTACAGACTTAATGGGCCAAATGGCCTCCTTCTGCACTATAGGGATTCTATGATTCTGACTTTTTTGTGATTTGATTTATTATTGTCACATGCATTAACATACAGTGAAAAGTATTGTTTCTTGCGCGCTATACAGACAGAGCATACCATTCATAGAGAAGGAAAGAAGAGGGGGCAGAGTGTAGTGTTACAGTCATAGCTAGGGTGTAGAGAAAGATCAACTTAATGAAAATGAAGTTTTAGAAGCATAGAACGAGAGTAAAAGACAGAATTAGAAGGTATGCTGGGCACAGCTTGCAAGAAGTCGCCTCACTCCAGCGCCATCTTGGAAGGACATCGCCGTTCCGTCACTGGAACACCCTCCCTACCAGCACCTCAGAGACTGCAGCGATTCAAGATGGCAGCTCGCCACCAGCTTCTCAAGGGTGACTAGGGATGGGCAACAGATGCTGGCCTTTGCAGTAATGCCCACATGCTAAGGACAATAAAAAGTGAAGGATGTAAGGCATCAGTCTTGGTCCAGTGGGTCGCACGAATTTTGCAATGATGAAAACAATACACTCGAGGCATTTCCTGTTTCAGCGTAGGACAGAACATCCAACTCAGTTCATGCACCCTTTAATTTTAATCCTTCAGATATAACAGGCCGGGAGTGAAGCACAGGGAGGCTGAGAATCTGCGGCTGTTCACATCAGAGAGTAAAACACTGACTGAACGACCTGTCAACTGCTTAACACAATTAACAAGAAATTGCCTGAAATACTCGGGCAGTATCTGTGGAAGGTTGAAATGCAGAGGAAATGTTTTAGACCAATGACCTCTAAACAGCCTGCATGGTGATGCCACAGATACTGCTGACCTGCTGACCGGAGAATTTTATGTTACTATTTTAGCTTTGCAGAATTCACAGAATCTCAGTTTCATTTTTAAACTGTTTGCTGTTACGCACTTTGCAATTTGGGGCAGCACGGTAGCACAGTGGTTAGCACTGCTGCTTCACAGCGCCAGGGAGCGGGGTTCGATTCCCGGCTTGGGTCACTGTCTGCACATTCTCCCCGTGTCCACGTGGGTTTCCTCCGGGTGCTCCGGTTTCCTCCCACACTCCAAAGATTTGTGGTTTAGGCGGATTGGCCGTGATAAATTGCCCCTTAGTGTCAGGGGGACTAGCTAGGGTAAATGCATGGGGTTATGGGGATAGGGCCTGGGTGGGATTGTGGTCAGTGCAGGCTTGATGGGCCGAATGGCCTCCTTCTGCACTGCAGGAATTTATGTTTCTATAATTCATTCAACCCACTAACATCAATCCTTAATCGCTCCCTTCGATCCCCTTCTTTCCTTCTACATATTCTGCTTTGGGCTTTTAGCTCTGTTGTGTATCTGGAATGTTCCATTTCAGCAGGGGAGGGGAGGATCGAGGGTGGGGGGAATCAGCGGTTGGGAGTGTGGGGTGGAGGGGCCAGAGGTCAGGGCGGGTTGGTCAGTAAGGGAGGGATAGTTGAGGATAGGGTCAGAGGTCAGAGGGTGATCAAGATGGTGGAGAGGTTGGAGGTCAAGGGTCTGGGTAGGTCGGGGTCAGAGGTCAGGGTTGGGGTGGTGTTGTCGGGGAGACTGGGGTAGTGGGAGTCGGTGGGGTCGGGACAGATGTTAGGGTGTGGTGAGGGGTGGGGAGGAGGGGGGGTTAGAGGTCCGGTCGGGTCTGGGGGTCAGAGGGGGTTGCGTTGGGTTCGGGCAGGTTGTGAGTCTGCAGGGGAAAATCCATGGGGGAGGGGTTAGTCAGAGTTGCCGGGGTGGGGAGAGGTCCCTAGCGGGGATCAGTCTTTTGATTTGATTTATTATTGCCATGTGGTATTGGGATACAATGAAAAGTATTGTTTCTTGCACACTATATGGATAAAGCATACCGTTCATAGAGTACATAGGGGAGAAGGAAAGGAGAGAGTGCAGAACCTGTGTGTTTATAATAGTTACCCAGAAGTAGAAGAGGGTTTAATTCTTCTAACCATTTGGGAGCCATTATTAGTGTAACCCTCCAGAGTTTGCGATTTAAATCATATTTTCGGATGGTCTCCAGCATAGGGGAATTGCCCAGGTGAAGTTCGTACTCTCGGACAATTGCAGTGCAAATCATTACCTGCAAAGTTTCAGGAGACTTGCCCCAACACATCTTTGGGATTAACCCACCCCCTCCAAACATGGTTCCGTGTAACTCAGGAATTATGACCCTCCGTGTTATAGGACTACACCTGACAGAAGCAGAGAGACAACCAGCCCAACCGTCTCGTCTTGTTGAGCTTGTTAAATTGATTCCCCTCGCCTTGACATCATTCCTCATGACATCGAATTAACATCTCGGAAACAGGCCACCTAGTTCACTCTGGCATTCATTACATGAGCCTCCTCCCATCCGACTTCATCTTGTTTGACAACACGGTGGCACAGTGGTTAGCACTGCTAGCTCACAGCGCCAGGGACCCAGGTTTGATTCCCAGCTTGGGTCACTGTTTGTGTGGAGTTTGCACATTCATAGAATCCTGACAGTGCGCAAGGAGGCCATTCAGCCCATCGAGTCTGCACCAACAACAATCCCACCCAAGCCCTATCCCATAACCCCACATATTTACCCCACTAACCCCTCTAACCTATGCATCCCAGAACACTAAGGGGCAATTTAGCATGGCCAATGTACCTAACCCGCACATCTTTGGACTGTGGGAGGAAACCGGAGCACCCGGAAGAAACCCACGCAGACACGAGGAGAACGTGCAAACTCCACAGTGACTCAAGCCAGGAATCGAAACCAGGTCACTGAAGCTGAGAGACAGCAGTGCTAACCACTGTGCCACCGTGCCACCCGTTCTCCCCGTGTCTGCGTGGGTTTCCTTCAGGTGCTCTGGTTTCCTCCCACAGCCCAAAGATGCGTAAGTTACATGGATTAGTGAGGTAAATACGTGGGGTTACAGGGAAAGGGCCTGGGTAAGATTCTCTTTTGGAGAGACAGTACAGACTTGATGGGCTGAATGGCCTTCTTCTGCACTGTTGTGATTCTATATTGTTACATAGGTAAGTATAATAATCCACTGCACCCCATCATGCCCCCCATGCCAATGATGCAATTTGCGAGCTACGTAGAGTTCTGTTGCCTAATGCTTTTAGCACTCCCTCTATCACAGACACATGAATCACTCCAAAGTCATCAGTTACTGCCAACAGATACTATGACAGTGACATTAGATCGGTAACCTCATTGCCTGGTCACACTCACCTTGACTGCACATTCACCATGACGTTAATGTAATTTAGTCATCCTACTGCATCACGTCTCCCTAACAACTGTAACATTCTCTGAATCCATCAACTCAAACCCTGCGTCACCTTAAAAGACTTCGACTAGTTTACTTCCGTCTCTTTTTCAGAGACCCTGAAAGTTGGAACCCGATGCATTGTAAAAGAGTGCAACAAAAGAATTGCTGCAACTGCATTGCTAAACATTGCTACAATTCCAATAAATAATACCTGGGAGCTGTTGTGAAAGCTCAGGGAATCATTTTACAATAGATACCCATGGCTAATGCTATGAGAATGTGTCTGCTCTTTCGACACTCAGAAAAATGTTGGCTGTTAAAGTAAAAGAACTCCATGTACATGAAATGCACTTGCAAAATGTGCTGCATTCAATGCGGTAATTTTGTCTGCAACCTTTTAAGCAAGAATTGCTGCTTGTGTAATAGAGCCCATTCTGAGCAGAACCACATCAATTATTACCAAAACATCTGCATTTACAGCAAGGTAGAAACACCGTGGGCGGCACGGTAGCACAGTGGTTAGCACTGCTGCTTCACAGCTCCAGGGACCTGGGTTCGATTCCCGGCTTGGGTCACTGTCTGTGTGGAGTTTGCACATTCTCCTCGTGTCTGCGTGGGTTTCCTCCGGGTGCTCCGGTTTCCTCCCACACTCCAGTGCCTCCAGTACACAGTCCAAAGATGTGCGGGTTAGGTTGATTGGCCATGCTAAAAATTGCCCCTTAGTGTCCTGAGGTGCGTAGGTTAGAGGGATTAGCGGGTATGTATGTCGGGATATGGGGGTAGGGCCTGGGTGGGATTGTGGTCGGTGCAGACTCGATGGGCCGAATGGCCTCTTCCTGCACTGTAGGGTTTCTATGATTTCTATGACAGAAAATAGGAGCAGGAGGAGGCCATTCGACCCTTCCAGCCTGCTCCGTCATTCATTATGATCATGGCTGATCATCCAACTCAATAGCCTGATCCCACCTTCCTCCATATCCTTTGATCCCCTTCGCCCCAAGTGCTATATCTAACTGCCTCTTAAAAACGTTCAATGTTTTGGTCTCAGCTGCTTTCTGTGGTAGTGAATTCCACAGGCTCACCACTCTCTGGGTGAAGAAATGTCTCCTCATCTCTGTCCTAAACGGTCTACCCTGAACCCTCAGGCTGTGACCCCTGGCTGTGACCTCAGGCTGTGACCACCTTGCATTAAGTTGATCTTTCTCTACACCCTAGCTATGACTGTAACACTACATTCTGCACTCTCTCCTTTCCTTCTCTATGAACGGTATGTTTTGTCTGTATAGTGCGCAAGAAACAATACTTTTCACTGTATGTTAATACATGTGACAATAATAAATCAAATCAAATTTATTGGTTCTGGACACCCCCACCATCAGGAACACCCTTCCTGCCTCTACCCTGTCTAACCCCGTTAGAATTTTATTGGTTTCTATGAGATCCCCTCGCTCTTCAGAACTCCAGCGAATACAATCCTAATTGACTCAATCTTTCCTCATACAGCAGTCCCACCATCCTAGGAATCAGTCTGGTAAACTTTCTCTGCACTCCATCTAGAGCAAGAACATCCTTCCTCAGATAAAGAGACCAAAGCTGTACACAACGTTCCAGGTGTGGCCTCACCAAGGCCCTGTACAATTGCAGCAAGACATCCCTACTCCTATAGCCAAATCCTCTTGTATGAAGGCCAACACAACCATTTGCCTTTTTTCCTGCCTGCTGCACCTGCATGCTTATCTTCAGTGACTGGTGTACAAGGACACCGAGGTCTCGTTGCACATTCCCCTCCATATTTATAACCATTCAGATAATAATCTGCCTTCCTGTTTTTGCTACCAAAGTGGATAACCTCACATTTATCCACATCTGCCATGCATTTGCTCACTCACTCAACCTGTCCAAATCACACTGAAGCATCTCTGCATCCTTCTCACAGCTCACCCTCCCACCCAGCTTTGTGCCATCTGCAAACCTGGAGATATTACAGTTAGTTCCCTCATCTAAAACATTAATATATATCGTGAATAGCTGGAGTCCCAGCACTGATCCCTGCAGTACCCCACTAGACTGCCATTCGGAAAAAGACCCCCTTTATTCCTACTCTTTGTTTCCTGTCTGCCAACCAGTTTTCGATCAATCTCAATACACTCCCCCAATCCCATGCGCTTTAATATTACACGCTAATCTTTTGTGTGGGACATTGTTGAAAACCTTCTGAAAGTTCAAATAAACCACATCCACTGGCTCCCCCTCATCAACTCTACTAGTTACATCCTCAAACAATTCCATTCGATTTGTCATGTGTGATTTCCCTTTCATAAATCCATGCTGACTCTACCCAATTCTGCCACTGTTTTCCAAGTGTTTTGCTATAAAATCTTTGATAACAGATTCTCGAATTTTCCCCACTGCTGACGTTAGGCTGACTGGTCTATAATTCCCCGTTTTCTCTCTACCTCCCTTTTTAAATAGTGGGGTCACATTAGCTACCCGTCAATCTGTAGGAACTGCTCCAGAGTCTATAGAATCCTTGAAGATGACCACCAATGCATCCAGTATTTCTCAGGCGACATCCTTAAGTACTCTGGGATGAAGATTCTCAGGCCCTGGGGATTTATCCGCCTTCAAGCAAATAAATTCCCCCAAAAGATAAGTGGAAAAGTGAATCGTGTGGAGGGCGTAGAAGGTCTGCAGAGAGATTTGGACAGGCTGAGTGATTGGGCGAGGATCTGGCAGATGGAGTATAACGTTGACAAATGCGAGGTTATTCACTTTGGAGGAAATAATAGCAAATTGGATTATTATCTAAATGGAAAAGAATTACAACATGCTACTGTGCAAAGGGACCTGGGGGTCCTTGTGCATGAGATGCAAAAACCCAGTCTGCAGATGCAACACTGTGTTCAAGAAGGCAAATGGGATGTTGGCCTATATCGCAAGGGGGATGGAATATAAAAGCAGAGATGTCTTGCTGCATCTGTACAGGGCATTGGTGAGGCCGCAGCTGGAATACTGTGTGCAGTATTGGTCCCCTTATTTGTGGAAGGATATATTGGCCTTGGAGGGAGTGCAGAGAAGGTTCACCAGGTTGATACCGGAGATGAGGGGTGTTGATTATGAGGAGAGACTGAGCAGATTGGGTTTGTACTTGTTGGAATTTAGAAGGTTGAGGGGGGATCTTATAGAGACCTATAAGATAATGAAGGGGCTGGATAGGGTAGAGGTGGAGAGATTCTTTCCACTTAGAAAGGAAGCTAGAACTAGAGGGCACAGCCTCAAAATAAAGGGGGGTCAGTTTAGGACAGAGTTGAGGGGGAACTTCTTCTCTCAGAGGGTGGTGAATCTCTGGAATTCTCTGCCCACTGAAGTGGTGGAGGCTACCTCGTTGAATAGGTTTAAATCACGGATAGATGGATTCCTGATTGGTAAGGGAATTAGGGGTTATAGGGATCAGGCGGGTAAGTGGAACTGATCCACTTCAGATCAGCCATGATCTTATTGAATGGCGGGGCAGGCTCGAGGGGCTAGATGGCCTACTCCTGCTCCTATTTCTTATGTTAAAATCATTTCTCTATGAATATTAATTTCCTTCAGTTCCTCTGTCTCACTAAACTCTGTTTCCCCAACATTTCTGGTATGTTATTTATGTCCCCCTTTGTGAAGTCAGAACCAAAGTATGTATTCAGTTGGTCAGCCAATTCTTCGTTCCCCATTGTAAATTCCCCTGTTTCTGACTGTAAGTGACCGCTGTTTGTCTTCACCAATCCTCTTTCTCCTCGCGTGCCTATCGGAACTTTTACAGTCAGTTTTTATGTTCCCTGCAAGCTTACTCACATACTCTATTTTCCCCTTCTTAATCAATCCATTGAATCATAGAATTGCAACAGTACAGAAGGAGGCCATTCAGCCCCTCGAGTCTGCACCGGCCACAATCCCACCCAGGTCCTATCCCCATAAACCCATACATTTACCCTGCTAATCCCCCTGACACTAGAGTCAATTTAGCACGGCAATCAAACTAACCCACACATCTTTGGACTGTGGGAGAAAACCAGAGCACCCGGAAGAAACCCACACAGACACGGGGAGAACATGCAAACTCAAACAATGACCCAAGCCGGGAATCGAACCCGGGTCCCTGACGCTGTGAGGCACAGTGCTAACCACTGTACCACCAAAATGTTGAATGTTTGCCATAGTCTATCCACCATCATCCCTTTAAGTAACATTTCCCCATCTATCATATCCAACTCGCACCTCCTATCATTGTAGTTTCCTTTATTAAGGTTCAGGACCCTAGTCTCAGAATCAACTGCATCAGTCTTCACCTTGATGGAAAATTCTATCATATTATGATCACTCAAGGGGTCTCGCACAACTAGATTGCCAATTATTCCTTTCTCATTAGACAATACTAGAGATAGACCAATCGAAAGAGAGATCGATAGATTTATAATGAGACACGGATTGATACAGAAACAGATAACGGAGTTTAGAAATCATGGAATCATAGAATGTTTACAGCATAGAGAGAGGCCACTCTGCCATCCTATCTCAGCTGGCTGATAAAATAACCCCCTCCTCCCCAACCCAATCGCACTTCCCTGCACCTGGTCTATAGCACTGTGGGTTACGACACTCAGAATCCCCACAGTTCGGAAGGAGGCCATTTGAACCATTGAGCCTGAACTGACAACAATCCCATCCAGGCCCTTTCTCGGGGAGTGAGTTCTGGACCACCCTCCCACCCCCCCCCCCCATCCAAGCCCCTCACAACATTGTTCCCCCCACCCCCAATGAAATCCTATCCCCTCCACCCCCAGCCTCTACTTAAATTGGCGGAGATACAGAATCAGATGGATAGATAGAGATAGGAAGATGGAGAAAAAGAGATAAGACATGGGGGCAAAGATAGAGAAATGAAGATGAATCGAGTGATAAGAAATTAAGATTCGCATCAATGAATATTAATGAGTAAATATACAGACAGGCACACACATATACACAGAGATTCAGAGGCCGAATATCAGGCAAATGCGGATCTATCATTGAAGCATCGACCCTTTGTCCTTGGCAGCTCCCCCTCCCCTCCCCCGGTGGGGCTCAGGACCCTCCGCTTACCTGAGAGGTCGAGTTTGAGTCGGGGTGAAGTGAAGGCTGAGATGCAACCGAGAAGCTGGAGGAAGACGAGGGAGGCTGGCAGAGGCATTGAGGCTGACAAACAGAAATCCCACTTTCTCTGGAACGGCAGCCGGAGCAAGAGCTGGGGGTTCCGGAGCTGTGTGTGTATCAGCGTATGCGCTACTTCTGTGCTCACACCCTCTGAGGCTAGCACTGTCTCAATTTCTCAACAACGTAATATCAGAGGGGTGGGACTGACCAGACGTCTGGAGGATCATTGCATGAAACTCTGTTCCTCTTCACAGACCCACTGAATATTTCCAGCACTTTTAGCTTTTAATTTAGATGCAATGATTAGTTGCTTATTTACGAAAAGTAGTCTCACAACACCAGGTTAAAGTCCAACTGGTTTATTTGGTAGCACAAGCTTTCGGAGCGCTGCCCCTTCATCAGGTGAGTGAAGAGTTCAGTTCACAAACAGGGCATTTATAGACACAAACTCAATTGCAAGAAAATGGTTGGAATGTGAGTCTTTACAGGTAATCAAGTCTTAAAGGTACAGACAATGTGAGTGGAGAGAGGGTTAAGCACAGGTTAAAGAGATGTGTATTGTCTCCAGTTAGTGGGATTTTGCAAGCCCAGGCAAGTCGTGGGGGTTACAGATAGTGTGACATGAACCCAAGATCCTGGTTGAGGCCATCCTCATGTGTGCGGAACTTGGCTATCAGTTTCTGCTCGGCGATTCTGTCGTGTGTCATGAAGTTCGCCTTGGAGAACACTGACCCGAAGATCAGAGGCTGAATGCCCGTGACCGCTGAAGTGTTCCCCGACAGGAAGAGAACACTCTTGCCTGGTGATTGTCGAGCGGTGTTCATTCATCCGTTGTCGTAGCGTCTGCATGGTCTCCCCAATGTACCATGCCTCGGGACATCCTTTCCTGCAGCGTATCAGGTGGACAACGTTGGCCGAGTTGCAAGAGCACGTACTGTGTACCTGGTGGATGGTGTTCTCACTTGAGATGATGGCATCTGTGTCGATGATCCGGCACGTCTTGCAGAGGTTGCTGTGGCAGGGTTGTATGGTGTCGTGGTCACTGTTCTCCTGAAGGCTGGGTAGTTTGCTGCGGACAATGGTCTGTTTGAGGTTGTGCAGTTGTTTGAAGGCAAGTAGTGGGGGTGCGGGGATAGCCTTGGCGAGATGTTCGTCTTCATCAATGACATGTTGAAGGCTCCGGAGAAGATGTCGTGGCTTCTCCGCTCCGGGGAAGTACTGGACGATGAAGGGTACTCTGTCCACCGTGTCCCGTGTTTGTCTTCTGAGGAGGTCGAACCTCCTCAGGGACCTCCTTATGGGGATAGGATCCGACTTCCTCAGAAGACAAACACGGGACACGGTGGACAGATACCCTTCGTCGTCCAGTACTTCCCCGGAGCGGAGAAGCCACGACATCTCCTCCGGAGCCTTCAACATGTCATTGATGAAGACGAACATCTCGCCAAGGCCATCCCCACACACCCACTTCTTGCCTTCAAACAAACCCAAACAGACCATTGTCCACAGCAAACTACCCAGCCTTCAGGAGAACAGTGACCACGACACCACACAACCCTGCCACAGCAACCTATGCAAGATGTGCCAGATCATTGACATGGATGCCATCATCCCATGTGAGAACACCATCCACCAGGTACACGGTACCTACTCTTGCAAATCGGCCAACATTGTCTACCTGATACGCTGCAGGAAAGGATGTCCTGAGGCATTGTTAGCGGACAACAAATTTATGAAGTTACGTATACAATATGAAACAGGCCAAACTGCACTCAGAACCCCTTCATTAAAGAATAAAAGGGACAGATCCAGACAAGCAGGCAAAAGACATGCTTTTGAAATGCAAACAAGGTCTAACACACAAAAGGGAGCCAGACAGGGTGGCACCAAAGGAAACTAAGTTAAAGGTACCCCCCTCATCTAATCAAGTCAGCACCACTGACCTAATCAAGTGATATCAGGAAGCCTCCATAAAGACACCTAAGGAGAGGATTAACATAACTAAGGAAGTCTTCTTGGCCTCAAAAGACTTCCTGAGATCAGCCAAACACCCATTGTTCAAGAAACCCCAGAGATTCAAGACCATTGATAAACCCATCGGACAGAAACGATTACCATACTTAAACATCGATACTGTGCTTAAAACATCAAAACAGAATGGTCAGAGTCAAATACTGTAAACAAAACATTAACATTTGAATCATACAACGTGTCAAAGTTCGAGTATAACTGTAGCCCATTGCAGCGGGCTTTCAGAGTGCTTTCGGGACAGTGCTGTTTGTATGTCCTGATTGCACCTCCATCGACGTTAATAAAGCTGTACCGCTGTTGAACCTGACTCTGAGTCCGAAGTGGTCGTGTTCGCCCACTCGCGCTAACAGCGTGGGACATTGGGGAAACCATGCAGACGCTACGACAACGGATGAATGAACACCGCTCGACAATCACCAGGCAGGAGTGTTCTCTTCCTGTGGGGGAGCACTTCGGCAGTCACGGGCATTCAGCCTCTGATCTTCAGGTAAGCGTTCTCCAAGGCGGCCTTCACGACACACGACGGCGCAGAGTCGCTGAGCAGAAACTGAGAGCCAAGTTCCGCACACATGAGGACGGCCTAAACCGGGATCTTGGGTTTATGTCACACTATCAGAAACCCCCACAGCTTGCCTCCTGGGCTTGCAGAATCTCACTGGCTGTCCTGTCTGGACACAATACACACCTCTTTAACCTGTGCTTAATGCTCCCTCCACTCACATTGTCTGTATCTTTAAGACCTGGTTGGCTGTAGGGATTCGCATTCTAATCAGTATTCTGTGACTTGATTTTGTGTCTCTGTGTCCTGTTTGAGAACAGATTTCCACTCCATCTGATGAAGGAGCAGCACTCCGAAAGCTACTGGTATTTGCTGCCAAATAAACCTGTTGGACTTTAACCTGGTGTTGTTAAAACTCTTACCTAGTGAAGAGACCAGACATGGATAGCAATTATACCACCTTCGAATGGGGACCAGAAGGGTCCCTCACCTGATTGGGGATTGGCTATCCGACAGGAAGCAGAGAGTCGGAATAAATGGGTGCTTTTCTGGTTGGCGGATGGTAACTAGTGGCGTGCCGTAGGGATCGGTACTGGGGCCTCAACTATTTACCGTTTATATAGACGATCAGGATGAGGGGACTGAGTGTAGGGTAACAAAGCTTGCAGACGACACAAAGATAAGTGGAAAAGTGAATCGTGTGGAGGGCGTAGAAGGTCTGCAGAGAGATTTGGACAGGCTGAGTGATTGGGCGAGGATCTGGCAGATGGAGTATAACGTTGACAAATGCGAGGTTATTCACTTTGGAGGAAATAATAGCAAATTGGATTATTATCTAAATGGAAAAAAATTACAACATGCTACTGTGCAAAGGGAACTGGGGGTCCTTGTGCATGAGACGCAAAAACCCAGTCTGCAGGTGCAACAGGTGATCAAGAAGGCAAATGGGATGTTGGCCTATATCGCAAGGGGGATGGAATATAAAAGCAGAGATGTCTTGCTGCATCTGTACAGGGCATTGGTGAGGCCGTAGCTGTGTGCAGTATTGGTCCCCTTATTTGCGGAAGGATATATTGGCCTTGGAGGGAGTGCAGAGAAGGTTCACCAGGTTGATACCAGAGATGAGGGGTGTTGATTATGAGGAGAGACTGAGCAGATTGGGTTTGTACTCGTTGGAATTTAGAAGGCTGAGGGGGGATCTTATAGAGACCTATAAGATAATGAAGGGGCTGGATAGGGTAGAGGTGGAGAGATTCTTTCCACTTAGAAAGGAAGCTGGAACTAGAGGGCACAGCCTCAAAATAAAGGGGGGTCAGTTTAGGACAGAGTTGAGAAGGAACTTCTTCTCCCAGAGGGTGGTGAATCTCTGGAATTTTCTGCCCACTGGAGTGGTGGAGGCTACCTCGTTGAATATGTTTAAATCACGGATAGATGGATTCCTGATTGGTAAGGGAATTAGGGGTTATAGGGATCAGGCGGGTAAGTGGAACTGATCCACTTCAGATCAGCCATGATCTTATTGAATGGCGGGGCAGGCTCGAGGGGCTAGATGGCCTACTCCTGCTCCTATTTCTTATGTTCTTATGTTAAAATCATTTCTCTACGAATATTAATTTCCTTCATTTCCTCTGTCTCACTAAACTCTGTTTCCCCAACATTTCTGGTATATTATTTATGTCCCCCTTTGTGAAGTCAGAACCAAAGTACACCCCCAGCCTCTACTTAAATTGGTGGAGATACAGAATCAGATGGATCGATAGAGATGGGAAGATGGAGAAAAAGAGATAAGACATGGGGGCAAAGATAGAGAAATGAAGATGAATCGAGTGATAAGAAGATTCGGATCAGTTCCTATCCCTTCCACAACAGAGACTCAGATGTATCTCCGCATCAATGAATATTAATGAGTAAATATACAGACAGGCACACACATATGCACAGAGATTCAGAGGCCGAATCTCAGGCAAATGCGGATCTGTCATTGAAGCATCGACCCCTTCCTTGTCTCTGGCAGCTCCCCCTCCCCTCCCCTCCCCTCCCCCGGTGGGGCTCAGGACCCTCCGCTTACCTGAGAGGTTGAGGTTGAGTCGGGGTGAAGTGAAGGCTGAGATGCAGCCGAGAAGCTGGAGGAAGACGAGGGAGGCTGGCAGAGGCATTGAGGCTGACAAACTGAAATCCCACTTTCTCTGGAACGGCAGCCGGAGCAAGAGCTGGGGGTTCCGGAGCTGTGTGTGTATCAGCGTATGAGCTACTTCTGTGCTCACACCCTCTGAGGCTAGCACTCTGTCTCAATTTCTCAACAACGTAATATCAGAGGGGTGGGACTGACCAGACGTCTGGAGGATCATTGCATGAAACTCTGTTCCCCTTCACAGACCCACTGAATATTTCCAGCACTTTTAGCTTTTAATTTAGATGCAATGATTAGTTGCTTATTTACGAAAAGTAGTCTCACAACACCAACTGGTTTATTTGGTAGCACAAGCTTTCGGAGCGCTGCCCCTTCATCAGGTGAGTGAAGAGTTCAGTTCACAAACAGGGCATTTATAGACACAAACTCAATTGCAAGATAATGGTTGGAATGTGAGTCTTTACAGGTAATCAAGTCTTTACAGGTGCAGACAATGTGAGTGGAGAGAGGGTTAAGCACAGGTTAAAGAGATGTGTATTGTCTCCAGCCGGGACAGTTAGTGGGATTTTGCAAGCCCAGGCAAGTCGTGGGGGTTACAGATAGTGTGACATGTACCCAAGACCCTGGTTGAGGCCATCCTCATGTGTGCAGAACTTGGCTATCAGTTTCTGCTCGGCGATTCTGTCGTGTGTCATGAAGTTCGCCTTGGAGAACGCTTACCCGAAGATCAGAGGCTGAATGCCCGTGACCGCAGAAGTGCTCCCCGACAGGAAGAGAACACTCTTGCCTGGTGATTGTCGAGCGGTGTTCATTCATCCGTTGTCGTAGCGTCTGCATGGTCTCCCCAATGTACCATGCCTCGGGACATCCTTTCCTGCAGCATATCAGGTAGACAATGTTGGCCGAGTTGCAAGAGTAGGTACCGTGTACCTGGTGGATGGTGTTCTCACGTGAGATGATGGCATCCATGTCGATGATCCGGCACGTCTTGCAGAGGTTGCTGTGGCAGGGTTGTGTGGTGTCGTGGTCACTGTTCTCCTGAAGGCTGGGTAGTTTGCTGCGGACAATGGTCTGTTTGAGGTTGCGTGGTTGTTTGAAGGCAAGAAGTGGGGATGGCCTTGGCGAGATGTTCGTCTTCATCGATGACATGTTGAAGGCTCCGGAGAAGATGTCGTAGCTTCTCCGCTCCGGGGAAGTACTGGACGATGAAGGGTACTCTGTCCACCGTGTCCCGTGTTTGTCTTCTGAGGAGGTCGGACCTCCTCAGGGACCTCCTTATGGGGATAGGATCCGACCTCCTCAGAAGACAAACACGGGACACGGTGGACAGACTACCCTTCGTCATCCAGTACTTCCCCGGAGCGGAGAAGCTACGGCATCTCCTCCGGAGCCTTCAACATGTCATTGATGAAGACGAACATCTCGCCAAGACCATCCCCACACCACCACATCTTGCCTTCAAACAACCGCGCAACCCCAAACAGACCATTGTCCACAGCAAACTACCCAGCCTTCAGGAGAACAGTGACCACGACACCACACAACCCTGCAACAGCAACCTCTGCAAGACGTGCCAGATCATTGACACGGATGCCATCATCTCATGTGAGAACACCATCCACCAGGTACACGGTACATACACTTGCAACTCGGCCAACATTGTCTACCTGATACGCTGCAGGAAAGGATGTCCCGAGGCATTGTTAGCGGACAACAAATTTATGAAGTTACGTATACAATATGAAACAGGCCAAACTGCACTCAGAACCCCTCCATTAAAGAATAAAAGGGACAGATCCAGACAAGCAGGCAAAAGACATGCTTTTAAAATGCAAACAAGGTCTAACACACAAAAGGGAGCCAGACAGGGTGGCACCAAAGGAAACTAAGTTAAAGGTACCCCCCTCATCTAATCAAGTCAGCACCACTGACCTAATCAAGTGATCACAGTAAGAAGTCTCACAACACCAGGTTAAAGTCCAACAGGTTTATTTGGTAGCAAATACCATAAGCTTTCGGAGCACTGCTCCTTCGTCATAATCAAGTGATATCAGGAAGCCTCCATAGAAACACCTAAGGAGAGGATTAACATAACGAAGGAAGTCTTCTTGGCCTCAAAGAACTTCCTGAGATCAGCCAAACACCCATTGTTCAAGAAACCCCTGAGATTCGAGACCATTGATAAACCCATCGGACAGAAACGATTACCATACTTAAACATCGATACTGTGCTTAAAACATCAAAACTGAATGGTCAGAGTCAAATACTGTAAACAAAACATTAACATTTGAATCATACAACGTGTCAAAGTTGGAGTATAACTGTAGCCCATTGTGGCAGGCTTTCAGAGTGCTTTCGGGACAGTGCTGTTTGTATGTCCTGATTGCACCTCCGTCGATGTTAATAAAGCTGTACCGCTGTTGAACCTGACTCGGAGTCCGAAATGGTCGTGTTTGCCCACTCGCGCTAACAACTGGGGGCTCGTCCGGGATCGTGACCGTCGCTGGAATGAAACATAGAAACCATAGAAACCCTACAGTGCAGAAGGAGGCCATTCGGCCCATCGAGTCTGCACCGACCACAATCCCACCCAGGCCCTACCCCCACATATTTTACCCGCTATTCCCTCCAACCTACGCATCTCAGGACTCTAAGGGACAATTTTTAACCTGGCCAATCAACCTAACCTGCACATCTTTGGACCGTGGGAGGAAACCGGAGCACCCGGAGGAAACCCACGCAGACACGAGGAGAATGTGCAAACTCCACACAGACAGTGACCCGAGCCTGGAATCGAACCCGGGACCCTGGAGCTGTGAAGCAGCAATGCTAACCGCTGTGCTACCGTGCCGTCCTCTGGCAGTGGCTGAGTATCTTTACTCATTTTATTAAATCCGCGTAACATTCGCCTCCCAGTGTCTGAACGGCGTTTCACGGCTGCCACGATCTGAACCTGTGAACAGAGTCCGTTCGATAGCTGTACAGCGGTAACGTAGTGTTTAAGTTCCTCTTTGGGTGGGCGATTGGGGTCGTGAACTGTGATTGATTGTGTTGTTTTTGCATTACGCTGACTCCCGACAACGAACCCGACCACAAACCGACCGCCCGCTGGGGACCCAACAAAACACGTACTTGTAGTTATAAAGCCGGGGAGGACGTCCAAGGTTAGGGCCACTGGGATCGGACTCCGCGGAGTTCGGTACACGTCCACGCGCTGCACGTCGGGAGGACCTCTGCAGGCGCGAAAGATTGGGCTACTGGGGGCAAATTCCGCGAGGAGTTTGCTACATGTCCGGAGCCTCTGTGAGTGCCTCGAGCACTACAAGCAGGGGACCTCTGGTAGCGCAAAAAACTATTACACGCCGGGGAGACTCTGACCCGCGGTCAACTACACGCCTGTCCGCACCCAGGTGAGGGTGGTTCCCGAGGAGATAGGGAAACGGCGGGCCCCTGAGAGTTGACTTAGCGCTAAGAGTTGGTTAGGAGAAGCGACCCTGGCCCCTGTAGTCGATAGTCTCTCCGTCTGCTGCGGCCCCTGCGGAGAGGCTGTACAGAGCCCACCTGCCTCTGTGCGCGGTAATCTCCCCGCTACACGCAGGCCGGGCTCTGCGTGTTGCCACTGAAGGTTTAAACGTACTGACAGTGGGAACACCAAATCGGTAACCCAATCAGAGATACCCACACAAGTATCCGTGAGAAGCACCAGAGTCAGCATTAGTATACCACTGGTCCTAGTTAAGAGACCCGACATGGATAGCAATGATACCACCTTTGAATGGGGACCAGAAGGGTCCCTCACCCGCTATCTAGCAGGTAAAAACAAGAACCTAATTAAAAACATGATGAAGGCAGGGTGGAAGCCCCACGACCCGCTTGAAACCCAGCAAGAGTGGTGGGCAAAAGAGAAAAGGAACAAGGACGACAAGGCCTGGATCCTAATATTAAAGGCCCATGTCACCCTTGCAGGACGAGTTCACAATTACGTACAAGGCAAGCAGGAGCAAGCCACACAGCGACAACACGCCGCTGTGATGGTCGCTAACCCCGTGCTGCCAGCTCTGTCCAACTTCTCACGCGAACCTCCGAGTGAAGAGTGTTCCGACTGGGGATGTCTAGTGGACGAAACAGGTCCAGTATGCCCGACTGGGGAGAACATCCCATTGACAACCCTCCACCCCAGAGCGCCATGGCAGCTCCCATCAAAATTGAATACACCCCCGGGGGGCAAGGGGGAGACAGGCGAGGGCGACCTGCCCAGGCTCGGATAAAAATGACCTATGTATCTCTCACCCCGGGAGACACAATGAAACTACTAGACAAACTCCCGATCCTCCAGCCCAGATACAGCAATGCAATCTTCTGGCAAAAGCTCAAGGAGATGCAAATGTGTCACAATCTACACAATCGGGACAGAGCAGGGCTAGTAAGAGCCAAAATGCCAGAAAATTATTGGACCCGGCTCCAGGTAGAACACCAGAACGGAACCTGGTGCGCGAACCTGAACGAGAACCGCCGAGAGCAAGACCAAGCTCTGGCGGATTTAAAAAATGATATCACCCAAACCATGGGGCGAATCCCCCGTGAGCTGGAACGTAATCGTAGGGGTAGTGCAGGGGAAGGAGGAAGGAGCCCAGGAATACGGGCGATGAAAATTCGACGCTTTTATGACCCATGGGGGAATGCCCGATGCAGATAGGCAGAAACCCGCGTTCCTCCAGTTATATAGGGACGGACTGAGCCCGGCGCACCAAGCAGTTCGAAAAACCGGACTGGTGAACTTTAACACTTTTGATGAGCTAGAAAACTGGGCCATTACTGTAGACAACCAACAAAGGAAGATCCAAAGCGCCAGGGTAGGGGTATCCGCCCTGGGAACCGACAGAGGGAGCTGCTACAGGTGTGGGGAACCTGGCCATTATAAAAAAGATTGTCGAGCTCAGGCGCCCCTTCCCTCCCATACATGCCGCAATTGTGGCAAATTTGGACATAATGAGTCAGTCTGTCGTAGCAACAAGTTCCCAAGGAGGGAGAGAACACCCCCCCAGACACGACCAAACCCCAGCAAGCGCCCCTGACACAAGGGAGGGCGAAGTCGTCTCCGATACCGCACACCTCAGCCACCAGCAGTTGCTGGACGTTATACAGACCCTGGCGGCACAAAAGACCACATGAATTGTGTCGGCCCCCACCCCGGGAGCCGACCCCCGTATCTGGGTTAACGCATCGTTAGGGGGCCGGCGGTGCAAGATCTTAATAGATACGGGGGCCTCGATATCCGTCACCAATATGGCACTTCCTACGACCCACCGTTCCATTGTAAGGGTAGGGGGAAATAGGACCACAGCCTATCAGAGCGAGGCAGTCCTACTCGAGATCGAGAACATTTTACTCCCAGTACACTTCTGGGTATGTCCAAACCAGGAGGGAACGATCCTGGGGATAGACCTTCTGGGGGAGCTGGGGCAGTGGTGGACGCTTTTAATAAGCACCTGCTGTGGACCACGAGGAAGGGAAATAAGAGTGGGGTCCAGGGATACTGGGTCCCCAATAAAAATGTGGCTACGGTCCGTGCAGGAGCCCATACCCATGCAACCTGGGATTGGGAAAGGGAGGGAGTAGTGGGGCGTCTATGTCAATCACTGCCCCAAGTCTGGGCGGCAGGAAAACAAGACTGCGGCCTCACAAGGATCCCTCCCCTACACATACAAGGGCCGGTCCACACTCCCCACAAACAATACCCCATAAAGCCTGAGGCACTACAAGCCACTGAGGAAATTGTCCAGGCTTTGGTCGCCCAGGGTATCCTAAAACCCACAGTATCCAACACCAACTCCCCGATGTGGCCAGTCCGTAAGCCAGACGGAAGCTACCGACTGACTATAGACTACACTGCCCTAAACAAAGTAACGCCAAAGGAACATCCCATAGTCGCGAGTCCATCCACCATTTTCAACGGACTACGACCTGAACACTGCATCTTCTCCGTGCTAGACGTAGCAAACGGATTCTGGTCCATCCCACTCCACACGGACTCCCAGGAGAGGTTCGCCTTTACCTGTGGAGGAAACAATATACATGGACACGCCTTCCCCAGGGGTTCCACAACAGCCCCAACATTTTCCACCGAGTTATGAGTGAAGCCCTCGAAAAATGCCATCTGTCCCCCTATAGGGGCACCTTTCTCCAAAATGTGCACGATATCCTCATCGCTTCCACTAACCCCACGGGACACATAGGAGCCCTGTCCGTAATCCTGCGTGCCTTGCAGGCCGCGGGATTTAAAATCAACCCAACCAAGGCACAACTCGCACGACCCGAAGTCCGATATTTAGGGCACAATATAAGCCAGGGGAAGAAAACCCTCCCCTCCGATCGGAAGAGCGCGATTGTAAATATGCCCCGTCCAAACACAGTCAAAGGGGTTCGCAGAGTTATGGGACTCTTTAACTACTGCCGGAATTTCATTGACCAGTTCGCATCCCTTGTTGAACCAATTCAGCCACTGGTCAAAGGAGTAAAACCAGGGGCAGAAACGATTGAGTGGGGACCTGAACAAGAGGCAGCATACACCCACCTAAAATCAGAACTACTAGCAGCCCCAGCCCTACGCCTGCCCAACATAACTAAACCCTCCCACCTCTTCTATGACTCAGAAGGGGGATTTTATAGCTCCGTGGTAACACAAGAATGCGGGGGCACCATGCGGGCGGTAGCATACTACTCCACCCGACAGTCCCCGGTAGCCAAGGGACTGCACAAATGCGTGGCGGCTCTAGATTGCGCCGCCTGGGCGGTCAGGGTGTGCGAACTGGTCACCATGTCAGGCCAAATCATATCACGCACGAAACACACCATTGCCGAGCTCTTGAATACAGGCCGACTCCGGACTGTTCCGGACGCCCGAAGAGCCAATTGGGAAGCGGTGCTCCTCCCCCGGGATCAGTCGATCCAGATCGTGTGAGACACCGGAAAGAACCCGGCAGAAGGATTCCTTTCAGAGGGGAGCCCACACCGCTGCCCGATTAACCCAAACGCTGAAGCGGAGGAAGGGATTAACGACCAACCCCGAGACAACCCCGACCTCACACTGTATGTAGACGGGTCCCGAAGACAAGTAGAGGGACATTACCGCACAGGCTGGGCTGTAGTAGACCAAGAGGGGACACTGATAGCAAGGGACGCCATGAATGGGGATACCTCCACCCAGGGGGCCGAACTCATAGCCCTCACGGAAGCCCTAAAAACGGGAAGGGAAAAATGAGTGAACGTGTACACCGATAGCCAATATGCGTTCGGGGTGGTCCACGGCTACATGATGGCCTGGAAAAGGCGCAGGTTCATCACCGTAGTGGGGGACCTCATAAAACATGAGAATATAGTCCGACACCTGGTAGCAGCGGCCAGGCTACCCTCAGAAGCAGCCGTAATTAAGATAAAAGCCCACCTGAGGGTGAGGACTGCAGAACCGGGGGGGGGAACCGGTTAGCAGACACTGCCGCCAAGGCTGCAGCTGGGGAAGCCCTCCCGCAAATAGCTGTCATCACAACGCCACCCCTGGAAGAGGTGGACATTTGCAAGCTTCAGGGCAATACAAACCTAGATGAAGTGACACAGTGGGAACAGGCAGGGGCGTCCAGGGACAAGGATGGGGTGTGGCGCAGAGGGCACCAAGTAGCCGCCCCCTCATTTGTACACACCGAACTACTCCGACTCCACCACGAGCCGGACCACTCCGGCCGGGATGGGACCCTGGCTCGACTATCAGCCGATTGGTGGTGGCCAGGGATGGGGAGGGATGTAGCCAAACACTGCCAGCGCTGTGTCATATGCACCCAACATAACCCCGGTCGACCCCTGAGAGCCAAATTGGCCCACCAACCCAGACCAAAGGGGCCCTGGGAGAACCTCCAGATCGACTTCATAGGCCCTCTACCCACTAGCCATGGGAAGAAATACTGCCTAGTTCTCATTGATCAATTCACCCACTGGGTAGAAGCATTCCCAACTCGGGATTGCGGAGCCGCCACTGTAGCCCGCATCTTAGCATATGAGATCATCCCAAGATGGGGAGTCCCACCACAACTGGACTCCGACCAGGGGACACACTTTACAGGCAAAATAATGAAGCAAGCTTGCAAAACCCTGGGAATCCAACAGCGATTCCATACCCCGTACCGCCCTCAGAGTTCCGGGATGGTCGAGCGAATGAACCGCACGCTCAAAAACGCAATCGCAAAGTCAATCACTGAGACAGGTCAGGGGTGGGTAGATGTCCTCCCCGCATCTTGATGCGCCTACGGGTCACCCCAGGTCGCACCATGGGACTCACACCATTCGAATTGATGACGGGGCGGGCAATGCAACTCCCAGAAAACATAGCTGGAGGAGGGGAAGAAATGGCACCCCTTCGGGATAAAATGAAAAGTTATGTGCAACAGTGAGACCACCAACTCAGAGAGTTGCACCACACAGCCAGAGACCAACAAGCCACAAAGGACCAGGCTGGGAAGCAGGATATCAGTCACACCACCACACTTCCCCGAGTAGGGGGACAAAGTCCTAATCCGAGTTGCTCCCGACCAAACAGGATTTTCACCAAAATGGTTAGGACCCCACGAGATCATCCTCACCAGCGTCACATGTGCCTGTGTCGATATCAGGGGGAAGGGCCGCTGGAAACACTGGTCACAGTTAAAGGCATACCACCCCAGGGGGGGAGACAGGACAGACCGAGGACGAGGATATTCCGACGATGCAAAACGAGCCACGCATCGACCCCCAGCTAACCACCTTTGTCCACACAGCGGAGGTCGAGCTAACAACATTCATTTCCAGCACAGAGGGGGCCACGTGTCAACCATGGGGCGTGTTAACGGGGAGTGTCTCGGAGGGAGGTGTTGACCTGTTAGAGAAAATCTCCATTACAAGAGAGGAAGTGTTAGGTTTTTTAGGGAACATTAAAACTGACAAAGCCCCAGGGCCTGATGGCATCTATCCTCGACTGCTCAGGGAGATGAGAGATGAAATTGCTGGGCCTCTGAGGGAAATCTTTGTCGCTTCTTTGGACACGGGTGAGGTCCCTGAGGATTGGAGGATAGCGAATGTGGTCCCATTGTTTAAGAAGGGTAGCAGGGATAACCCAGGAAATTATAGGCCAGTGAGCTTGACGTCCGTGGTAGGGAAGTTGTTGGAGAGGATTCTTAGAGACAGGATGTATGCGCATTTAGAATGGAACAATCTCATTAGTGACAGACAGCATGGTTTTGTAAGAGGGAGGTCGTGCCTTACAAATTTGGTGGAGTTTTTTGAGGAAGTGACAAAAACAGTTGATGAAGGAAGGGCCGTGGATGTCGTCTATATGGATTTCAGTAAGGCATTTGACAAAGTCCCACATGGCAGGTTGGTTAAGAAGGTTAAGGCTCATGGGATACAAGGAGAAGTGGCTAGATGGGTGGAGAACTGGCTTGGCCATAGGAGACAGAGGGTAGTGGTCGAAGGGTCTTTTTCCGGCTGGAGGTCTGTGACCAGTGGTGTTCCGCAGGGCTCTGTACTGGGACCTCTGCTATTTGTGATATATATAAATGATTTGGAAGAAGGTGTAACTGGTGTAATCAGCAAGTTTGCGGATGACACGAAGATGGCTGGACTTGCGGATAGCGAAGAGCATTGTCGGGCAATACAGCAGGATATAAATAGGCTGGAAAATTGGGCGGAGAGGTGGCAGATGGAGTTTAATCCGGATAAATGCGAAGTGATGCATTTTGGACGAAATAATGTAGGGAGGAGTTATACAATAAATGGCAGAGTCATCAGGAGTATAGAAACACAGAGGGACCGAGGTGTGCAAGTCCACAAATCCTTGAAGGTGGCAACACAGGTGGAGAAGGTGGTGAAGAAGGCATATGGTATGCTTGCCTTTATAGGACGGGGTATAGAGTATAAAAGCTGGAGTCTGATGATGCAGCTGTATAGAACGCTGGTTAGGCCACATTTGGAGTACTGCGTCCAGTTCTGGTCGCCGCACTACCAGAAGGACGTGGAGGCGTTAGAGAGAGTGCAGAGAAGGTTTACCAGGATGTTGCCTGGTATGGAGGGTCTTAGCTATGAGGAGAGATTGGGTAGACTGGGGTTGTTCTCCTTGGAAAGACGGAGAATGAGGGGAGATCTAATAGAGGTGTACAAGATTATGAAGGGTATAGATAGGGTGAACAGTGGGAAGCTTTTTCCCAGGTCGGAGGTGACGATCACGAGGGGTCACGGGCTCAAGCTGAGAGGGGCGAAGTATAACTCAGACATCAGAGGGACGTTTTTTACACAGAGGGTGGTGGGGGCCTGGAATGCGCTGCCAAGTAGGGTGGTGGAGGCAGGCACGCTGACATCGTTTAAGAATTACCTGGATAGTCACATGAGCAGCCTGGGAATGGAGGGATACAAACGATTGGTCTAGTTGGACCAAGGAGCGGCACAGGCTTGGAGGGCCGAAGGGCCTGTTTCCTGTGCTGTACTGTTCTTTGTTCTCTTTGTTCATGGCTCTGATATATATATGTATATAGGTGTGTGTGCATGCTTAAGCAAGTTAAAAATATAGTTAATACCAAGATCCTAATATCTGGCGGCCACCAGGTTTTGTGTACCCTTCCCACCCCCCCCACCACCCCCACTCCCTCTCCAGGACAATGCGGACCGCCTGGAGGATGATCCTCACTGCGACCTTCCTGAGTGTCGCCTTCCGGGGCTACACCACCTCTCAACAATCCCACGGAATAATGTTCAACACATCCGAGGCGCTGTGCGTGCCGGCCGCACCATATCTCGAGGACAGTCGGACGCATTTCAACGCGTGGCTGCAGGTCTATCCAGGCAATGATGTGATCGGCCTCACCTGCAAACTAGATATGCTCCGAACATGCACCCAACGGTTGGACTCTCTGAGCAACACAGGCTGCACCTTCGGGATCATCTGCGCCCCCCCCCTGAAGATCCACAGACCCCACGACAAAGTGACATACTTAACCAGGCATTGACATTTGCGGATATTATGGACTAGCTGAGGCTCCTGCAGTCTCACTATATGTTTGTTCTACGCTTCCTACAACGCGGGCCCCCACGACCACAGCGCCCGAAATCTTACCCTGCCCCTTGCAAAGCAAGGGACTGGAGGGAGGACTGGTGCTGTGGAACGAGGGGGAAATTGTGTTCGACAATGTAAGACACGAGGTCGTGCCTGTTCTGGTCGATATCTCAGGGATCCGGGTGCCGGGATACGGTTCAGAACAGACACAAAATATGTATCAGATGCTGGGTGGGGAAACCATCAAGCGGGCCATAGATGCAATGGGAGCAACACACTGTAGAGACAACACACACACACACACACACACACACACAGAAACAAAAGGGACATAGCCAACGACCTCTTCACAGGAATAAACACAGGATCCACAGTGGTCAACTCTATTGACATACAGGGCCTCAATGATAAGATCGAACAATTAAAGGGGGTGATGAAAGATATCCTGCAGCGGTCACTGGACCAACAGGCCGAGCAGGCTCTTTTAGGGGAGGAGGGCACCCAGATCCAACTAGATGGGATCATGATATTGGAAGCGCACGCCCGTACAATGAACCGCCTCATAGATAGAGAGAGAGAGAGAACATGGCTCGGGTACAACAGGGACAGCTGTGCCATGCATATGGTCTGTGGATGATAGCCCTATTATGACATAATTTGGACCAGATACACAGGGGGGAGGTGCCCGACTGGATTGACAGCGCCCAGCTAGCACAACTCGCAGATCAGAAGAGGGTGCTGGATAACTGGACCCTGAAAGGAATGACGCGGGTGTATCCAGTAAGCCCCGACTGCGAGGTTAGCGAGGGCACAGGAGTAGGGATGGTCCTATTGATTCCGATAGTTACACCAGACCCGGGACCATTCCCTATCTTCCAGATCGAGAACATTGGCGTTGTCAGGGGCAATACCTCCCTCCGCTCCCACCTAACCAAAGTCACGGCCATCTCAAGGCATGGCGTGATGTCCAGCGCCTCCCTCTCGGGATGCAAACAAAGGGGAGAGATAACCATTTGCCCTCACCCACTGGGACAAGGAGAGGCAGCTGAATGTGGGTTTAATCAAACGCAGGGCTGTACTCTAGAAATCATACCGACAGATCCACACTTTGCCCGGGCAGGATATGGAGGACGGGGCAGGTACTGCGTAGCCACAACAAAGACATCCTTTGTATATAACGGGCTGACATGTCCGATCCCCAGCCCAAACTTTTGCTTCACCCCTCGCAGACCAGTCACCATTGGCCAGGCCCACATCACCAACATTCGAAGTAGGCAGACTCTGACACTTAATGCCACGGACCCACTGAGAGATGAACTCAAATACGACCGAGAGCCAGAACAGGCTCCCATCCCACACCGAGCCGAAGTGCTGAGGGAGCTCCACCTCAAAGTGGGACACTCCGTTCGGCTGTACCACCAATTACAGTCACACATCAAAACCCTAGAGCACGACACAGAGTCAGCCCTACAGAGCCAAACACGGGCACAGAGGGTATGGGACTGGGGCCTAAACGTGGACATTCACCCCTGGATCCGGATAATCTCACATGTACTAGTCACTATCCAACTTATACTCGCAATATCTTGGGGAATAGTGACGTGTTATACATACCGCCAACACAAGAAAACCAAAGCACGAAGAAAACTAATCAGAACGATTGGCGAGGTGGGGCGACTGACAAATCGGGAGGATTTCTCCCGCGTACACTTACTCTGACAAACCTCGGGGCTCCCCTAAAACTGCATGACTGCAAATGCAGGGAGCACCGGACACAAAATATGTTAAAGGGGAAAATTGGTCTGAGGGAGGCGAGACAAGTCCGCTCCCGACCGACAGGGGGGGACTGTTAGCGGACAACAAATTGATGAAGTTACGTATTGATGCGCTATTCAGACACGAGGCTCGAAGCTCAGTAAATGAAGGCTTTTATTTACTGTTAATGAAGCTACCAGAACTTATATACACTATCCCAGACTGAAGGGGTCCCGGCCAGAGCAGGGACTCTTGTACCTCTCCCAGGAGGCGGAGCCCGACTGGGATGTGCCACAACACTACAATACAAAGGTGTAACAACCCCACCCTAACCCAACAGCAACTATAGCACAATCCAACAGTAACATATGTACATCCTTGTAGTCCTGGCCAGCCAGCACTATCCAGTGGGAACCAACGATGGTTCACCACACGTATACAATATGAAACAGGCCAAACTGCCCTCAGAACCCCTTCATTAAAGATTAAAAGGGACAGATCCAGACAAGCAGGCAAAAGACATGCTTTTAAAATGCAAACAAGGTCTAACACACAAAAGGGAGCCAGACAGGGTGGCACCAAAGGAAACTAAATTAAAGGTACCCCCCTCATCTAATCAAATCAGCACCACTGACCTAATCAAGTGATATCAGGAAGCCTCCATAAAGACACCTAAGGAGAGGATTAACATAACTAAGGAAGTCTTCTTGGCCTCAAAAGACTTCCTGAGATCAGCCAAACACCCATTGTTCAAGAAACCCTGGAGATTCTAGACCATTGATAAACCCATCGGACAGAAACGATTACCATACTTAAACATTGATACTGTACTTAAAACATCAAAACAGAATGGTCAGAGTCAAATACTGGAAACAAAACATTAACATTTGAATCATACAACGTGTCAAAGTTGGAGTATAACTGTAGCCCATTGCGGCAGGCTTTCAGAGTGCTTTCGGGACAGTGCTGTTTGTATGTCCTGATTGTACCTCCATCGACGTTAATAAAGCTGGACCGCTGTTGAACCCGACTCTGAGTCCGAAGTGGTCGTGTTCGCCCACTCGCGCTAACAGCGTGGGACATTGGGGAAACCATGCAGACACTACGACAACGGATGAATGAGCACCGCTCGACAATCACCAGGCAGGAGTGTTCTCTTCCTGTGGGGGAGCACTTCAGCGGTCACGGGCATTCAGCCTTGGATCTTCAGGTAAGCGTTCTCCAAGGCGGCCTTCACGACACACGGCAGCGCAGAGTCGCTGAGCAGAAACTGATAGCCAAGTTCCGCACACATGAGGACGGCCTAAACCGGGATGTTGGGTTTATGTCACACTATCAGTAACCCCCACAGCTTGCCTCCTGGACTTGCGGAATCTCACTAGCTGTCCTGTCTGGAGACAATACACATCTCTTTAACCTGTGCTTAATGCTTCCTCCACTCACATTGTCTGTACCTTTAAAACCTGGTTGGCTGTAGAGATTCGCATTCTAATCAGTATTCTGTAATTTGATTTTGTGTATCTGTATGCCCTGTTTGAGAGCAGATTTCCACTCCATTTGATGAAGGAGCAGCGCTCCGAAAGCTAATGGCATTTGCTACTCAATAAACCTGTTGGACTTTAACCTGGTGTTGTTAAAACTCTTACTGGTAATACAGTAGGTCACAATAATGAGACACTGAAGTAGAGAGCGTCCTAGTAAGATGTTGTTGGTTAAATATTTAACAGCATTGAATCAAAAGAACCATTGCAAATTAGTCCAGGTAGCATCGAGAGGAATATAATGAGGATTTTGTCCATTTTTTTAACCCTTTCATGGGATGTGGGTGTCGCTGGCTGGGCCAACATTTATTGCCCATCCCTAATTAAGTTTAAAGTTTATTTATTAGTGTCACAAGTAAGGCTTACATTAACACTGTAATGAAGTTACTGTGAAAATCCCCTAGTCGCCATCCTCCAGTGCCTGTTTGGGTACACTGAGCGAGAATTTAGCCAATGCACCTACCCAGAGTGTCTTTCGGACTGTGGGAGGAAACCGGAGCACCCGGAGGAAACTCACGCAGTGAACTTTTACTGTTCTTCAAGTAATCCCTGTGGGAAATCCTGCCAGCCAGTCTTATAGGAAGATCGAAGTCTTCCTGCAATGTACTACCATTGCTGTGGAAGTGGGGTCTAGTCTTCTCACCCGGCAATGCAGAGTCCAGCAAGCACTCAGAAAGAAGGGCCAGGAACAAAAATGGCACCTAGTTGTCTCATCAAACATATTTCATTTTAGTGCAGTCCAGGGCGGCACAGTGGCACAGCGGTCAGCACTGCTATCCCACAGCGCCAGGAACACAGGTTTGATTCCTGGCTTGGGAGACTGTCTGTGTGGAGTTTCCACGTTCTCCCCGTGTCTGCGTGGGTTTCCTCCGGGTGCTCCGGTTTCCTCCCACAGTCCAAAGATGTGCAGGATAGGTGGATTGGCCACGCTAAATTGTCCCTTAGTGTCCGAAGATGTGTAGGTTGGGAGGAATTAGTGGGTAAACACATGGGGTTACAGGGATAGGGCCTGGGTGGGATTGTTGTCAGTGCAGACTTGATGGGCCGAATGGCCTCCTTCTGCACTGTAGGGACTCTGTGGATTCTAACACAGTCATGGCTGACAGATCCACAGGGTGCTGGAATCTAACATACAGCTTCTGGGCATCCTGGTATGTCAGAACACAAGTGGGTGAGTCCAGCAATCACATCTTGTGTCATTAACACAGGGACGCAGTGACAAGGCCCACAGGTGTGTTAGTTGTCCCATAGCGTGTCCATGATTTCATTAATAAACAGGGACATGGCAGAGAGATTTGTAATAGTAATTGTCTCAACAACTCCCTGTTTCGCCTAAACAAACATCGCAGCCCCCGCCACAAAGTCAAATCCACTGTAAAGCAGCTTAACTGAAACGGATTAAAGCTTCTCCAATACTCAGGTACACTCAACTACTGCCCACAGCACAGGGGAGACAGATAGTTCATTTATTATACGGTACAGAAACAGGCCATTCGGCCCAACTGGTCAACACTGATGTTTATGCTGGACACCTTATTCATCTCAAAGATGTCCAAAGACGTGCAGGTTAGGTAGATTGGCCATGCTAAAATTGCCCCTAAATGTCCAAAGATGCGCAGGTTGGAGGGATTAGTGGGGTAAATGCGTGGGTCATGGGGATAGGGTAAAATGCTCTGTTGGAGAGTCGGTGGGCTAAATGGCCTCCTGCTGCACTGTAGGGATTCTATGACTCACCCTCTCAGAATAGATTGTGATTGATTAATAATAACTATTTTGACTCTGGTTTATTTGTATTGATGTATTGGGCAGTCCTCCCCTTCCTATTTCATCCCAGTTCTCTCTCCTTTCCTTGACTGAAGTTACTTATTAAATCATAGAATCCTTTGAGTCTACACTGGCCCATCGAGTCTACACTGACAACAATCCCACCCAGGCCCTATCCCTGTAACCCCACATATTTACATTGCTAATCCCCCTGACACTAAGGGGGGATTTAGCACGGCCAATGCACCCTAACCTGCACATCTTTAGACTGTGGGAGGAAACCGGAGCACCCGGAGGAAACCCACGCAGACACGGAGAGAGCGTGCAAACTCCACACAGACAGTGACCCGAGGCTGGAATTGAACCCGGGTCCCTGGCACTGTGAGGCAGCAGTGTTAACCACTGTGCCACTGTGCCGCCGATTACAAGGGAGATTATTTTTGATTCCACAGCCCAGCCGGTAAAAGGGCAGAGCGGGTATCGGACCTGATGTGTGTGCTGCCCAGTTGCCACTCCATTGTAATCAATGGGTAGGGTGCTCCACTCCACCAGGTTACAGACCTCCTGGCAAGGTTTGAGCTGGTTGGTTGGCAATTCGACTCTAACTGGCTTAACAAGCAGATCCAACAAGTAGTTAAGAAGGTAAAGGGCATTTTGGCCTGTATTGCAAAGGGGTAGGAGTTTAAAAATAGGGAGGTTTTGTTGCAATTGTACAGGGTGTTGGCGAGGGCCCACCTGGAATGCTGCATACAGGTTTGGTCTTCTCACCTAACAAAGAATATAGTAACATCGGAGGCAGTCCCAAGGAGATTCAACAGGCTAATTCCTGGGATGAGAGGGTTGTCCTATTAAGAGAGACTAAATAGTCTGGATCTGTATTCCTTGGAGTTTAGAAGAGTGAGGGACGACCTTATTCAAACTTATAAGATCCTGAGGGGGCTTGACAGGGTAGATGGTGAGATGTTTTCACTAGTTGGAGAACAAGGGGACATAGCTGTAAGATAAGCTGTACTATGGTTCTATAAAGGGCTGGTCATTTAAAACTGAGGTGCGTAGAAATGTCTTCTCTTAGAGGGTAGTGAACCTCTGGAATTCTCTGCCCCAAAGGGTGGTGGGGGCTGGGTCATTGGAAGTATTTAAAGCGGAGGTAGATAAATATTTGAGAGATCGAGGAATAGAGGGCTGGGGGAAGTGGCACAGAAAAGGAGTTGAGGCCGGCACAGATCCGGGATCGTATTGAATGGCGGGGCAGAGTGAAGGGTCTGGTGGCCCACTCCTGCTTCCATTTCTTACGTTCTTCTTGTCTTAGGCTTTGTCACAGAGAGTGCAACAGGGAATGTTCTGCTCCCCAAGCTTCTGGGTGAGTCAGAAAAAATTTGAACAGATTGTTTTCATCTGCAAAGTATGGGTCACTGGTGCATGTTGCTTCATCAAGCGTACATGGGCCACGACTGATTACTCGTGTGACTGATTATCTTAAGTGCAGGATGAAAAGTTTGGCAATGGCCTCTTTTTCACAGCAATAATCTGATCATTCCCATTCGTGTGAAGCCAGGTGTTCAGGTAAATAGACTAAGACAAGTGACATTGTCAGCGTGTCTTACCAGCTTCAGGTCAGGCAGCTTACTGTAATCTGACATTTGTTTAAGCTCCAGTAAAGCAGCAAGTTCACTCAGCTGAATGCAAACCTGCAAATTCATGGCAATAGCTGGATGACCCGAATTTTAGGTGTGCACAGTAAGAAGTCTCACAACACCAGGTTAAAGTCCAACAGGTCTATTTGGAATCACGAGCTTTCGGAGCACTGCTCTTTCATCAGGTGAGTCGTTGGTGGTAGCCTTGATGTGGAGATGCCGGCGTTGGACTGGGGTGGGCACAGTAAGAAGTCTCACAACACCAGGTCAGTGTCCTACAGGTTCATTTGGAATCACGAGCTTTCGGAGCGCTGCTCCTTCATCAGGCGACTCGCCTGGTGTGAGGCTTCTTACTGTGCCCACCTCAGTCCAACACCACGCATCTCCACGTTTTAGATGTGTGTCCTCCATTGTCACTGAGTCAATCGCCGGAATTCTACCGCCCCACCCGCCATGGAATCGGAGCGGGCAAGGGGCAGACAACGGAAATGTCCGTTTATCTCAGGTGGGAATTTTCGGTCTTGCTCGAGCAAGGGTAAAATTCGGCCCCACATCTCGATGTATATCAATGACCTAGGCTTGGGTGCACAAGGCACAATTTTCAAAATGACGCAAAACCCAAAGTAGTGTGAGCCATGAGGAGAATGGTGTAGAATTTCAAAAGGACATCAAGAGGTGATTGGAAAAGGGCAGACAAGTGGCAGGGGAGGCAATGGCCCAGTGGTATTATCGCTAGACTATTAATCTAGAAACTCAGCTAATGTTCTGGGGACCCGGGTTCGAATCTCACCATGGCAGATGGTGGAATTTGAATTAAAATTTCTGGAATTAAGAATCTACTCTTCATAGAAACTCTACAGTGCAGAAAGAGGCCATTGGGCCCATTGAGTCTGCACCGACCACAATCCCACCCAAGCCCTACCCCCATATCCCTACATATTTACCCGCTAATCCCTCTAACCTACACATCTCAGGACACTAAGGGGCAATTTTAACATGGCCAATCGACCTAACCCGCACATCTTTGGACTGTGGGAGGAAACCGGAGCACCTGGAGGAAACCCACGCAGACATGAGGAGAATGTGCAAACTCCACACAGACAGTGACCCAAGCCGGGAATCGAACCCAGGTCCCTGGAGCTGTGAAGCAGCAGTGCTAACCACTGTGCTACCGTGCCGCCCCACTCTTGACCACCCATGAAACCATTGTTGATTGTCGGAAAAACCCATCTGGTTCACTAATGTCCTTTAGGGAAGGAAATCTGCCGTCCTCACCCGGTCTGGCCTACATGTGACTCCAGAGCCACAGCAATGTGGTTGACTCTCAACTGCCCTCGGGCAACTAGGGATGGGCAATAAATGCTGGCCCAGCCAGCGACGCCCATGTCCCACAAATGAATGACAAACAAAATGAAGTTAAATTCAGGTAAGTGTGAAGCAATTCATTTTGGTCTGAAAAACAAGGAGACAAAATCCTCCGTCCTCGCTTGCGGCTGGGATTTTCCATTGGCTGGAATATCCAAATTCTCTATTCTCGCTCGCAGCGGGTTCCGCCTCGGACGAGACCGGAGAATCCCACTCAATGTAAAACATGTCATGGACGCGATGGGTCGAGTGGCCTTCTGCGCGGTGACTATTCTACAGGTGAGATTTTCCACCCTCCCCTGTGGCATGTTTCGTGGTGACGGAGGCAGCCTGCCATTGGCCGGTGGGGGGATCTTCCAGCTCTGCCGCTGTCAACAGGGTTTCCTGTTGTTTGCACCCTCCATCACCAGGGGACCTGCAGAACCGGGAGGGGGTGGGGGGCAAGGGTCAGCGGGGCTGAGGATCCCTCTGGTGTGAATGGCCAGAAAATTATAGCCTATGCTTCAATGATTCGATATCCAGGAGCCCTGCACTGAACACCTACATGTGAGTGTCCAGCGAGGCCTTCAAGCAGGAATGGGCAATACACACATCCTTTACAACCCGCTCCCCCGCCCAGAATAACTCCCTTTGGAAGTCCCAGCCTCAAGCACTGCCTCCCTCTCCTGGGCTGGTGGAGTGAATGGGAACGGAGAGTAACCTCACGATGGGCTCCACGACAATCACTCTCCCATACTGATCACCCAGCTGCCCTTGCAGCTTCAAACATCATTGAACCCACAATGCCTGCGCCCTCAAGCTCTCAGATTCAAGTTTATTTATTAGTGTCACGAGTAGGCTTACACTAACACTACAATGAAGTTCAGAGAATCATAGAATCTGATAGTGCAGAAGGAGGCCATTTGGCCCATCGAGTCTGCACCGACCACAATCCCACCCAGGCCCTATCCCCATAACCCCATGCATTTACCCTAGCTAGTCCCCCTGACACTGAGGGGCAATTTAACATGGCCAATCCACCTAACCCGCACATCTTTGGAGTGTGGGAGGAAACCGGAGCACCCGGAGGAAACCCGTGCAGACACGGGGAGAACGTGCAAACTCCACACAGACAGTGACCCGAGCCGGGAATGGAACCCGGGTCCCTGGTGCTGTGAGGCAGCAGTGCTAACCACTGTGCCACCGTGCCACCATCAATCATTTCCATCCTCTCAGTCAAATCTCAAACCCTGGGACCTGAAAATAATTTACAATTGACAGCACTCAATTTCTACCGCAGAAGAGACGATGAGCAGGATTTAACAGCCTCGATCGTCCCGAAACCCTAAAATCCCACCCGAGATCAACAGACCTTTCCATGGTCTACCCCTCCCTCGCCAGCTCCGATTCCCGTGGCGGGCGGGAAGGTAAAATGCCAGCCCATGTAACTCCCCCACCGACCCCAACTAAAGGGTCCACAATAACTACAACTTGTTCTTTCCTCTTACTTTGACTCCTTTTCCCTTGGGTGACCTTTGGCACCTGATAACCCTCCTGTATATTTTTCTTTTCTTGAATAAATTCAGGGATCAGAATCAAAAGTTCAAGTTCAGACAGAGTGGCTTATTACTCCTCCCTGTTACTGCCTGTGAATTCACTGAGTGGACGCTGAAACCCACCCCCCAACCTCCCACCCCCCTCTCCCTACCCATCATTCTTCTTCCAAATCCGCTTCCAAGATGGCGCCGGAGTGTGGCGACTTCTTGCAAGCTGTACCCAGCATACCCTCTAATTCTATATTTCACTTTTGACCTATGCTTCTATACCTCTATTCTAGCTCTTATAAGCTCTCTCGGACTGACCTCGTATTAAGTTGATCTTCCTCTACACCCTAGCATGGTGGTTAGCACTGCTGCATCACAGTTCCAGGGACCCGGCTTCGATTCCCGGCTCAGGTCTCCCTGTCTCTGCGTGGGTTTCCTCCGGTTTCCTCCCGCACTCCAAAGAGGTGCGGGTTAAGTGGATGGGCCATGCTAAATTGTCCCTTAGTATCCCGGAATGCGTAGGTTAGAAGGATTAGCGGGGCAAATATGTGGGGTTATGGGGATAGAGCCTGGGTGGGATTGTTGTCGGTGCAGACTCGATGGGCCGAATGGCCTCCTTGTGCACTGTATGGTTTCTATGATTTCTGTGACTGTAACACTACATTCTGCACCCTCTCCTTTCCTTCTCTATGAACAGTATGCTTTGTCTGTATAGCGCGCAAGAAACAATACTTTTCACTGTATACCAACACATGTGACAATAATAATTCAAATCAAAATCCTAGAACTCCCTCCCTAGCAGCACTGTGGGTGTACCTACACCACAGGGACAGCAGTGGTTGAAGAAGGCAGCTCACCACCACCTTCTCAAGGGCAACTGGGGATGGGCAATAAATACTGGTCTAGCTAATGAGGCCCACATCCCCAAACAAATGATAAAAATACATTTTAATAAGTAGAGAAGGATTTTAAAATTGGAATAAGTTGTGTTGTAGGTAAAAAACCTCTGACACTATTAGTGGTTCAAAATGCAGTGTTTATTTTCACAATTGTGGGAGAAGTGAGGTTCCTAACAGTGGACCCAGGCCTTCTCATCGAACACAAGTAAGAACAGAGTTTATATATGTCCCGGGCCCCGCCCTCATTACATTGCAATTCTCTAAGATGTCTGTCATTGTTCATGGTGAGATTCTTGTTGTATTAGCAGTATCTTCCTCTGCGTAGTTTGTTCGATGTCCAAGGCCACGATTGTTCGTCATTTATATCCTTGAAACAACATCACAGGTTTTGCACAAACAAGTTAACTAATCTACATACAGGTTTGTATAATACTTTATATCAGGATAAGATGAATAACGTATGATGAATATATATATATGAATCTATGGTGATTCAAAGACAGAAGGCATACATGTCAACTCCATCATGTTAAACAAAGGTACATGAAAATGGAGACTGTTTAGCTTATTTCAAGCTGGGTTAATCGCATTTCTGAATAACAGTGGAGACAGCAAAAACTAGCTGTTCCTCTTATCTGGTACAGACATGAAAAACACCGAACTCTGACGAAAACATGAACTCTGCAGTGTTCTCAACAAAGTCACAGAGTTCGGGTCTTAATGCTTAAGTGTGACAAAGTTCATTAACCCATTCCCGACTGCAGTTGAATGATGTATCAGAGAATCATAGAATTCCTACAGTGCAAAGGAGGCCATTCAGCCGCCTCTAACAATAATAAGTCAAATCAAATCCTCCCTGTGTCTGCGTGGGTTTCCTCCGGGTGCTCCGGTTTCCTCCCACACTCCAAAGATGTGCAGGTTAGGTTGATTGGCCATGATAAATTGCCCCTCGGTGTCAGGGGGATTAGCAGGGTAATGGGGCTGAATGGCCTCCCTCTGCACTGTAGGGATTCTATGATTCTATAAGTTTTTCTCTTTTTAGTTCCTCTTCTTCCAGTTTGTCCAGGGGAGATGCCCTCTGGGGGAATGAGACAGAAAGCACTCAACTGTGCAACAAAATTGCCCAATGATTGTGGAGTGTGGGCCTTCCAAAAAATGTCACTGAAGTCGAGGGAATTTACAGAAGTCTGAAATTACTCGGTGAGAAACTGACGCAGACACGGGGAGAATGTGCAGACTCCGCACAGACGGTGACTCAAGACGGGAATCGAACCCGGGTCCCTGACACTGTGAGGCAGCAGCGCTAACCACTTTCAATTTCATATTTTTCTCTTAAAATTTGGAATATGGGTAAAGGTGAGGGATTACGGCGATAGGGCTTGGTTTGGATTGTTGTCTGTGCAGGCTTGATGGGCCGAATGGGCTCCTTTTGCACTGTCAGGGTTCTATCTTGTGGAGAATACCCTCTCGATACTGCTGTTTCTTGAGTATACCGAGCGGGGCTATCTGACCTTTGAACTCAGCCTTTCTCTTCACACCAGGGTCGACTTGTCAACAGTTCAAGCAGGTGCACCCCTCTCTGAAACCCCGTGGTTACAGATGACCAACCACTGGTATCCCACTGCCGGGTCTATAACACCTCACAACACCCCATCTCGTACAATTTCCCATATTTCAAAAGAGAAGTATGAAATGCGAGCAGCCTGTTTAATAACAAACTCTCAGTTTCTCACCCGTCAATTTTAGACTTCTGTAAATTCCCTCGGCCTCAGTGGCCCACGCTCCACGATCATTGGGCAATTTTATTCTACACTTGAGTGTTCTCTGTCATATTCCTTCCACCCACATAGACACGGGGAGAACGTGGAAACTCCGTCCAGTGACCCAAGCCGGGAATTGAACCGGGGACCCTGGCGCTGTGAGGCAGCAGTGCTAACCACTGTGCCACCGTGCCCACTGAATGATCTGTCGGAAGTAATTAAGTAAGGTAAGAAATGGCACAGAAATCTTTCTTCAAACCTCGTTAAATCCTCATTTACATAAATGTGTTCATCAATGAAGCTTTTTGTAGAATCAAACAGTGCAGAAGAGGCCATTCGGTCCTTCGAGTCTACTCCTATAGTTTTACAGTTACATAAAAATCAGAAAATAATGACCATGTCATTATAACCTGGGCAGCACGGTGGCACAGTGGTTAGCACTGCTGCCTCACCGCGCCAGGGACCCGGGTTCAATTCTGGCCTCGGGTCACTGTTTGTCTGCAGTTTGCTCCAGTTTCCTCCCACAGTCTGAAGACGTGTAGGTTAAGTGGATTGGCCATGCTAAATTGCCCCTTAGTGTCCAAACATGTATAGGCTAGGTAGATGAGAAGTCCTTGGCGGGTCGGATCAAGGAAAACCCCAAGGCTTTTTACTCTTATGTGAGGAATAAAAGAATGACCAGGGTGAGGTTGGGGCCGGTCAAGGACGGCAGTGGGAATTTGTGCATGGAGTCAGAAGAGATAGGAGAGGTGATGAATGAATACTTTTCTTCGGTGTTCACCAAGGAGAGGGGCCATGTTTTTGAGGAAGAGAGGGTGTCACAGGCTGATAGGCTGGAGGAAGTAGATGTTCGGAGGGAAGATGTACTAGCAATTTTGAAGAAACTGAAAGTTGATAAGTCCCCTGGGCCTGATGAAATGTATCCTAGGAGTCTTTGGGAGGCAAGGGATGAGATAGCAGAGCCTTTGGCATTGATCTTTGCATCCTCACTGTCCACGGGGGTGGTGCCAGAGGACTGGAGAGTGGCGAATGTGGTTCCTCTGTTCAAGATAGGGAATAGAAATGACCCTGGTAATTATAGGCCGGTTAGTCTTACTTCGGTGGTCGGTAAGTTGATGGAAAAGATCCTCAGGGATAGGATTTACGACCATTTAGAAAGATGCAGCTTAATCCGGGATAGTCAGCACGGATTTGTGAAGGGCAAGTCTTGCCTCACAAATTTGATAGAATATTTTGAGGAGGTAACTAAGTATGTTGATGAAGGTAGTGCAGTTGATGTCATATACATAGATTTTAGTAAGGCATTTGATAAAGTCCCCCATGGTCGGCTTATGAAGAAAGTAAGGATGTGTGGGATAGAGGGAAGTTTGGCCGATTGGATAGGTAACTGGCTATCCAACAGAAGACAGAGGGTGGTGGTGGATGGAAAATTTTCGGACTGGAAACCGGTTACCAGCGGAGTGCCACAGGGATCAGTGCTTGGTCCTCTGCTATTTGTCATTTTTATAAATGACTTGGAGGAGGGGGCTGAAGGGTGGATCAGTAAATTTGCTGATGACACCAAGATTGGTGGAGTAGTGGATGAGGTGGAGGGCTGTTGTAGGCTGCAAAGAGATATAGATAGGATGCAAAGCTGGGCTGAAAAATGGCAAATGGAGTTTAACCCTGACAAATGTGAGGTGATTCATTTTGGTAGGACTAATTTAAATGTGGATTACAGGGTCAAAGATAGGGTTCTGAAGAATGTGGAGGAACAGAGAGATCTTGGGATTCATATCCATAGATCTCTGAAGGTTGCCACTCAAGTGGATAGAGCCGTGAAGAAGGCCTTTAGTGTGTTGGCGTTCATTAACAGGGGGTTTGAGTTTAAGAGCCGTGGGGTTATGCTGCAACTGTACAGGACCTCGGTGAGACCACATTTGGAATATTGTGTGCAGTTCTAGTCACCTCACTATAAGAGGATGTGGAGACACTGGAAAGAGTGCAAAGGAGATTTACCAGGATGCTGCCTGGTTTGGAGGGTAGGTCTTATGAGGAAAGGTTGAGGGAACTTGGGCTTTTCTCTTTGGACCGGAGGAGGTTGAGAGGAGACTTGATAGAGGTTTATAAGATGATGAGGGGGATCGATAGAGTGAACGTTCAAAGACCATTTCCTCGGGTGAATGGAGTGGTAACTAGGGGGCATAACTATAGGGTTCATGGTGGGAGATATAGGAAGGATGTCCGAGGTAGGTTTTTTACTCAGAGAGTGGTTGAGGTGTGGAATGGACTGTCTGCAGGGATAGTGGAGTCAGAAACTTTAGGAACATTTAAGAAGCTATTGGATAGGCACATGGAGTACTTCGGGATGATAGGGAGGAAATAGCTTGATCTTGGTTTCAGACAAAGCTCGGCTCAACAACGTGGGCCGAAGGGCCTGTTCCGTGCTGTACTGTTCCATGTTCTATGTTCTATTAGCCATGGTAAATGCTAAATTATCCCTTGGATGTGTAGCTTAAGAGGGAATTAGTGGGATAAATATGTGGGTTTACAGGGTTAGGACTGGGGGTGGTCCTGGGTAAGATGTCGGAGAGTCGGTGCAGACTCGATGGGCCAAACGGACACCTTCAGCAGTGTAGGGATTCTCCAATTCTACGATGCACACTGATGAATTATCGGAATAAACCCAACAGTTTGACCCACCTCCTTTGGATAAGGACACTGCCTTTCTCTCCCTGTGGGCTGTGTGATCCCTGTACCGGGAATGAGGGGTGAATAGGCCCTGCCAGATCCTGGGGTCAAGTAAGAAAGCTGTGTATCTGTTTTTCCAACAGATCCTGGATGGGATTTTCCGGACGTGCTTGGCCCAAAACCGGAAAACCCTGCTTGAAGTCAGCGGACCTTTGCATGATTCCCGTGGTGGGACGGGAATATCCCTCCTGTGTCTCATTAGTTGTGGCCTGTCCTTTAATACTCGAACATTCTGTCTAATTTGAGCATCCACTCTTTGTACACAGCTTATTCCGTAGCCTGCCTTGCCATCTGTTTCTGACATCCTCCAGTCAGGTGACCTCTCATCAGTGCCAGATGTAGACTTGGTGAGGCCCTAAGCTATATAAAGCTTATATGGAGGCCCCTTATTAAAAGGTTACACCAAAAGGTCTCACAAAGGTGCGTACCAAAACAGGACCTTGGGCCGCCACAAAAAAAATTGAAAACATAATTATGCCTTTTAATTATTTAATAGCAAGGTATTTAAAGTGAAAAATACAAATTATTTTCAAATGAATGCGTTTACTGCTTTCTTTTTCTTTTCTGGTATCCGCTCTTAAATGTCCTCTTCATTGTAAACCTTCTGAAATTTTGTCAGGCCCTTGCGGACTGTGAGGCCCTAAGCTGTAGCTTGTTTAGCTTACGCCTAAATCCGGCACTGCCTCTCATTGACACAGATATTTCCACTGATCCAGATCTGTCTGCCGGTGGATAAACCACCCCCCACCCCTCGCCCCCTGCACCCGGCCTCAGTAATCTGTTGCTTTGTATTTATCTCCTCCTACAGATATCAAGAATTTCTCGAGAATTGGGCCTTCCGCTTGCCGTGGCCAGTATTTGTATTCAGTTTATAATTAGTCTTGGCCTTTGACCTTTCTCTTTATTCCAAAACAAGACGGCGCCGGAGCGAGGCGACTTCTTATGAGCTGTCCCCTCTAATTTCATCTACGCTCTACGCTTCTAAAACTGAATTCTAAGCCATTTAAATAGTCTATTTTGAATTCACTTGCAGATTTAGCAATCCTCTGGACTCCGAAGACTCCCGACCTGGAAGTGACCCGGAATGACCGACACTTCCCGCTGGCTCGGAAAAACAGCCAGCATAATCAAGGACCCCACGCACCCCAGGCATTCTCTCTTCCACCTTCTTCCGTCGGGAAAAAGATACAAAAGTCTGAGGTCACGTACCAACCGACTCAAGAACAGCTTCTTTCCTGCTGCTGTCAGACTTTTGAATGGACCTACCTCGCACTAAGTTGATCTTTCTCTACACCCTAACTATGACTGTAACACTACACCCTGCAACCTCCCCTATGCAGTCTATAAATGGTATGTTTTGTCTGTACAGTGCGCAAGAAACAATACTTTTTACTGTATCCCAATACATGTGACAATAATAAATCAAATCAATGTGTTTGTCTTTAGGAAGAACTAGTTTTATAATACCATTGATGACCTCAGGACACCCAAAGGTAAAGGTAAAGTTGTCATAGTGGGCAGCACGGTGGCACAGTGGTTGGCACTACAGCCTCACAGCGTCAGGGACCCGGGTTCGATTCCCAGCTTGGGCCACTGTCTGTGCGGAGTCTGCATGTTCTCCCCGTGTCGGCGTGGGTTTCCTCCGGGTGCTCCGGTTTCCACCCCCACAGTTGAAAGATATGCAGGTTAGGTTGATTGGCCATGCTAAATTACCCCTTAGTGTCCCAAGATGTGCAGGTAAGAGGAATTATCGGGGTAAATACATAGGGTTATGGTGATAGAGCACAGGGTGGGTCGGGATAAAGATGCTCTGTTGGAGGATCAGTGCTGATTCAATGGGCTGAATGGTCTCCTTCTTCACTGTAGGGATTCTATGCTGTCAGGGTGGCACGGTAGCACAGTGGTTAGCACTGCTGCTTCACAGCTCCAGGGTTCCGGGTTCGATTCCCGGCTTGGGTCACTGTCTGTGAGGAGTTTGCACATTCTCCTCGTGTCTGCATGGGTTTCCTCCGGGTGCTCCGGTTTCCTCCCACAGTCCAAAGATGTGCGGGTTAGGTGGATTGGCCAGGTTAAAAAAAATAAATTGCCCCTTAGAGTCCTGGGATGCGTAGGTTAGAGGGATTAGCGGGCAAAATATGTGGGGGTAGGGCCTGGGTGGGATTGTGGTCGGTGCAGACTCGATGGGCCGAATGGCCTCCCTCTGCACTGTAGGGTTTCTATGATTTCTATGATATGACCATTGGCTGCTTTCCCCTTTGAGGGGGAGAGTTGACTGGTGGTGATTTAACCTGAGGATCACCACACCTCAGGCGAGAGGCAAGATTGAGAAGATTATGTAAGCTCAGCCGGTACGGGGATTGAACCCACACTGTTGGCATCGCTCTGCATCACAAACCAGCCATCCAGCCAACTGAGCTATAAACAAAACCCCTGGCCCATTGAGCCTTTTTTGGCATCTTCCCCAAAGATTACTGTGTCCTTTCACACGTAGGCCGGAATTCTCTGACACCCCGCGCATCCCCCCGGCATTTTATAGCCAATTAAGATCTTTAAAGTGCAGCCACTTTATGTTTTTCTTTTGGGGAGCTGGTTTAATTTGATTCTTGCAGCAATAACGACATCCTTATTTGGAATTCTCACTCAGATTCCAGATTGAGTCAGTAACTGGAGTGCAAATGTCCCAGTGCTGCTTATTCCTGACGCTCGTTCAGACAAGCGAGCTGATCGGAAAGTCTTCCCAAAATAACAGGTCAGCAAATCGGTCAGCTCATTTGCAGGAATAAGCCTGAGATTGCATTGTGCACTCTGACACCACCTGAATTCACGAACATTGTGACTGTCCACCACAACCCAGAAAACCAAACATTGCTCCATAAAAACCACTGATCAGTGTGACAGACTGACACACAGACCGACACACAGACCGACACACAGACACGCAATGCAATCTCAGGCCGATTCCTGCAAATGAGCTAAACGATTTGCTGACCTTTTATTTTGTGAAGACTTTCCGATCAGTGTGTCAGTCTGTGTGTCAGTGACTCCAGCTGGGAATCGAGCCCGGGTCTCTGGCGCTGTGAGGCTGCAGTGTGTCAGTCTGTGTGTCAGTCAGTGTGTCAGTCTGCGTGTCAGTCTGCGTGTCAGTCTGCGTGTCAGTTTGCATGTCAGTCTGCATGTCAGTCAGTGTGTCAGTCTGCGTGTCAGTCAGTGTGTCAGTCAGTGTGTCAGTCTGCGTGTCAGTCTGCGTGTCAGTCAGTGTGTCAGTCAGTGTGTCAGTCTGCGTGTCAGTCTGTGTGATGTGGAGATGCCGGCGTTGGACTGGGGTAAACACAGTAAGAAGTTTAACAACACCAGGTTAAAGTCCAACAGGTTTATTTGGTAGCAAAAGCCACACAAGCTTTCGGAGCTCTAAGCCCCTTCTTCAGGTGAGTGGGAATTCTGTTCACAAACAGAGCTTATAAAGACACAGACTCAATTTACATGAATAATGGTTGGAATGCGAATACTTACAACTAATCAAGTCTTTAAGAAACAAAACAATGTGAGTGGAGAGAGCATCAAGACAGGCTAAAAAGATGTGTATTGTCTCCAGACAAGACAGCCAGTGAAACTCTGCAGGTCCACGCAACTGTGGGAGTTACAAATAGTGTGACATGAACCCAATATCCCGGTTGAGGCCGTCCTTGTGGGTGCGGAACTTGGCTATCAGTTTCTGCTCAGCGACTCTGCGCTGTCGCGTGTCGCGAAGGCCGCCTTGGAGAACGCTTACCCGAATATCAGAGGCCGAATGCCCGTGACCACTGAAGTGTTCCCCAACAGGAAGAGAACAGTCTTGCCTGGTGATTGTCGAGCGGTGTTCATTCATCCGTTGTCGCAGCGTCTGCATAGTTTCCCCAATGTACCAATGTCCCGAGGCAGAGTTTCACTGGCTGTCTTGTCTGGAGACAATACACATCTTTTTAGCCTGTCTTGATGCTCTCTCCACTCACATTGTTTTGTTTCTTAAAGACTTGATTAGTTGTAAGTATTCGCATTCCAACCATTATTCATGTAAATTGAGTCTGTGTCTTTATATGCTCTGTTTGTGAACAGAATTCCCACTCACCTGAAGAAGGGGCTTAGAGCTCCGAAAGCTTGTGTGGCTTTTGCTACCAAATAAACCTGTTGGACTTTAACCTGGTGTTGTTAAACTTCTTACTGTGTCAGTCTGTGTGTCAGTCTGTATGTCAGTCAGTGTGTCAGTCAGTGTGTCAGTCTGTATGTCAGTCAGTGTGTCAGTCAGTGTGTCAGTCAGTGTGTCAGTCTACATATCAGTCTGTGTGTCAGTCAGTGTGTCAGTCAGCCTGTCAGTCTGCGTATCAGTCTGTGTGTCAGTCAGTGTGTCAGTCAGTGTGTCAGTCAGTGTGTCAGTCTGCGTGTCAGTCTGCATGTCAG